>NC_138028.1:110084091-110667255 GCF_964106645.2 Podarcis pityusensis
TTGGATTCAGGAGTCTAAATGCAAAGGGGTCAGCTGGACTGCACATAAGTTGATATGACTGGTAATGCTTTATGCCACTGCAATCAGTTTTACTTATTACTGTATTAATGGGAGACTGATTATAATTAGATGCTTGATTTATGCTAAAATCTTCAAATAGATTGATGGGTTTGAAGATCTGGGAAACAAACAAACAAACCCCAAACCATGGCTTTGCTACAGTTCCAAACTCACTCACTCTCTCTCTCAACAATGTACATGCAAAGTGTATTTAAAAACTTCTATTCTGCCATTTATGCAATTGTGCTTAATTGCCAATAAGGCGCTGAGCAAAACAGAGAATTAAATTAAAAGTTCAATAAACACAGATCAATATTCTTGTAAATACCGAGTCTATAAAACGATCTCCTCCTTAAATGTAGTTATACTGCAGGTGCCGTGCCGTATCATCTCTGTTTGAATTTAGCTGATTGTTTTCCAGTCAAGCTAAATTCCTCTCTAATAAAAACATGCTGAAAAATCCAGGCACGATGCCAGCAAAGATTAGAAGCCGGCCCCTTATTCCTAAACTGTTGCAGTCTCCTGCCTCAGCATTAGCTCACAATCAGCTGAATAAAGAAGTCATCTTCCGTCTAACATGTAAATAAATCATCAGCTTCACTTACTTTACCACTGGCTGTTTGTCATTCAGGAAAATAATGGTTAATCAATGGTTAATCAATGAAGATGTGTAACGTATTAGTTTGCAGTCCTTCATCATCCTATTTTCTTCAATTGCCTGGGGGTTTGTGTTCAGTACTTACAGAATCGATTACAATTGGGAGTGATCACTCAGCTCATGTTGAGAGCTGTCAGCTGCGCTTTCTGTAAAGAGTTTTTACCCTTCTGTTTAATATAAGAAGGTAATATTTAGCTGCATCTGACAAGCGCTAGCAGGCATTCATGGCATGAGTGGTGGTGAAGAAAGATAGGTACGGCAGAGAGATATATACTAAATAACTAAACGCAACACTATGCGGCACTTGGTGAAACTAAACTTTTCCTGACTCCACAATAATCATAAGCATTTCTGTGTTGTTGAAGAAAATTAAAAGAAAATAGCCGTCTGCTTATCATGCCTGCAGGGAAGGGCTGAGACAGACAAGTGACAATAACGTCTTTGTGTATAACCAAAGTGGGGGGGGGGAGAGACAGATAATTTGTCCATTTTCTTCTGAACAGACACCCAATTCTCCACTCTTTACATGTGGGTGTGCCTGACAAGCCTTCTGCCAGAGTCAACAGAAAAGTTTAATATAAACATTTTGCAAAACAGCTTTCATGACCAGCAAAGATAGGCACAGCAACAGCTTGAAAAATCACTTTATTGTGTGAATTGCCTGCCTTTAACTTATTTTTCTTTTTAAAGGAAGTATAAGCATCCCTTGTCACCAATGTTAAGGTTGGGACAAGGCTGGCTGGGCTCCCTTAAAGGCCCCCTGCAAATGTTGCAGTCAACGAATAGAGTTATTTGTGTTAATTATTGTTTTTGTCATTTTCTCTGCAAATCTGCACCACTGATAGTCATTGGGTGTGGGGATGGAGACTAATAATCATTAATGTCTTTCATTAAATATTTACAGCGCAACAGTATTGATTAAAGGGAGGCGCAGTATATAAAAATAGTGTCATCTATTAGCGTTTTAGTTCCAACACCACCCTCTTGTGGTTGAATGCCTGCAGAGATTTTCTTTTCCTCTGCGTGAAACGAAACACGCTGCTGTTATGCAGAACTTTCAAGTTCTCTTTATAGCTGCTTATTATGGAACTTTCAAAACGAGAAGGTATAATCGGAACCTAGGGTTAAACTAGAGGGGATTATGGGGGATTTTCTGCCCTACTTATTTTTAAAATGCAGGGGGAGGTGATTTTCTTTTTTAGCAAAAAGGTGCAAGATTGAACCCCTCCTGTACTCATTTATTGCCTCTCCCGTGCCCCTTGCAACGCATTTCTCCTAGGTAAGCTCCTGTCTCACCTCAGGATTTCAGCTTAAAAATGCCTTGAGAAGGGGGCACAGACTGCAGAGAGAACCGTTGTGGGCAGTAAAGGGACCCCTGACCGTTAGGTCCAATCTCGGATGACTCTCGGGTTGCAGCGCTCATCTCGCTTTACTGGCCGAGGGAGCCAGCGTACATCTTCCGGGTCATGTGGCCAGCATGACTAAGCATGACTCTGGCAAACCAGAGCAGCGCACGGAAACGCTGTTTACCTTCCTGCCAGAGCGGTACCTATTTATCTACTTGCACTTCATGCTTTCGAACTGCTGGTTTGGCAGGAGCAGGGACCGAGCAACAGGAGCTCACCCCATCGCGGGGATTCGAACCGCCGACCTTCTGATCGGCAAGCCCTAGGCTCTGTGGTTTAGCCCACAGCGCCACCCGTGTCCCGTTGTGGGCAGTGGGAGGGCATAATTTCCCCAAATCTTGTCTTTCCCCCCTCACCCACAACTTAATGTGTCTTGGGCCAGAGCTAGTTTTAAACAAGCCATGCCTCGTGTCATAAATATAGGGGTTGCTCGTGCGTAAGTTGCCGCCACTCCTGGCTAGGTTGCCTTGTTAAACCTTTTCTGTCTGGACAGCCCTTCACTTTGTGGCTGTTTCAGTCGCTAGCAGAATCCGTCAGTGGGCGTTTCTTAAACCTTTTCCAGCATAAAAGCTGTTTGACCCCAAGTCTCCTCCTACTCTCCCTGCGCGGAAGTCTTCTGCGCAGGGAGGGTGTGGGTAGGGGAGGACCCGTGCTCTCCCCGCTGGTCTCCAGCGAGGAGTCCTGGAGCCCCCTCACCGATTCCCCCATCTGCCCCCCTTTATCCCTGGTGTTACGCTGATTTCCTTCCCTGGCGGATGAGCTGCCTCTCTCCCTGCTGGGCCCTTCTCCAGCATCGCTTGAGAGCCTTGCCTCCACCTCTGGCTCCGATGTCAGTTCCCTGACACCTCGCTTAGCCCAAATCACCATTACATCTAGTTCAGCCCTAGTGTTAGTCAAGTGCAGTCATGGCCATGTGCAGGCCTGGGCAACTAGTGAATGCACATAAGCTAAATGCAGAGCACATGTGCAGAGAGCCAGCTGTCACAGTGTTGGAGGAGGACGAGGGAGACCCAGGTTCAAATCCCGACTTAACCATGAAACCTGTAGATGGTCTTCAGCCAAACAATCACTTCCTCTCATTCTGCCTCACAGGATTAAAAGAAGGCGATGAATATATAACTCCCGGGGGGGGGGGGGGAGAGGATATAAATACAATCAATAAAATAAATATGGAAGCTCATGGAGGAGAACGCTAAAACCTCTCCATGTCAAAGCTTCTCAGGCCTTTCAGAAATAGGTGGAGTGGGTCGCCAGGTATGAGATGGCCTGTAATACACAGTGGTGTCGACTTGCATTCTCCTCAGCAAGTTGTCCAGGCTTAGGCATGTAAAACGTGAAACTTTTGCTATGATTAATACAGGTGTTTTCTAAAACCTTGCAAAGGTTTTCATCCAGTGTTTTAGAATTGTATAGATATATAAAATAAAATATAAAATAAAATAACACCCTTCATCCAAGGATCACAGGGTGGTTTATAGTATAAAAACACACACAAAAAATAGCATAATAATAAACAGACTCATAACCCTCCCCCCATTTCATTCAGAGATATATTTCATTCATGCGCATGTATGTAAATGAAATGGGGGGGGTATTGGTTTGTTGGTTTGTTTGTTATTACATGTTTTTCTGTTTTTGTAGTGTGTTTGTGTGTGTGTGTATGCTATATGCAGTGCTTTTTTCTAAAACAAACGTTTAGGGGTATAGTCATACCTCAGGTTACAGATGCTTCAGGTTGCATTTTTTCGGGTTGCAGACCACCAAAACCCGGAAGTACTGGAACGGGTTACTTCCGGGTTTTGGCAGTCGTGCATGTGCAGAAGCACTAAATTGCGCTTTGCGCATGTGCAGAAGCACCAAATCGCAACCCATGCGTGCACAGACATGCCGCTGCGGGTTGCGGACGCTGCGGGTTGCGGACGTGCATCCCACACGGATCACGTTCACAACCCGAGCGTCCACTGTACTCTCATTTGGACTCAAGAAAATCACCATTTTATAGTTCAAATTGGGAAAAATAAATACAATAAATGGACAAAAGTGCAAAGATTCACGTAATGCTTAGGGGTATGCGTACCCCCAGAAAAAAGCACTGACTATATGTATATACACAGTTGTCCCCAACAGCTGCAGATAGGCAGGGTCATAAACTCTGCTAACAGGGGTGTTTTCTGAAAGAAAAGGGGTAAAAGACTACTTAGGGATCAGAGAGTGCAAGGGAGAGGTTAAGAAATAAAACTGAAAGTGATCACATGTCATTAGATGGATTTGTATGATATGAAGAGAAACCAGAGTGATCATATGCTGTTATTCCAGTCACTTTTCTTTTTGCCTTTTAGTCAAAAATTAGTTGTTGTTTCTAACTGAAGTAGAACATAACTTAAGCAAAAAAAAATGAAGTTCATTGCTTCATTTGGAAGGTTTTTTGGCTTAGATGCAGACATTTCCGTTGCATCAAGAAACAGACCGTCTGAAGTAGACAGACACAGACAGACCATGGCTATATAGCAACAGACCATGGGGATGAATAAATGGTGTTGTGCAATTCAAATAGAGAAGAGAGAAGATGGGGGCAAATAAAGCAGCCACATTTCACCTTTGCAGAAAGGCGAATGAATACAGCTTTGGACAAAAATACCGACGGAGCACAAAGACCGCAGGAAAATGCCTGTGCTGAACTCTAGTCAGGCCACTGCAGTTTCCACAGTGGTCAGTCTTGCAACCTTTGTTCTGTAAAGCCTCACAGACCAGAAAGCAGAGTAATAGTTTAAGGATAAAAAGGCTGCAATTCTCCATTGCATGTGGTTTTAAAAATTGAGCATCAGAATAACACTGAGTAAAACCATAGTGATTGTGGACCCAGCATTAAAAAAACAAAAACAAAAAACAAAAAAGGACTTCTTAAGGAAATTTGGCCATTGGAAATTCCAGTATGAATTTACCCAAGCAGCTCCTCTGGAGTAATGTGTAGATTATAATTTAGTTATCCACCAGCTCTCCTTCCCAACACTTTCTGGCTCAAATTGAGATGGGGTGTGTGTGTATGTGCTTTAAATTGCATATTTGGATGGTAAATATATTTAGAAATAGGCTTTTTCAAGGAAAATACATTTTTTAAATAGTTTTTAAAACACAGATTTTGTGTGTGTGTGTTTAATTACAGATAAATGCAGAAACAGAACAGAATGGACTTTTTAGCAAACATATGTGAACACAGAATAGAAATACCAGGTTTCATCAATCTGTAGTTAAAATGTGGCTGGCTGTCTAGAATAATACAAGCACATCCCATAGTCTGGAGAAATCTTACTGTCGAAGAGGGTCACCAAAGGTCTCAATTTACATGACTCAACTCATCTGATACATTTTGGTGCTACTGAATCCAAATTTTCACTTTAATCAGCCATTGGAAGTTGGCTTTTGACAAAAAATAGCCTCTGTTGCTACTAGCCATGACATTGGAGGCATATATTTGTGAATCATTCCTGAAAGGCTCTCTGCAATAAAGGTTCAACATGTCAATGGACCCATATCTGCAAGTTTCCTTTTCTGCTATAGTGCCCAGTTCTCTTAGCTCTAGTCAAAATCTCATTTGTATCCAATATTTGCAAAAGGGAAATAAAACACATTACACATGTTGCCAATGAAATCATTATGTGATTAAAAATACAACATTTTAACATTTCACAGAAAAGTAACTGCAATGGTTCTAGGGGTTGCTCGTGTGTAAGCCGGTGCTTATCTCCCCGGCTGGGTGCAAACACCTGGCTGGGTTGCCTAAGTGAACCTTTTCTGTCCGGACAGCCACTCACCCGTGGCTGACTCAATCGCTGGCAGAATCCGTCAGTGGGCGTTTCTTAAACTTCTTCCAGCAAAGAACCTGTTTGACGCCTAGTCTCCTCCTACTCTCTCTGCGCGAAAGCCTTCTGCGCAAGGAGGGCGTGGGCAGCGGAGGACCCCTACTCTCCCCGCTGGTCCCAGGCAAGGAGTCATGGGACCGCCTCGCCGCTTCCCCCCTCTGCCCCCCTTCTCCACTGGTGCTACGCTGATTCTCTTCCCCAGAAGATGTGCTGCTTCTCCTGATCCCTGGACGCTCTGTGGAATCCCTCTGGCTTTTGCTCTCTCCCTCCGGCACTGATGGCAGTTCCCTGACAGTAACCAACAGCATTCTGTTTCTGATTAAAGTGTTCCTGTGATGTACATACAGATGTAGACAAAATGGCACCAGCCACAAACACAAGAGGGAGCGATCAACTGACTCTGGGTAACCTTGAGGTTTGCAGGAATATGAAGCATCTTTTTGGGGAGGGAGAACTTACAGAGAGAAACATTTGTGTGTGAGAAAGAGAAACAGAGTGTATGGGAAAGTGAGATGAAGGAGGAGATGTGGAGGTGTGGAGAGAACCATCTTGTTTTCTGGATAGTTCATTTCCTGGTTCATGCTAAGATGCTACAGTGGTACCTCGGGTTAAGTACTTAATTCGTTCCAGAGGTCCGTTCTTAACCTGAAACTGTTCTTAACCTGCAGCACCATTTTAGTTAATGGGGCCTCCTGCTGCCGCTGCGCCACCAGAGCACGATTTCTGTTCTCATCCTGAAGCAAAGTTCTTAACCTGAAGCACTATTTCTGGGTTAGCGGAGTCTGTAACCTGAAGCGTATGTAACCCGAGGTACCGCTGTATTTGTAAATATCCCAAGGGTCAAAACTGAGACTGGCATATAAAAACCCACAAATACAAGATTTTAACATAGCTGGAACTGGGCAGCCAAGTGTTCTCTCTCTCTCTCTCTCTCTCTCTCTCTCTCTCTCTCACACACACACACACACACACACACACACCAAAATAGAGACAGAAGAAATCAGAACAGCCCAATGAGAACCGAGGTGATCTATGGGAACAAAATGTAGACTGGTGGGTGTGTGTGTGTGTGGAGTGGCCAAAACTCTGAACAGAAGAACTCCACACTGCAGCATTTTGTTGCAGTCCCCACCCCACTTGTGACAACTCTATATGAAGCATTATGCACCAGCTTGCCGTGGAAAATACACAAGCAACATACTGTGATCATGGTTTTCTCTGCACTGAACACCTGTACTTTATTATGCTAGCATCATGTAAAAAGTACAGTGGTACCTTGCTTTGCAACCGCTTTGGATTACAACCGTTTTGAATTACAAACCTGGAAATGCATGTCCCTTTTTTTGGATTGCAACCCATTTTTGGGGATGACAACCATTTTTGCGGGGAGGCCCCATTGGTGAAAGCGCGCCTTGGGTTACAACCTGTTTTGGTTTACAACCGGACCTCCAGAAGGGATTATGGTTGTAAACCAAGGTACCACTGTGTCTATTTGGATCAAAGCTGCTGGAGTTTTAATTCTCTCCCCTCATTTGCTGCTTTCTGGTGCACCGGCCACATTTGAAAGGATCTACAGCATTCTTGCAAATCATCTGCTGTACAACATATGCATGATAATACATAATATTAAATAAGTGAAAGGTGATGGATGCATGAATATTAAGATAGCTTCTGCTAGTCAAAATGTGTGCATGATACTTTATACAAATTCATTGGTTTGGGTGAAGTTACTAAGTTTTGATGCTTTGGAATCAAAGTTTTATTGCCGAAGCCTCTAACGAGTCCACATGAATAGCAAAAGGAAAGTTATAATTCAATTTATAAAGACAACTGACAAAATAAAAGTAAAGGGAACAATGATACATGTTTATTGACACAAATGATGTTAAATATTATATTTATATCATCAGCAAAACAATGACAAATGAAAGATTCAGCAAAGGTTACGGCTTGACAAAGTAAGGTTTTTTTGAAATGTGGACCCCAATCAAATTGATAAAAGCATAAATGATGCAACACTTTCTGACACTAAAGTCTTTACTTCTGCTTATATATATATATATATGGAATCCTCCACTACAGTGGCCTAATGTCAGCATTTGTCCATAAACTCTTTCATAAAACAGAAATGGGAAAAATGATTTAAAGCAGCTCAATTTGTCTGTTTACCTTAATCTTTAACTATTCCCAGATGTCTTAGCTACATGATGTATGACTCCTTATAAAACAATTTTTCAAAGATATCCAAGACAGGGCGGGGAGGGGGGAGGGGAGGGAGTCAGACTTCTGTCCTTTTAGCCACATAACTTTACTAAACAAGCGACAAACAGCAACACTTTTTAGACTGTCAGAAAAAAAAATTAATGGGTTGTTCATATTATTTTAATCACTCCTGTCTCTTTTCGTAAATGTCCATATACAACTCATATTCTCTCCTTTAACCAAAGGCCAAAGAAAATTTGGTGTCACAACTTCAGCACTGACAATTGCCAGTACAGTGGTACCTCGGGTTACAGACGCTTCAGGTTACAAACTCCACTAACCCAGAAATAGTACCTCAGGTTAAGAACTTTGCTTCAGGATGAGAACAGTGGGAGGCCCCATTAGCTAAAGTGGTACCTCAGGTTAAGAACAGTTTCAGGTTAAGAACGGACCTCTGGAACAAATTAAGTTCTTAACCTGAGGTACCACTGTACAATCCTACTCCTGTTTCAGATTTTGAATATACAGTTGCATTACACAGCCTGTACCTGCAAAATTCAGGTTTGATGACTATATTACACCAGGGAATGATCATCAATTCATGTGGATGAATGATGCCTTGAGTCCTCTCTGGCGAGTATTATTATGGTGATTATCTTCTATATTACAGACTCCATGCCAAAAAAGAGAATAAACCACTGTGACTGTTGGGCTCTTTCTTTGTTCTAGAGTTTTATATGTTTAGAGGTGCCGACTGCTGTTTGTTTTATTACTGGTGGTGGTGGTGGTTTATTTCATTCATGAATACCTTCCTATGGAACATCTCAAAAAGCTTTCAAAACACATAAAAAACATATAGGACACTGTCAGTACACACACAGGCACTGTCAATACCTGGGACCCCCCCCACAACCCCCCCCACAAAATCCTGAGCAAAACACTGCCAGCTACCCTATCATTCCCAGCCAATGAACGAAGTACAACATAATTTTCAATGAGAAGATTCCATTTGTTATCTAATGTTTGCTTTTCTGCTGCTCTTTTAAACCAGTGCACCAAAAACAAAATAGCTCTCATTTCTAGTAATTGAAATTCACCTTCATCCATTAAAAAATGTCCCTTGCCAGTTTCCCAACCAAAGCAGGGGGGGGGGGATCTCAGGCTTTGAGGCCAAATGTCCCTTTGGGGCTTCCCAGGCCAAATACCCTCTAGGAAGCCACAGAAACCCTCAGCAGCCCTCCTCCACTCCCTCCTTGGGTTCTTTTGCTTGAATGTAATGTGTTCTTGAACTGTATCATTCCTCTTGTTTCCCAGTATTTATTTATTTTTACCAGCACCGATAAACCACTGGAAAGTAGCCTGCAGGTACAGCAGACCATTTCAAAAAGAAGGGGGTGGATGTAAATTCCCACTCAAGGTTTGATCACACAGTGATACATTAAAATTAAAGGCCACAATCCACCAGGCAGGACATTGAACCAAAATGGGAGCAACACAACTGCGTGACAATGCTGTTGAGCTACTCTCGTTCACTCTGATGGGCTCATGCAAGGGGAGATCTTGAGGGACTTGGGCCAGACTCACAGATTCTCAAAGTCAGAGAGTAATTATGTCAATCTCCCACTTGATTTTCCCAAAGGGAAATGTGGCACTGAAACGCTGTGTTTTCTTTAAAAACCTGCCTCTCAATTAATATTCCAGGAAGACAGCTGAACACTATGGTGAAAACAAGCATTTCTCATGAATAGCATTTCCACAAAGTATCGCATGAAGTGTGTGCACTGTTTTAATGTTACACATATATTGTACTGTGCTTATCCACAAGGCAACTAGAGAGAAAAGGGATAGAAATCCCTCCGAAAAAGAAGCAATTTTCATTTGGGATCCCTCACCACCACAACATCACCACCACCCCCTCCTCCACCACCAATTTCTAGGACGAAAATGGCTGTTTTAAAAACTTCAAGTAAGCTTGAGAAACTGACTGTGGATCATGTATACAACACAGGGTCAATGCTGTATTGAATTTCTAGACCATTTTCAGACTACCTTCTGGCAATGGAAGCATTTTGACCACTGACACTCCCTATGGGTATATCTGACTATCCCGGTACAATGCGCCATTCTCCATTATTGAATCTACAACAAACTGCTGTAGGTTATTCATTGATTGAGTGTTTAAGTGTATTCTTTGGGAGTAAATGGAAAGTGAATTCTGTAGACAGCCACATAAAATAAAATTCTAAAAAATCAGCAGAATTCCTTGCTGGAGAGAGATGTGCATTGGGGCCAATGTGATTATTTTTGTACTTGTTTTGTTTTTCTGCATCACTTGCTACCTACAGGAATTATTATTATTATTATTATTATTATTATTATTATTATTTTGTTCATCTATTGAACAGGTGTGGGTG
This sequence comes from Podarcis pityusensis, assembly GCF_964106645.2. Taxonomy (NCBI): domain Eukaryota; kingdom Metazoa; phylum Chordata; class Lepidosauria; order Squamata; family Lacertidae; genus Podarcis; species Podarcis pityusensis. Next base: position 110,094,692 of record NC_138028.1, read on the forward strand.
GGTGGGTGAGTAGTTTATTCTCACAAAAAATTAAGCTATCACCAAGATGACAACATAGGGATATAAGGTGAAAGCCTATCTCTCTCTCCACCCCCAATGTCTTTAAATCAATTATAACAGGCAGACTGTTAATCAACCAACACAGATGCAAGAAGGTAGTCTTTAAGTATTCCTAAAAGAGGCCAGAGGAGGAGGATTAAAAGTGAGCAGTTGTTCAGATTTAAGGCAAGTGTTGTGCATGCCGTAACGTGTCTATGCAAATCTTCAGTTACAGCGCTCAGAAAATATTCACAAATCATTGCCTTTCCAGATGTAGCTGGAGTCCAGCTCCTATCAGCCCCACCTGCATGGTCCATAGTCAGGAACAGTGGGCGTTCCAGTTCAGCAACATCTGGAAGGCCAATGGTTCCCCATCCCTGATCTAAACTAATTCAGCAGGGGGCCTTGAAGGCACATGAGGGTCCCCACCTCATTAAAGAAGTCGGGGTCTGGTCAGGGCCTGGATGAATGATCACCTGGAAAACACACATGCGCCATTCTGGGTAGCATGATGACAGAAATGTGGAATATAAATAAATTTAATAAAATGCCCATCTGTAAGAGATAAGTCAGCCCGACTTTGTTCACAACACTGTTGCACTACAGTGGTACCTTGGGTTACAAACACTTCAGGTTACAAACACTTCGGATTACAAACTCCGCTAAGTAGTACCTTGGGTTGAGAACTTTGCCCCAGGATGAGAACAAAAATTGCATGGTGGCAGCGCGGTGGCAGCGGGAGGCCCCATTAGCGAAAGCGCGCCTCAGGTTCAGAACGGTTTCGGGCTAAGAACGGACCTCCGGAATGAATTAAGTTTATAACCTGAGGTACCACTGTATTTTGAGTGTGTGGCATATTGCCCCTGGCTGGTATTCAATCTGCTGTAAGTCACCTTTAAAGGTAGTTTTAAAATAAAACAGAATGTATACATATTACTCCAGAAATTCATTTGCAAACAAAACAAAGCCCAAATATTACACAGCATACACTTACTGTCATTGGTCTTTTTAAAATACAAAACAGAACACTGATTTCTACCATGTATATGAATCATAACATTGCCAGCATTCATCTGTCTCAAGAGACTATGGAGTGCAGCTGCAGAGGTAAAGTCAAACCGCAGGAGAATCACAGCGCCTGCTGTGGCTGCAGAGACTAGTACAGTGGTACCTCGGGCTAAGAACTTCATTCATTCCGGAGGTCCGTTCTTAACCTGAAATTGTTCTTAACCTGAAGCACCACTTTAGCTAATGGGGCCTCCCGCTGCCGCCGTGCCGCCAGAGCACAATTTCTGTTCTCATCCTGAAGCAAAGTTCTTAACCCGAGGTACTATTTCTGGGTTAGCGGAGTCTGTAACCTGAAGCGTATGTAACCCGAGGTACCACTGTAACCAGTTTTTGCTGCATTAGCAGCACCAAAGTGACCTCTCTGGTGCGCAAGCCTGGCCAGTGCGCATGGAGGTCCTGGGCTCCCCAGATGACAAGGACCCCCCCCCCCCGCTCATGTGGTCCAAAGGAAAGCAGAGCAGTATGTTTGGCACCGGCATAGTTGCAGGAGTTGCCAGCAGGAGGCATACAAGACGCCATCCAACTGTCTCAGGGTTTACTCCTTAGCCTTTTCTTCTCCCGAATATGTCCTGCAATGCAGTGGGTATGAATTTTTCCTCAGGGTTTTCCTCCTGAAGCATTTCTCATGAACGAGTACAGATGCAAGGCAGTGGAGGTTTAAGATCAGAGTTTTCCTTCTCCTGGATGAGCTACCTTCCCATCATAACATCAGCAACATTCATGTATTAAGGCATCTGCTGGCATCAAAGAGTCCTCCACAAGCAATCAGTTCAGATCCTCCTGTCCTCAGTGGGCAAAGAGAGGAAGTTGCAGATGGAGAAAGAAAGAGTTTCAAAAGGAATGGGGATGGCCTAAAGAGATAAACGTTTTGGTTCCACCCCACACACTGCTGGCATGCAGTCCCCAGTAAATTACACCCAAGGGATTGAGTGACCCTCAGTAGGAAAGAAGTTTACCAAAACTGATGCTCCAATGCTCTGGTTTAGTATAATGCAGATTTCTATGACGCAATTTCCCACTGCTAGGGAGGCATCTTCTATGGTCTTCTGGAGCCTTCCTCCCACCACCACCCCTTATGCAACGTGAGTCCCTGGGGGAAAGGGAAGCAGGTTGAGGATTCTGCATATGAGCAGAATCAAGGGGAGGGGCCTTCTGGACTTGAATTTTGATCCTGCTCAAAGCAGTTCAGGCAGAAATGCTTGCATAACCCAGAATCCTTGCTTCAAGCACCACCTCTTCAGTTGCAGTTTGCCATACTGCAGAGAGCTACTGTTTGAGGAGAATCGGTTCTATGGCCCCCTCGAGCTCACAGAATTAGTTTGGTGGGTCTCTGGATCCTGGCCCATAAATTCCAGAAGGAACACTCACTCACTCTACCATACCAAACGTTTAACTACCTTGTGGATTTTTAGCCATTTAAGAAGTTGCATTCACGAGACCTTGCTTTCAGGACTGTTCCTAGCTTGGGTCAGTTGACAGCCATCTTACATGCTACAGCTTAACTCTTCACGTACAAAAAGGAAAAGGAAAAAATTAAGGCAAGTACTTTCTGAACCAGGTGGCACTGCAGGAAAGATTTTCAGCCGAAAGAAATTCTGGTATTGAAATTCTGAGGGGACACCAGGGAGCCCAGCTGGAGAGTGATTGGCAGACTTGTGGGGACTGAGGTTGGAGGTGGGGAAGATTGATGCCTTGGCTTGACACACACAAAGAGGGCTGTGTGTGTGAGAGAGAGAGAGAGTTAGTGAGTGAGTGAGAGAGAACCCACCATAAGGCATGGCAGTCCCTATAAACATGGGGAATGTCAGTTTACTGTTTTGCCTATGGTACAAAAAAAATGCTTCATTCAAGTGCTGCATGCCATAGAAAAGGGCAGCATATCTAAAATGTTGCCATTCGCCTTCAAAAACACTGCAGCTCCCTTTATGTATGGAGTGGTGGCTGCTATTGAGTTTTTAATGTAGTGTTGTGAAGGGTTTTTTGGAGATAGGTATGTGAGACCCTTCTAACCTCTGGATGCAGCAAGTGTTAAAACATGAGCCAGGCTAGCTTCCTGTGTTGAGGTGATCACCTGGCCATTAAGAAAACAAAGGAAAGGGGCTCTGTGCCAAATGGGTGGGGCTAACAGGGATAGTTAGAAGGACAAAGCCTGAGTTTTAGTCGAAAGTGGGCAGTGATGTGACCTAGAAAGAAAGTAGCAAGCTGGAGAAAGAACAATGTTTGAGAGAAATGATTGATTTCTGTTTGAATCCCAAGGCTACAGCTATGGGAGAAACAAGGCCCTTTGGGGTGTTAACGCTGTAAATCCCTCCATCGTAGGCTCAGGTTGTATATATGTGTAAATAAACCACATATCATAAAGACACCAGAGTCTCCACTATGCCTCATTTCCAAAAGGGAACATGAACCCTGAAATTGCGTGCCGCTCAGAGATTGGGGTAATGTGCAACAGTATAGAGACCAAAGCTTCAAGAGACTGAACTGTGGTAACAAAGAGGGTCCTTTTTTCCCACACACACAAAAATCAGATTTTAGGACACTTGTGTAAACACATTTTCATATCAATCTCTCAAGCTTCCAGAAAGGCACTGCTCAGGTTCGTTGAGTAAAGCACACCAGCTTTAAAAACAATTTACCAAACCTGTATAAAAACCTTGGTGCAATTCACAAACCCTCCAGTCAAGTGGGCAGAGACGACTAATAGTTAACACCCAAAGGAATTTAAAGAGTTCATTGGGAGTGTTGCATTAAAAGACTTAAAAAACACACACACCACCACCAAATGCTTCTCTAACCACAAGATTCATGCTTCATCAGGAGATTCTAGCTAGACTCTATGGAAGTTTTCCAGAAAAAGAAATCACCCACATTGTTTACCTTTTAAAAATTAGAAACAGGAAGGCAACTGAGGGTGAAAAGGTGTACTCTCAAGTCTAAAATTCATCACCAAGCTTTATGATCTTTTAAAACCCAGAGGGAAATTATGAGATTTGCCATTTTTATTCTTGTTACCAAACCCCGCATGGGGTTTTAAAGATGGCATTTGCCATTTTACGCAGTGTTTGCCATTCACCCCCAGATTAATCATAAGGACTTGTGGGTGGGGAGCATTCAAGCTTTCTAGCAGATGCCGGCATTTTGCTTCCCCCAGATGATGAGCAGCGGCACAGGCAATTCACACCCCTGCTGTTTTCGCTGCACACCTGCACCTGCCGTGCCTGCAGCCAGTGATGGAAAGGAAAGGTGAGAGAGAGAAGCCACCTGGTCACTGCCTTCAGAGAAACCTTGATGTAACCTCCTTGGTAAGCAGTGAGTAGCAGGGAGGAGACTTGTCCACAAGTCAAAGAATAAAATTGAGATACAAGAAATGTAGGAATATCCTGAAAGGCATATTGACAGTAGGGAGCCCTTGTGTGGAAGACTCCTTTCCACATGAAGGAGGTCACAAAGTCATATGCATTGTGAATTTCTTTCCCTCCACTCTAGGGTGTGTGTGTGTGTGTGTGTGTGTGTGTGTGTGTGTTTAAGAGGAAGTCCTCCACCCTGTCACTGCTGTACTACTATAAACTGGCAGCCTGGTTCCATCCAACTCCAGCCTTGACGCTACTCATCTTTGGAAGTGGAGTGCTAACTTTTGCTCATTCCCAAATGATCTTGTGTATGTTTATGTGTGTTGCGAGGTGGGGGGTGGGTGGGTATCATTTTGACTTTTGCTGCAAAGTGACAAAATGACAACAGGTGATACAGCAAACAGTCAGAGAGGGTGGGGTGACAAAGTCGAGGCTGCTACTGGTACTAATGTTCCCCACATTTCATTTTATTATCTGTTTTAATTACGGATGTTTGTACAACTTCTTCTTTTTACACTTTGCAAACCACTAAGCAGCCTGTTTTGGAGTTATGTAGTATATAAATTCATAAAGAACAATAGTTCAGAGGTGCTAAGACAGCTGCATTACAGGTGGAGCTTCTTGCTGGGTGTGTATGTAGATCTCAAGAAACGTGTCTGCAGCTGCTGGAGATGCTCGTTCCACCATCCTTCCTATCTGTTGCCTGAGACAATTTGTCCACTGTGCCTATTGGTAGGGCCAGACCCATCTGGAGCTCTGCTCTTTTCTAGAGAAAAACTACCTTGGATATGTGCTTCATAGGAACCTAAAAGTGGGGAATAAAGATGAGGATGAGGGGAGAGAGAGAGAGAGAGATCCCTGCACAGCACTAAGAAGCCTTTATCTCTGTATTTACTATCAAGTGATCCCATGATGCATTAAAAAGGTGCACTATCAATTACAGCAGCACATTCACGGGAAGATGGCAGGCTGCTTTCCACTGGGTCAGACGACTGATCCATTTAGCCTTTGAGAGGGACTCTTGCTCCCTAGTGCTGCTAGGCATCAGGGTCTCTCTTTCTCTCTCTTGAAGGTAGCAAATTCAGGCATTAAGAGGAATCCTCGTTTCCCAGTAGTGCATCTCCTGTACACATCCAACATACCCAACCTGTGCTGTGCTGAAAAGTGTGCAGCTGCACATAGAAACGAGCCATAGCACCAGGTCCTCTGCCTGAATTTGTCTGTTTTCTATTTGGGATTGTTAGCTTCAATGTATGGGTAGGCCCTGTAGGAAGAACTGCAGGTACACGTAGTATAGCCCCACGGGTTCCATTTTATGGGGTGAGAGGAACATAAATCACAAAGATATAGGACAAAAATGGGAGGAACAAAACCAGCTTGCTGTTTTATAGGGAATCTACTAAACTATTCATTTCCCATAACTTGGTTTCACAACCTTAGCTTTAAACGCACAGCCCTTCACATTTTATGGAAAACAGCATTGATCAGGAGTTATATAATAATGGCTGAATGTGCCAAGCTCAGCATATATTTATAATTATCACAGGCTTTGTCATAGGCTACACACCAGCAGCCGAGCAGTGCAAATTAACAGTAGAAATACCTTTTTTTTAAAACAAACTCTTTCAAAACCATTATGTTACCCATATCCGTATTATCTGTGTCCGTTTTCAAAGCAAACAAATAATGATGATGAAATGCACACATATCACGCAGCTGTTATATATTAAGGCTACTTATTCTGCGTAAGGAAATGGGGAGGTGGTCGAGCTGTGAGCTTGTAGAATGGACTATAGCACTACAGACATTCACAATGTGAATGTTCCCCAGAGTTCTGAGAGAAAACGCAAGGGAACAGGCTGCACTAGAGTCTTCATGCGTCATGTGGTTGCTGTTCTTCGTTTTGTTTTACTGTTTTAATTTGTTTTAGTGTGGGATTTTTTAAAAAAAAATAAGCACCCCAATACCTGCAGTCTGAGTGGGACGCGGGTGGCGCTGTGGGTAAAACCTCAGCACCTAGGACTTGCCGATCACATGGTTGGCGGTTCGAATCCCCGCAGTGGGGTGAGCTCCCATCTTTCTGTCCCAGCTCCTGCCCACCTAGCAGTTCGAAAGCACCCTTAAGTGCAAGCAGATAAATAGGGACCGCTTTCTAGCGGGAAGGTAAACGGCGTTTCTGTGTGCTGCGCTGGTGCCGGCTCGCCAGAGCAGCTTCGTCACTCCGGCCACGTGACCCAGAAGTGTCTCCGGACAGCGCTGGCCCCTGGCCTCTTAAGTGACATGGGCACACAACCCTAGAGTCGGACACGACTGGCCCATACAGGCAGGGGTACCTTTACCTTTACCTTTTACCTGCAGTCTGAAGTGGCACAGCCCACACCACCACCTCTTAATTCTTAAGAGCCAATGCAGCATCTTCCAGAGGTTGTGGAGGTCACCTCAAAAGTGCGTAAGAAGAGCTGGATCGTGCCAAAAGTACTCTCCCCACTTACGATTCTCAGTGAGTTTTATTCAGAAACACGCTGCCTCTTACACTGGAGGGACTTGCTACACAGCTACCACGGCTTGTAGTCACGAATAGTCATATCCACCATGAATATGTCTAAACCCCTTCTGAAGCCATCCAAATCAGTGGCTATCACTACTTCCTGAGGAAGTGATTTCCGCAGGTTAACTAGTAGAATTTCCTTTAGTCTATACAACATTGTCCGGCATTCAGCTTTGTCAGAGGACCCAGAGAGGGAGAACTTCTCTCTGTCAACTCCCACAAGCCTGCAGCCAGCACAGCAAATCCTTGGGGATAATGGAAATTTTAAGGGTAGGTCAGGGCTAAGCTAAAGCATTGATTCCAGCAGTAAAATGTAAGTTGTTCATTCATTTATAAAATTTATACCCCACCCTTCCTCCCGAATAAACCCAGAGTGGCAAACCCTAGAGTGATAAAACAAAACAGTCATACCTCATGTTACATTTGCTTCATGATACATTTTTTCAGGTTGCGTCCCGCAAGTACTGGAAAGGGTTACTTCTGGGTTTCACCACTCACGCATGCGCAGAAGCGCTAAATCGTGCTTCGCACATGCGCACAAGAGCCAAATTGCACCGCGCACCTGCGCAGATACGGCGCTTCAGGTTGCAGGCCTTTCATGTTGTGAACGGGCCTCCGGAACGGATCCCGTTCGCAACCAGAGGTACCACTCTAGAAATGAACAATTGACTCTATACTGAAACTATACAACTGCTATTGGCCTCGGACTATATGGTCAATGGTTAGGGATGATTGAAACTGGGAATCTAATGGATTATAGGTATCAAATTGGGGAAGGCTGGTGCATAGGATTGAAGCCTGACTCCAGAAGAATTTTTTAAAAAACCAAAAACTTATTGCTGATTGAAGCTTAGGATTCCAGAACAATTTGCTTCTAATATAGAGAATTCTTCTGGCGCTGCCTGTCCTAAACCGTCAAGGCCTCCAGTTTGAGAACATGTGAAGACCCGTGACAGATATATTCTGTTAAAGCCAGCCATTCAAACTATACCCACTGAGGTATAACTCTGATAACTGTTAACTCTTAGTGTTTAAGATTAATGCAGGAGGAAATTGCTTTGCCCAGCCATGCCTGGTTTTATTAGGTATGGTGTCTATTTTTCGGATTAAACATAAAGCTCCCAGCTCCGACATAAAGTCACCCATCGTCAGCAAGGGGAATGTATGCTCAAGATGGCAGACATCTAAGACAACTTCCCCATATCCCTCTTTGAGGGTTGAACCATGCAAAAGAAAACCTTTTCACATTTCTCAGCTTCACTTTGCTTTGTGTCCCATGTAGGAAAGGCAGACATGTTGTACAATAATTGTGTGTTCACATAGGAGCTGCCATACAATTTTAATACAGTTAAACCTCAGATCCCGAACGCCTCCGTTTTGGAACGTTTCATCTCCTGAATGTCAAAAACCCGGAACTACCGGTAAATGCTCCGGTTTTCAAACAATTTCCAGAAGCCAAATATCCAATGCTGCTTCTGCTTGAGTGCAGGAAGCTCTTGCAACCAATCGGAAGCCGTGCCTCGGGTGTCAATTTCGGAAGCCAAACAGGCTTCTGGAACAGATTACGTTTGACAACCAAGGTTTGACTGTAATAATTATTATAATTTATTCTTCGCCCATCTGGCTGGGTTGCCCCAGCCACTCTTGAATGACTTTTCAGCATCCAATAGAGCTTCTTGTTACTCCATGAGAGAAAAGGATTTGGTGGGTGTGAAATTCAGAAAATGTTGGGATAGGGGTTGTCGGAGCCTCCGCTACGACTGAGCTACTCCTCCGGTCGAGTCCTTCGGAATCGCCTCCGACGATGATTAACGACCTGAGCCTCTGATAAGGCTCCAGGCACATTCCCTCATTATGCAGAGTATCCAGCAGCAGGGAAGGACGAGAAATTTGAGCAACATTGCTAGGTTTTATTTCTAACTACGCAGACAGAAAAGAAATATACGTGCTCTCTCTGTGAAAGCAGAGAGCAACCGGAACACAAAGGAACAGGAAACCAGTAACGTCACATCCATCTCCCATCTTCCGTGACACTTCCAACAGCCTGGAATCTCTGGAATGCAAACCAGAGTCTTGTGACTCCAAGCACTTCACAGTGGCAAAACACAGAAACCAACAGGGGTATGAGAAACATGGGGAAATAAGTTGCTCAAGGGACTGAACATGGATTTTCCAGGTGACTCCCATCCTTTCATTGACTAGACTCAGACCTGCTTCACTTCAAGTAATGCTGCTGTATCATTCACCTAGACCCTAGGCTATGGCATGGAACTGCGCCCTGGACCCTAGACTAGGGGTTCTCAAATTGTGGTCTGCAGACCACCAAAGGTCCATGAGCTTCATTCAGGTGGTCCATGGCCTAGATTTGAGTTTGAAAATGGGAGCTGCTACATCCATCATATTAAATATTTTATTTTCAACTGTATTTCAGCTGCTTCTTTTATTTCTTATATTTTATTTTGTGGTACTGCCACTTGAGGTGCATGGAATACAATATATAATAAAGTAAGGAATTAAAATACAATTAAAATCACAATTAAAATCACAGTATCTAGTACAGCACATTACAATTACCACAGCAAGCAGAAAAACCATTAAGTGGTCCACCAAAACCATTAGCAATTTTCAAGTGGTCCTGGGGAGAGCGAGGTTGAGGTTACCACCCCACAGTCTGAGGTGAAGGAGGTGGTGGCCAGAGACAGAGCCTTCTCAGTAGTGGTACCCTATTTATGGACGTCACTCTCTAAAGGGATTTGCCCAGCGCTCACTTTGTTTTCTTTTCATTACCACGAGAAGCATTGCTCTCTTCTGCCTTGGTCAGACCACACCTGGAGAACTGTGTCCAGCTCTGGGTGCCACAGTTTAAGTAGGATATTGGAGCATGTGCAGAGGGAGATTCAAGTCACAAAAAAGGAAATTCAATCTAAACATCAGGATGAACTTTCTGGCAGTAAGAGCTCTTCAACAGTGGAGCGGACTCCCTTGGTCGTTGGTGGCCTCTCCTTCTTGAAGGTGTCTAAGCAGAGGTTGAATGGCCATCTGTCATGGATGCTTTAGTTGCAATTATTTCATTGTAGGGGGCTGAACTAGATAACCCTTCCAGCTCTACAATTCTATGGTTCTATGAAGTGTTGTTTTTTTAAAAATCTTTTGGGCTTTCTTTGAAGCTTTAAATTCTATTCTGGGATCTGCTGCTTTATTGCTAAACTATTCATGTGTGTTTTATTTCTGTTGATTGCATCGTTGTTTTATTTTGAGGGGGACCAATTGTTTGAAGCATTCTATGTAAATGCAGCCGCACAACACAACCATTTAACATGGAAATTAAGAGTATATTGAGGTATATGAACCTATGATCAGGTTAGGTGATAATGGAACTATACTATTGAAACTGTGCTTTTAAAAAAGAAGAAGAAGAAGAAGAAGCATTTCACTATTTGTTGAACTATTTTTAGTCAATCCAAATATTATTTCTAATCCTTTTTTTAAAAAAAAAATTATCCAATGCAGCAAATATACATTTGTCATTATCTTGATTTATTGGAGAGGGGGAAGAAAAGCAGGTTAATTGAACCGATTTCATTCAATATTTTCCCAACCTTAATTGTTGGAGACACAGATAGGGCTGTCATGATCAATTATACTGTTTTCTTGAAATCCCCAAAGATGGGGTGCTTGGGGGGTGCACAGTTAAGGAGCTTCAAGGCCTAACCTTTCATGTGTGTGCTAATTGCAATCTTTTATTGGCCAGAATATTATACTTCAAGATACCAAGGAGAGCTCTGAAACCTTTCTTCCCTTTGAAAGGTTAAAAAAAAAATGTTCTAAAAACCTAACAGGGCTAACCCATCTCTCTCTTTAAAGTCTATTTTTGGCTAATTCTTTCTCTCCTTCCCCCACCCCTTTGTCTGAGGTCAAACCAGAGAAAAAGAATGTGAAGGATATGAACGAGAAAGTTAAGTTTACTGGCCTGGGGTGCAGTGGGGGGGGGGAGGGGGAGGGGACGGAAACACAAACGGACAGCGGCAGACGCCAGGAAGAAATTGCAAGACCAAAGCAGTAAATTCTCCCCACCAGCAGAGGGAGCCTCTGCACTTCAAAGGATAAGCTATGCCTGTGAAGAAGCCTTTGCTGCTGTTTTTTAAAAACACAACTGCACAAAGCTCTCTAGAAGCAGCAGACAATTAAAGCATGCTAACAGATTTGTAGGTGCTAGAAAGCAGGAGCAGAGAGACAAAAGGTTTTTTTGCTTAAGCACCAAATTTTGAATCTAAGCCGTATCAGAAGTTCTTTGGGTTAGAGGGGAATCCACAAAATGGAAAAATTCAGAAAACGTCTGATTAGGGATCGCAGTGATCTTCTGAGTAATATAAGCGCCATCAAGAGAGGCTGAAAGGAACAGCTCTCCCTGTGTGTTGCTATTTTGAAGGCCAGCATTCCATTCACACCAAAATAATAATAATAATAATAATAATAATTTTATTTATACCCCGCCCTCCCCAGCCAAGACTGGGCTCAGGGCAGTTAACAACCAATAATAAAAACAAATTGATTGAAATACAACTTAAAAAACAAGATTAAAATACAAGATTAAAACATTAAAATGCAGCCTCATCACAGGAGGAGAAAGGAAAAAAGAAAGAGGGGGAGGGAATCAAATTGATTCCAAGCCAAAGGCCAGGCGGAACAACTCTGTCTTACAGGCCCTGTGGAAAGAAATCAGATCCTGCAGTGACCTGGTCTCATGAGGCAGAGCGTTCCACCAGGCCGGAGCCAGTGTTGAAAAAGCCCCAGCTCTGGTTGAGGCTAATCTAACTTCCTTAGGGCCTGGGACCTCTAGGGTGTTGCTATTTATGGACCTTAAGGTCCTCCGTGGGGCATACCGGGAGAGGCGGTCCCGTAGGTACGAGGGTCCTAGGCCGTGAAGGGCTTTAAAGGTCAAAACCAGTACCTTAAATCTGACCCTGTACTCCACTGGGAGCCAGTGCAGCTGGAAAAGCACTGGGTGAATATGCTCCCATGGCAGAGACCCCGTGAGGAGCCTCGCTGCAGCATTCTGCACCCGCATAATCTCCAAGGGTCCCGATTTTCCAGGGACAGTCCCAGAATTACAAAAGCCATTCCGGCTTCTGGTTTGATCCCAGAATGTCCTTATTTCTCCTGCTGGTGCTGTAGCCACTGAGCTCAGGCAGGACGATGAGCCGGCACTTGTCCCAAACTGCAAAGGAGCATCTTGTTGCTACTCTGTGGCCTCTTCATGGCTGCCACTTCCGGCTTCCTTCCTTGCGCAGCTCATAACATTCTGTGAACAGAGTTGACACAACTGCAGCCACACGAGTGTATGGTTACGCACACACAACTTCCACTGGTGTCAGTCATGAGGCTGGGGTAATGCGAAACAGCATTCAGCGGTGGCCAACGCAAACTTTTAGCGTGGGAATCAAAAGTGTTTCTAGCTGAAACTGCAGAGGAATTTTAGGTAGGCAGAATAAAATTACTAAAGCTTGGACTTTGGCCAGGTCACTGGCATTAACATTCCTACTCCAGCAAAAAATAAAAAATCCCATTAAGACATTAATGACCACAAATGGCCAAGACCTTGATTTGCATCTCATCGGAAGGAGCTTAAGTAGGCCACACTGTTATGTATCCCTTCCCCTCTCACATACCAACCCCCACCCCCAAAATTAAGCCATCTTAATGGGGCAATTCTTCCAGTTAAACTTTGGGTTGAGAACGACTTAAGAGCAAACAGAAAATGATCTATGAGCCAGTCCGAAGAGAAACACAAGAGCAGCCCCCCAGCCGAGGTCAGATTCCTCAAGCACAGGCCATCCAACTTTTGGAGAGCGCCTGAGAAATGACTAAGTTAAAACCTAATTAAAATAAACATGCAGACAATAGCTTTTGATGCCACTCAGCAAAGATCACTCCTTTCTCTGAAATTAAGATACACCAATTCCAGGAACCTAAACTATTTTTCATCCCCCAGATTTGGAGGGCAAGCGCACGGCATGAGCGGATGTGCCAAAAACATGTCAGTGGTGCATACGCTGATGAGAAAAGAAGGGGAAGACGGATGGTCGTGCTCCTGATAATTTATTTCTATACTCAGATCTACAAGCGGCAGGAAAGCCGAGGGAGGGAGGAAGCAGAGGTTGCCAGTCGCCTCCTTCCTCAACAGCCACAAGGATGTTTAACTGAGCATGACTCATCTTCACAGTGACTAGTCAGCCTATAGACAATAAAAGGATCTGGCTGGCAAGAAAAGGTCAGTATAGGACATGAAGCAATGGATTTCTTTTCTTTTCTTTTAAGAAAAAAAAAAGGATATTGCAGGGTTACAACAAAGATACTTTGCTAGGCTGAGTCTGTGCCATAATTATGAATGCGCTCCATTATTAATATGCCGTTGTGATTTCTGCTCCATGCAAGGGATGGATAATGATATGCATTGGCGGGTGTTCCGGTGCCCCAGACCACGATGGACTAATTTCAAGAAAGAACAGAGTGCTGCAGAAGCATCAGATAGATACAGAAGCCACAGCAGAAGATTCAGATATTACCTTCATCTTAAGATATACCGCTATTTCCCCCATCTCCTACTTACTCGGAATTCTCTAGTAATTTTTTAGAGTGCTTTACGGTCTTTATTGTGTTTACCTATGAAGTGGGCTATTCCCATTTTACAGATAAGAAAGGGAGAGAGCTGGGATGAGCCTGAATCAAGTCCTAGTCCCCTAAACCCCTTTATTCCCCATCTGTCTGCTCCTCAAGCTCCTGTGCTTTGTTTGAGAAAATACAAAAACTTAGCCTCTAACTTTGTGGTAGACTTGAGATTGCCTGCACAGGGAGCCAGATTCCTTCTGACAGCAAGGCCAGAGACCCTCTTATCCCCCCTCTTATTGGAGACTATCTTCTACTATTTGTCCATACTACTCAGTATGGTCTACTATGAGTGGCAACAACTCTCCAAGGTGAGTCTCAGACAGAGAGAGGACTTTCCTCATTGCCTGCTTCTTGAAATCCTTTTTACAAGCAATTCCAGGGCCTGAACCTGACACCTTCTGCACACAGAGTGTGTCCCTTGCCATTGAACAAGAACACTTCTCCCTTGCATCCTTTGCTATCTGAATCTAGACAGCCTTGATGGCTCCAAGATCTTCTGTACTGTTATCCTTTTACCTGTACAGCATGCTTATTCCTCGGGGGAGGGGAATTTTGCACCTGTAGGCTAACTGAACCAGCACTTTTAGACACCTGTGCTCCCTGGGATAAGGTGACCACTTGGCATCTGCCTCTCATTCAGAGAGGTTATCTGCATTTCGAGAGGGAAGGGTTGACCTGCCATCTCTACCACAAGGACCGGGATGCGTGTGTCTCCCTGTTCTGCCTCAAGGTCCCTCAACACAGGTTGCTCCTCTGTGGCGTATGGCTTGGGGAGCTCCAGGTCAGCTAGACTGGTGGCTGGGAGTGGCTGCTGAGACCATAGAACACTGGTCCTGAAAGACCTACATTGGTTCTCAGTACATTTCTGAGCACAATTCAAAGTGTTGGTGCTGACCTTTAAAGCCATAAATGGCCTCGGCCCGGTATACTTGAAGGAGCCTCCCCACCCCCATCGTTCAGCCCAGACACTGAGGTCCAGCTCCGAGGGCCTTCTGGCGGTTCCCTCCCTGCGTGAAGTGAGGTTACAGAGAACCAGGTAGAGAGCCTTCTTGGTGGTGGCGCCCGCCCTGTGGAACGCCCTCCCATCAGATGTCAAGAAAATAAACAACTATCTGACTTTTAGGAGACATCTGAAGGCAGTTTAGGGAAATTTTTAATGTTTGATGTTCTATTGTGCTTTTAATTCTGTTGGGAGCTGCCCAGAGTGGCCGGGGAAACCCAGCCAGATGGACAGGGTATAAATAATAAATTATTATTATCTATTATCCTCTTAAGAGGATTCCTCCAGCTGAGACATGGCACTACCTAACAACACCACCACCACTAGCACCATGGAACTTTGAAAAGGATATGGGGAACATACTCAAGTTATATGAAGCGCTGAGCCCACAAGCAAATATATTTGCACCCAGAATTTGGGCAGTGAGAATAAATTATTTGAGATTCAAATGGGGGAATGGAATGGAGCACAACTTCAGAGACATCTGCATCCAGGCCTCCCTGCTAACCAAAGTGGTGGTCAATCTACCACTCCTCTGATGATTTTTGCAACGAGCCCTGAGCCAACGGCTGTTCCCTTATCAGTACAGACTGTACAAAGTTCGGTGAAGTAGAGATTAGTGGCCAATTCACAAAGACATTTTTATCAAGCGGCAGTGGCAATCCAAGGGGGGGGGGGGATTCACATGGATCTGCAGAATTAATCAAACTGAACATTTGCTATGAATATTCATCCCCACTGTAATTAATATATAAAACAGTTTAAAGGATAGAAATGACAGCAGTTTCTACATTTCTCCGAGCCTCATGATGAAAGTCTCATTGCCTTCCTTATTTCTCTCCACTTAGGGCAAGGCTGCGCCAAGTCATTTCCCCATTATCTGTCTCTGAAACTACTAGTACAGGAACCTGCTGCAATCGGAGGTCCTGAATACTTTTCTTGCGATTCTGGAAGCCAATTGCCATCTTCATGCAGCAACTGTAAATGCTAGGGCTACATTAGTGTTATACTAGGCATTCCTGCAGTAAAGGTAAATGCAAATTGGAACTAAGCTAGTCTAAACTGTTTAAATGTCGATTGCAAACCCCTTGGGACAGAGATTCTCCTTTTATAAAGTGCTATCATGTTCCTTGATGTCACTGTTATGGCTCAATATTATAATCTAACTCAGCTAAATGTCTCTTTCCTCTTTTAGTGGCACTAACCAAGAGGCATCCACCATCAATGATTTGCTCTCAACTCCTGGCAGTTGTGACTCAGGAATGAGCTGTACAGTGTATTAGTAAAGTCTGTAACTTGCCCCCCCACCAAAATCTAGCTACAGATCTGCTCCGAATTTGCATTTCCCTTGTAAGTTGTGGCAAGGTGGGTCTTTTGCCTGTCATGCATCGTTCCCTAAACTGATTTTGAAGTTACGGAAGCTAAGAATTCTGCGGAAATAGAACTCCTGACTTTGCAGCGGAACTGAAGATATAGAATTAGGAGTATGCTAGTACCAACTGCTTGATTTGGGGGGGGGGGTGTAGCTATTTAAAGCAAAGGTGTGGGACCTGCAGCCCTTCCAGATGTTGGACTCCCATCATCCCTATTGAGCCACGCTGGCTGTGGCTGATGGAAGCTGGAGCTCACCCACATCTGGAGAGCCACAGGATCCCCACCCCTTTGAGTCTGATGCAACTCTTTCAATCAATTTATCCTTATCTATTTCCTACTGCCCCACCATCACCACCACAATCAGTGAGCAGGTATCACCTGCACATGGCATCCCAGAAACTGAAACTTGTGTATATTTTCATTTGCAGGCTAGAAAGTTCATTCATGCCAAGAATCCACAACATTTGCTTTGGAAGAATGGAGTTGAATTTCTACAATTTATTGTCAGGCACAGAACATCCAGAGTGAGGAGTCCACTCTTTATTATCCAAAGTACACTTACAAGTTAAGCAAAGGCATGTCCTACATCTCTGAGCTACTCTTTGACTCTGCACCAGCCTGACGGATCTCTCTCTCTCTTCCTGCACCTGTTCATCATTCTCCAACCCTGCAGCTTCTCCTGCGTCTGATCTCCCGGCTGTTACAGGTTCCCCCGGATTACTGATCCCTTCATCCAAGTCAGTCTCCAACCCCCCTTCTCATCAAGATCCAGCCCCCACTCCTCAGTGTCCAACCAGTCCCTGACATTTATTAACTATCGTCACCTCTCACCAAGATATGCAATAAATACTAGATTTAATAGTTGATTTAATTCTTTGGCTACGGCCATATCAAATTTCCATATGCATTTTTGGCTGTCATATTTTATTATGCAATTACTTTTCTTCCTTGTTTTAACAGGCATGTGGGAAATAAACACTATTTTCCCTCCTTAAAATGTCAACCATTTCTTACACATTTACCTAAATGTGCATTTTATATTTGAGTTCCTTTAACAATGTTTTCTTTTGAAATGATTAAGATTAAAAAAAAAATTGTTAACTTTGCTGCGTCAAATGTGCATTCTGTAGTTGACCTTTCTAATGTTTCATTTTGGAATTTTTAAGATGTTTTATTTGCCTGTTAATTACATTTCTTTGAATGTATACTTTTATATTTAGCTTTCTTCAGCAATATTTTTCCCCCTGGATTGTTTTATTTGATGTTTTAATGTGCTGTAAGCCAGACTGAGATTTTTTCCCCTTACAAATATAAAGTAGTAAAGAAATGAAAATAATAATAATAATAATAATAATCTACATATTCAGAGATAGATCCTCTTTCTGCTCAAGGCAGGTGTGGGGAAACTTTGACCTGCCAGATGTTGCTGAACTACAACTCCCATCATCCCTTGCCATTGGCCATATTTGCTAGAGCTTATTGGAGTTATTTCCTCAGAAATAAATGTCACCAGCTATCCTTATATCTCTCAGTTACTCAAAATACTACTCATGCGGATATATAATGCTAAGTCAGATAGCAGTAGACTGAGAAGAAATGTGGAGAGGACCAAATTTAGCTCACTGCCCAATATATCAACAGGATTTGAACCCAAGGCTTTTAAGGCGGAAAGGAGATATAAAATACAGCCTCATCCCCACACCTCACAGTGTCGATCATATTTTAATACTAATTAGTCATTTGGCTGATTATTCAGTCAAAATATGCTAGACCGAAACAAATTATATTCTTAGCACATATTTCACATATTGGATCAAGTCTTGCAAGGGTTTTCTTTTATTATTTATAAGATCATATGATGCCTTCCTGCAAAGACAGAGAGAGAGGGAGGGAGAGAGTCTGGCGTGAGGAAAAAGGTAAAAGAAATGCAGAGAAATGAAACAATCAGATATTCCCTAATGATATTTTAAAATAGAAAATTTTGCCACTGCTACATACAGCATGTTCCATCTTTTGAGATTTAATGGCTCTCTTGTGGTTTAATGGAGAATTACTTTCAGTAATTGATTATTAAAATTTAAAATTGCTAACCATCTTCATTATTAGACGAGTGAACATGTTATCCTTGTAATTAAAAAAAGCTTGAGATTCGCTTTCATCCTGTTGACAGACTGGGCAGACAGGCTCAGCACTCTAGCCTGATGGTTTCGGGCTGGCTTCCCTGTTTGACAAAAATAACCAGCACGTTATTTTGCGATAAAAATGCAGAACATCCGCAGAGACCGAGCAGAAAATAATGAACAAAGATAAAATAATAAGAGAAGTGACAAAGCCTTAGAAGCTAATTAAACTGCTCAGGCCCAAATGTTGCCTGCTCTCATTTGAGCAGCGCACATCCCCTTTCCTTGTATTAACAAATTTTCATTGCATCAGAAACTTCCCCACTCAGGGAAGAATTGAGTGTGGAAGGAGAGCCATAGCACCCACTCTGCATGCTGAATCCCTGTCATCTCCAGATAGGGGTAGGAATGTCAGTCCGTATAGTTCAAGCTATGGTTTTCCCAGTAGTGATGTATGGAAGTGAGAGGTGGTCCATAAAGAAGGCTGATCGCCGAAGAATTGATGCTTTTGAATTATGGTGCTGGAGGAGACTCTTGAGAGTCCCATGGACTGCAAGAAGATCAAACCTATCCATTCTTAAGGAAATCAGCCCTGAGTGCCCCACTGGAAGGACAGATCCTGAAGCTGAGGGTCCAATACTTTGGCCACCTCATGAGAAGAGACGACTCCCTGGAAAAGACCCTGATGTTGGGAAAGATGGAGGGCAGAAGGAGAAGGGGATGACAGAGGTCGAGATGGTTGGACAGTGTTCTTGAAGCTACCAGCATGAGTTTGACCAAACTGCGGGAGGCAGTAGAAGACAGGAGTGCCTGTCATGCTCTGGTCCATGGGGTCACGAAGAGTTGGACACAACTAAACGACTAAACAACAACAACAAATTTCATTTCATTTCATTTCATATTGTTTCAGAGCACTTATCAATAGTTGCGACGTTGCCTTGAGTAGTGCCACACAATGCTTCAGTGTTGACCTGCAGAAAAAATTAGCTGAAAGCACAAAGTAAAGTTTGAGTGCTTGGAAACCAAAGTGTAAGTGGTTACAATTTATTTACTTACTTACCGTATATACTCAAGTATAAGCCGACCTGAATATAAGCCGAAGCATGTAATTTTACCACAAAAAACTGGGAAAACTTATTGACTGGAGTATAAGCCTAGGGTGGGAAATGCTGACAGTGGCAAAGGCAGCGGAGGAGGAAGGAGCAGCCCCAAAGGGCTGTTTTTGGGCTGCTTGTTCCTCCTCCTCTGCCAACAGCCTCTGCCGCTCGCAAGGGCAGGCACAGGAGCCGCGCTTGGCAGTGTGGCGGCGGCATGAGCAGTGGCAGCAAACAGTAAGTGGGACCCTCACTCGAGTATAAGCCGAGGGGGGCTTTTTCAGCATAAAAAAATGTGCTGAACAAGTCAGCTTATATAAGAGTAAAAAGGTAAAGGGACCCCTGTGTTGGGATACTGCCAGGGAGACAAAGTCCATCATGACTCCACGTTGCCTCCGGACGATCCATCGATCTCCCGTAGATACAGTATCAGCAATTAGCGACACGAGCTCCAGAAATAGCTTGCCACATTCCAGAGCTCATGCACGCTCTATCAGCAGAGTTCGCATAGCGAAAGATGCACTCAGGAGAGCATATTTACAACTTTATTCAGCGTTGGTCAGAACAAAGAGAAAACATGACTGCCTGCTTCAGTGTCTCAGACACAGAGAGAAAAACGAAAGCATAGACACAGCAGAAAAATCCTGTGAACAGGAAATATGCAGGCTGTGACACAAACATCCTGCTCCCTTTTAAGGTGGAACGGAAATATCCTAACACCCTGACCATTAGGTCCAGTCATGGCCGACTCTGGGGTTGCGGCGCTCATCTCGCTTTATTGGCCGAGGGAGCCTGCGTACAGCTTCTGGGTCATGTGGCCAGCATGACTAAGCCGCTTCTGGTGAACAAGAGCAGCACACGGAAACGCCATTTACCTTCCTGCCGGAACAGTACCTATTTATCTACTTGCACTTTGACGTGCTTTCGAACTGCTAGGTTGGCAGGAGCAGGGACCGAGCAACGGGAGCTCACCCCGTGGCGGGGATTCGAACCAGTGACTTTCTGATCAGCAAGCCCTAGGCTCTGTGGTTTAACCCACAGTGCCACCCGCGTCCCTATACACAAGTATATACGGTAAATTATATCCTGATACTTCAACATAGATTTATGTTCCCAGGGCAGCTAAACTATATTATTATTTTTAGGAGGGAAGGAGTGGGAGAAGAGGGGAAGAAGATTGCAAAGGCAGTGTTTAGCCTTAGTGCGATGCAGAATACAACTTCTTTTTGTTGTTAAGAAAGAAACGAATTAATAAATATATAAGCTAAAACAGCAAATTAGGTCAACAAACTGAAACAGCAACTGCCAAGTTGAATGCCTGGGACATAAATGATAAGTGGGTCTCCTTCGGGAGGGCATTCCAAAGGCAAGGAGCCACCACATAAAAGGCTCCTAGTATGAGACTATGGAATATGTTTATTGCTGACACAACACAGAAGAAGGTGCCTTAATTTAACATTTCCATGATTAGGGGCATTAGCGAATTTGTAGGCACCTTAGCTCTCCATTTCTATCTGAATGTATATATGGTTGGATCCAGGCTTTCCATAAGCACAGTGCCACATGGGGGATGCTCCCACTGGATGTGTTTTTTGACCTTAACCCTGTTCCTCCTCCTCCTACTGCCTCCCTTTATGCTCCCTGAAAATCCGTTCTGGAGGCCTGGGAGACAGCGGGCACAATTTACAGAGCTGTTACTTGCCAAACGGGGCAGCCATTCATTCAAATCCTAATATATGTATCACTTACTGTCAGGGTAAAACAAACATCACTGCCGATTCCTAATGCCACTCACTGTGGTCTCATATTGTCTCCAGGCTATCATTTCCTGGGGGATCCACACTTAAAATGTTACCCCATTAAATTCAGAATCTGCCAAGCTACTCTATACCCTGCCCGCCCCCAAACACCATAATTTACTGTTTTAATTAATGGAAAGTGTGTGCACAACATCTGTTAGTAAATGGCAACATGTCAAAATCAACA
The DNA here is from genome assembly GCF_964106645.2 of Podarcis pityusensis. NCBI lineage: Eukaryota > Metazoa > Chordata > Lepidosauria > Squamata > Lacertidae > Podarcis > Podarcis pityusensis. The sequence goes on from NC_138028.1 coordinate 110,115,940, forward strand.
GCTATTACTGGACGACGATGTTTTTCTTTGTCTGCCTACGAGCGAAACTGGCTTAGCCAGATCGTGGGAGAGAATGTCCCCCACCATTTCCCTTCCCCTTATTCAACTTTTGCAAAAAGTTGGATCTTTCCACTTCTCTCTCTAGAGCCTAGTAATGTTATTTGCTCAATCTTTTTGTGTCAGCATGGATAGAAGCAATCTCACTACAATGGAAATGGCAGATTGTGAATAATTAACATCAGGCATCAAGGCATTGACATGTCATTCACTGGTAACACCATGGGACGGAATGCCAATAATACTTTCTAAATATGCCATAGAGGGAATTCCCAGATCCTTAACAGAGTATGCCTTGATACATAATGTATAAGGAAGCATCCACCTTCGCCTGCAACAACTGTGCCCAGATGAGAAAAGGTAACTGCATTAGCTGTAAAATATTGAGGATATTGGCTCCAAGCATCAAACAATTTTGTACAGTTAAAAAAACACACACACCATAAGCAGAGTAAAGTTTTTAGGGTAAACTTCAACCTTTTGTTGAAAATGCCATACATTGCATAAGCAAACGGTGATGCAGTTCTTCTTTTCAGAAGTGAAAAAACCAGATGTTCACATCCTACAGTGCAATAGCCAAAAAAGAAGAACAAATTGAATCATGACTCAAACCCAATAAAGGAAAGCTGCTCACAGGAAACAGGATTCCTTTCGTGAATGGATTGCTCCCTCCATTAAGATAAAAGTCTCCTTGTGGAGCCTCCTACTTGGTCCTGCAGTCAATCAATGGAGCTTCAGCTATTGAAACTGTGGAGCTCCCCTCTCACAGCGCCATAATTCTCCTGTGGATTCAAGTGCCCTGTATCCTCCATCAGCTGTCATCAGTTCAGTAGGGGATGAAGGAAGGAGACGCCAGTTGTTTCGAAAGAAATCAAGATAAGCACTTGGGAAACTGAGTGCCACAGGTACAAACCTTTAAACAAATTCATTCTAATCTGTTGTTTCTACTTTCAAAGAAACCTTAGAATGCAACAATGTTTTAGTAAGTGACACACACTCACACATGTCTGCAAAAATGTCGGTGTTACTTCCCATCTGCTTGGTAATGTCCTTCTTTGTTTAACTGGCATAGTTTAATGTGACTCATTATGTAGTCAGTTAACAGCTCTCTGTTAAATGCAAGGTGGACATTTTCGATGCTTAACTTCAATTGCTTGCTTTCCCCCTTTTTGGGGCAGGAAATTCTGTCTAAGAACTGGAGTGCTGAGAAGAGGAGACAGACCTATGAATAATTTCCAGCCCTATGATCCGACGACAGAGCAGCAATAGTAGCAGCTGCAAAATTTCTGTTTCAGCAAGCTTCATTTGATTCAATCATGGGGTTGTTGTTGTTTTGGTTGTACCACCCATTCTGTTTAGGATGGTGTAACAATAATTTAATTTGCAAAACAAAAATTAAAGGAATTTAAATGCGTGGGCTACATCCCTCCCTGTTCATTGTGGTAGCCCATTAGACAGTTTAACTAAGCATTATATAAAGGAGTGCTTACTTTTGTCCGTCCTGAGTCTCCCACCATTCAGATTCATTGGATGACCTCAGGATGACCTCAGGACCTCCCCAATATTGTGGGAGGGGAAAAAATATTTTCCCTGTCCACTGTCTCCACAACATGAATGACTTGATACAACTCTATCACACAGGCATCATTTTGTTTGCATGTCACCTTTCCATAGTTTAAGCCATGCTCAAGGCGGCTTACAACATAACCCCCCCCCCAACAGAATTACAAACATAACAAAAGTCACAAATAAAACATAAAAAGTGCACAACCAAATAAAACAATTTCCACATAAATCATAGTAAGATAAAGAAACAAAAAATAAAATCAACAGCAGCAACAACCTCCCAACAAAACTCCCCAAACCTTGCCCCAACCCAAGAGTCTGTTCAGCAGCCTCAGCTTTTGCAGCTGGAGTCAGTCCGGGCCTTGCATTCCCAGGCCAGGTGGGAAAAGGTCTGCAAAGCAAGGAGCAGGTCTCCCAGGACTCATAGCCAAGACAAATGCCATTACAGTCATACCTCGGGTAACAGATGCTTCAGGTTGCGTTTTTTTGGGTAACGGACTGCTGAAACCCAGAAGTACTGGAACGGGTTATTTCCGGGTTTCGGTGGTCGCGCATGCACAGAAGTACTAAATCACATTTCGCGCATGCACTGAATCACAACCCGTGTGTGCGCAGATGCAGGTTGCAAACGTGCATCCCGCACGGATCACGTTCGCAACCCAAGCATCCACCGTACTCACAGTATCATGTTCTCCCTTATTCATTCTTTTCTAACCTAAAAGTTCTGGATGTTGTAGCTTTTCCTCATAAAGGAGTTACTCCTGATCATTTTGAATATCCCTTTCTGCACATTTTCCAATTGTGCCATATACTCTTTGAGGTGAGGCAAGCAGAACAATAATGTATTAGGCATTACGGCATCATTTTCAATTCCTTTCCTAACAATCCCCAACTGGAATTTCCCTTATTCACAGCAGCCATACATTGGATTGATGTTTTCATCCAGCTCCTCACCACAAATCCAAAATCCCTTCCTCAATCAGTCACAGAAAAGTCAAATTTCACACTGCACTATGTAACCAGCGACAGAGGAAGTGACAATATTAGCCTTTCCCTCCAGTAACTAATATATGTAACAAGCAAAAACGATAATGAGAACAACTACATTCTAGAATGTGATTTAAAAAAAAAAATAAAAGAATGAGAAAAGCAGTAGAGATTTGAGAGAGATGTTATTTTACATCAGAAGCTGCACCTTCCTCCAAAAATGGATTTAAAGGTGATATGCACACACAGAATTAGGAAATACCAACCAACAATAAGGGAAACAAAACTATCCAACCAGCTAGAATATAATTGTAAATGCTTTGGCAGATAGAAAGGGTTCTAACCTGTTGCTGGGAAGAGCAGAGTGTTTGGTTGATGGGAAGGACTGGAGACGAAGGGGAAATGCCTGGGAGAAGCACACCTGAAACTGAGTTTATTTCTGCTCCTCCTACTTAGCTGGGAGCTGCTTGCACACAGGTGTGATCTGGAGAGCGAAATCAAGGGGTTTTCAGCCTTTGGTTCTGAGCCAGTGAGTGGGTCATCAGTGAGCCAAGAACACCTGCAGTTGTTGATAGCAGGCAAATATCATAACCACTCAAGCTCAGAACTTGAAATGGCTGGCCTTCACATGACCATTTCAGCTCATCAGTGGAAGTTCTCAGATCAGAAGCTTTGCGATTACAGCAGAGACAAATTGTCTTCAGAAGATGTTCTCACTCTGACAAGGTGTTTAGCCAGTTGGTATGTGATTAGTCCTGTTGGGATCTTGTCATTTAAAACTTGTTTTTCTTGGGGCATTATTGTTCCTTAAGGCACATTTGCTTGTTGTTTGAAATAGGTCATGTTACATTAACAGCACCTGTGCTTGGGCTGCCATCATTCTCTCTTACCTCAAAAGAGGACACCTGTGACTGGGCAGTAGTTGCTATAATCATCTGGGTCCAGGAAGGATCTCACCTCCTTCAGGGTGACCAGGATCACTGCCTTTCCAAAATAGGTATCTAATCTCCTGGATCCACTGCCAATTCCCTTTGGCTTGAAGGAGAAGTCAAACGGGGGAAGGGTCAAGAATACAAGTGGTTGGACAGAACTCTCCAAGTCCACATCCTCATTGTGCTACATCTCTGCCACAAAACAGGAGCAGAGAGTGCTCTGGATTCTTCCCTCTGGAACATTTGCCAACGACAGCATCTAGGTTGCAAGGCTAGTAAACTTGGCACAACAGTTCATAAATCTACTATTGTCACTAGCTACTTTCAAGTGAATTGACTCTTTATTACTGACTCCTTTTGGGGGGGCGTGTTTGAAGAACATGCCCTGAACTACAGCCATTAGCATACAGGCATCCCTAAGTGTTGATTATGAATGAATGTACATTCAAATAAGGTCATACTAGAGTGTCCCAGAGCTTGGTAAGCAAAGCAGAGAGCTAAAAACTCTCCACCTTGCATGGGTGGTAAGATCAATTTGGCATGCCTGCTTCTGGAAAAATAGAAGTGGTCCCCTGGGGGCTGTACTGAGGTTGTTCTGACTCTACACTATTTTGGCTTTATGCTCAATTCTCAGACTACCTGGGTCAACTATATATTAAAATTTGAGGTTGAAAATAAAAACCTACCTACAACTTTGCTCAGAAGCACAAAGATTTGTATTGCTCAACAAAAGCCAAGAAAATTCCAAGTATGCCTTGCTAAGAGTGGCTGGGAAAACCCAGCCAGATGAGCAGGGTATAAATAATAATTATTATATAAATTATTATTATAAGGAAAATACAGTGGTACCTTGGGTTACATACGCTTCAGGTTACATACGCTTCAGGTTACAGACTCCACTAACCCAGAAATAGTACCTTGGGTTAAGAACTTTGCTTCAGAATGAGAACAGAAATCGCACAGCGGCAGTGCAGCAGCAGCAGGAGGCCCCATTAGCTAAAGTGGTGCTTCAGGTTAAGAACAGTTTCAGCTTAAGAACAGACCTCCAGAACGAATTAAGTACGTAACCAGAGGTATCACTGTATAGGAAATCTCCTTAATGATCAAAGTAACTTATGAGAGAAGAGCACTAATTAATCAGCAAAACAACCTGTTTATTGAAATATGGGTTCTCTTTATCAGCTATTGGAACAGGAAAATCAGTGACAACATCCCCCTCTCTACAATTTATTCTATCCTATTTAACTTACCTTATTTTTTCTAAATCAATATAGCAAATTTCAAAGCTCTTACAATCTCATGAAAAAGTAGGGGGGTGGGGGGTGGGATAATGAAATCCAGCCCTCTAATACTGTCTTTATACAGGATAAAGAAGGGCTGATTCTGATGTTTAAAAATAGGATGGGCTGTGGGTTTTTCGACATATTTCTAGAATATGATGTAAGAGAAGGGCACTTGCCAGTATAAGAATCTAAAAGCTAGGTGTGGGGATTCATAAACAGGGTTAACAGTAACAAAAAAAGAGGTTATTTTAAACAGCTCATTTGTAAAAGAAGAAAGTCGAAACCCAGCCTGCAAGTTAAAGTAGCAGCAATTAGTTTCATACCTACAGCAAAGTTCATTGAAGTTTTCCTTTCCAGTGTCTTGTAAAAAGCGAGAGAGAAAAGATGATTGGGTTTGATCCAGTTGCCAGGGAAGTCAGTGTCATAACCACCAGTGGCTTCCAAGGGAACAGGATCAGACACCTCTTCGGATTTTAGTTTTAAAGTACCTACATGGTTCCAAAAAGATCAAGGCATCTTTCAGTGTAACAAAGGGCCCTCAAAGCAGAAATCATTTCATAAACGTATTTATAGGATCAGCATAGTTGTCTATCCCCCCCCAAAAAAAACCCCAATGTTTGTGTTACCTTCAGCTTCTTTAGGTTAGATCCACTATACTAGGCTTCATGCATTTTGTGCAAATAAATTTACCAACACTGCATCCTAAATTCAGAGATCAGTTGTGGCAATGATTGATGACAGGGGGCTTAAAATTAATGTCACATGAGTTACATTGACCGACAGACTCTCCGCATAGCTCTTAGACACAAATCATGAACAGAAGCAACATTTAGAGAGGCAATGGGACGAACTTGCCTTCTGTGTTTCTAATCCTGTATGAATATTCTCCCGAGAGCATCTCTGGTTCTAAACATGAATTTACTGTTGTCACAGTTAACTGGGAAGATATGTAGCTCCTTTACAGTATCAAGAAACATTCTACATTGTTTGAGCACTGTCACCCAAACGCACTGCCGGATTCAGGCACATAAAAATAGTCTCTTGGCTCCCTTCTAGGCTGAGCAAGAGCCCATGGTTGTGACTTTTAAGGAAGCATACTACTGCAAGCTTATGGTGCATATACGGTAAACAGATTTGGAGTGGTGCACCACTAAAAAAACACACATCCTCCTATTATTTGTGGCTCAAATCTTTGATCCTCCCTCATAGCACAGTTCTCCAAGAATCTAAGATACAGATGTTATTCAACAATGCAGCAGTGTCTAACCTGCGTCATCCCTAACGTAGCTGAGCTACTGCTTCCATTGCCCCTGACCATTGGTCATGCTGGCTGGGACTGATGGAAATTGCAGTTCAACAGCAATTGGAACCTTACTGCTGTTTCTCCAGTATCATCCAATATTTATGTAGCAAATATCTTTTGCATGTCTGCCATTTTCTGTGTTTTCCTTTTCCTCTTAGTGGTCCAAGATTATTTAAAGTGGAAACTTATATTAGACTTCCTACAGTCTGTACATGTCATAATAAAAATATACATCACTCCTATCATCATGGAATAGATAGAATTGGAGAGAACTCAACAGGTATGGCAAATGATGTAGATTAGGGAAAATGATATTTTTGCTGTTTCCGTAGGCTCTAAAACTGCAGTTGTTGATGCACTGTATATCACCACTTTTTGTTATTTATAAAGTGTTGCAATGTGACAAAGTAATGCTATCCATCAGGATTCAATCTAAGATGAATCTGGCAGAGGGAAGTGGAGTGGAGTGGATGACATTTCTGTTGTTCATTCAAGGTGGCAGCTTGGGAGATTTTGTAGGAAGAATTTTTAAACCTTGTTTATTCAATTTTTAAAGTACATGGATTACTTCACCAAGCAAAATTGAAATGGGGTTCCAATTCAGATAGTTGCAATAAAGAGATAATTTCTCTGCTCTTTTTGCAGTTCCCTTATATACATCTACATGTATACATGCCTGTGTGTGCATATGAGAGAGAATAAGAATTACATATATATATATATATATATATATATATATCTTTTTCCTCATCTGCATTGAAGATGCAATTGTATGCATAGTGCATGACTCACAATCAGAGGCATGGAACCCAACATAACTGAGGTCTGGAGACAGGATGGCTTCTTAAAATGGAAATTTTAGCACAGAAATTTAAGCCTGGCACAGGATGGCTTCTTAAAATGCAAATGCCAGTTCTTTATATTTTAACATAGTTATGGATTTTCTATATTACTCATCCTTCTAGATAGTGTTGGTTGTCTCCACCCCTATTTTAGGGAATTCTTTTAGAAATAATGCCTTATTTTATTTTTTAAAGCCTACTTGTTTCCTGTGTCTTGTTAAGGCCAGAAAATTGCAAAATGCTGTTTGCCATTTTTCTGTGTTATCTATACACTCTAATATATACTTCTCACCCTGCTTCTTCTTCATTAGAATTCCCAGCCAATTAACATGTCTCAATGGCCCTCTCTGCTGGCTACAGCCAAAGGAGCACCAGCCAGTCATGCCTGTTTCCAGTGTTGTTCACCTTTGAACAAGTAAAATACATTGCAATAAGTCTTCTTGACTTGTATCACCACCGCACTGCTTAAGGATTGGATATTACCTAACTGGGGAATTATATACAGCCATGGAGACTTGTTCTTCTTTATTATAGGTTTCTTACTGTAAAGCTACGCAGGTTGAGAGATGTATAAGAAACAAGGATCATAATTTAATACATGAGAAAATTGAAATGCCTTAGGACAACAGCATAACTAATGCCAGCTAATGTACTGCATTCAGAAACGGAATTCATTCTCTTAACTTTTTTCCACTGTTCACGAACCACATTCAAAATACATTACAAAAAGAAATGAATGTCTGTTGGAGGCCAATGCCAGTTTGAAGAGCATAGGATCTAGTAAAGATGCCAGTGGGAAAACGGGGGGGGGGGGGGAGAGCAATTGTGGGGTGCTCCCACATGTGCCCCATTGATGAGATCCATCTACCCTCTTTTGGAGCAGACAGATCCTAAGAACGTAAGAAGCAGCTGATGGAGCAGGTCAATGGTCCCACATCCTGTTCTCACAGTAGCCAACCAGATGGAATCAGGATCCAACCACGAGAGCATTCTCTCCTTCTGTGGTTTCCAGCAACCTATACACAGGCAAAATGAGCATGGGGTCGAGGACAGGTATTTGATGCACAAGTCATGCACACAATGCTGTATCTATTTAAATACGTACATAGGTAAAGGGTAAAGGGACCCCTGACCATTAGGTCCAGTCGCGGACGACTCTGGGGTTGCGGCACTCATCTTGCTTTATTGGCTGAGAGAGCCGGCGTACAGCTTCTGGGTCATGTGGCCAGCATGACTAAGCTGCTTCTGGCGAACCAGAGCAGCACACAGAAACGCCGTTTACCTTCCCGCCGGAGCGGTACCTATTTATTTACTTGCACTTTGAAATGCTTTCGAACTGCTAGGTTGGCAGGAGCAGGGACCGAGCACATATGTATATATTTGAGAGTAAGGTGCACACGAGTCAATGATTCACTCCTGAATCCTGTCAAGTAGTGCTGTGTGGAAACTCTGGGAACCAGTCCTCAAATCAGTCCGGCTGCTCGGCTACGAGTGATCGCCAAAGAAGACGACAACGACTATAATTAGGATAACTCTAGGCAATTTTACTGCATACTTTCATAGTTTTGTTGCTGATTTGGTGTCTACTCTGCCTTTTAGTATATGAGAAGACTTTTCAAACAAAGCACTTCAACTTATAAATATGTTAGGCAAAGGATTCATTTCACCATTTAATTCTGGCATAATCCCCCTCCCCCAACAGTCAAAGTGCCTTAGTGAATGAGAACACTAGGCAGGTGTCTCTCCCACCCTGGTGCCAAGGCCTAGGTTTCTCAGGGGAACTGGGCAAGGACGTAGCGGATATATCTGACTAGGAGGAGACTTTTGAAACAGCCCTCCTCTTTCTGCCTCCTCAGAGGGTCCAGCAATAGAGGAGCCAGTGATACATGGGCTTCTCCAGCCTGAAGAGGCTGGGGGTGGGGATGAAAAGTGTTTAGTTGCTCATGAGCCATGAAGTAAGTGCCTGTTAGCACAGAGTGGGGCCCTCTTTGTGATCAACATCATGAGCAACGTCATGGGAGAGGTGTTTCTAGGACAAAGGTGAAACTATCAAGCTCTCTTTATTTCTTTGCATGCTGTTATATTTGCTATTGTGTTGTTTTAATGTGTTTTTGCACTGTTTGATTTTGAAACACATTTCTCTTTATTTGTTGCAAGCAACAAAGTGTGTGTGTGTGTGCCTGGCAAAGTGAGATACAAATAAAATTATGAATGAATGAATGAAATGGGGGTTGGATCTGTTTGCTAAGCTACTCAATTGCTTCAGTGAGTTGGATGTCGTATTTTGATTATAAATTGGAAACTCTAATTGTCGTACTCACTGCAATATAGCATTGCTTGTTTTATGATGGAATTGTGGATTTGTTCATGTTATTTACTGAATTTGTGTTTTTATGGAGGCTGCAATTTTTGTGTTATCTTTTTCCCATACATTTTTCATGTCATTTTATTTCTTTGTTCCCTGCTCCAGGATTGAAATATCCAACAAAGAACAGATTATAAATACCCAAGAAAGAAAGAAAAAGAAAACTACCTCCATGGTACCCGACGGTCTACCTCTAAGTTGTTACAGGAAAAACATGTAACATTAGACATTCCCCAGTAACTGGCATTCAAAAGCATGCCACTTCCAATTCTGGAGGTGGCACGCAACCGTCCTGACTGGCAGCCACTGAAAGCACACCAAGACATTGCTGACCTGTACCAGCATATCTGACTGCAGAAAACAGAAACATGCCTGAAATAAATGCCATAAATGCCATCATATTTTGGGCCATTGCACAGGAGCCGCAACTGGATTGCACGACATGGCAGAATCGGGCTATAAAATTACTGTGCGAATAAGCCATTGAAGGACAAACAAAATGATAGCGTAACAGCAAAGAAACCGCTACTTTGCGATCACTAGTAGACAAGCAAAGGGAAACGCAAGGGGCTTCATCACTTCACATTACCATTCTGAAATAAAATAAGGAGTTAGCCTCGGTTCAAGTGAAAAATAAAGAGCAGATCCAGAACTGATGTTTATGTGACAAAAGTAGCAATAATGTATCATTTGCCCGAGAAGTAAAATTGACAGTTATTACCAAGGGTTATCTGGTAGCAAATCACATTGTTCAGGTGGCAGGAAGGGCAAGAAATAGCATATTTGCATATCAGAAATTATTTCCCTTTTTGCTTCCATTCTGTCCTCAGCTTGTTTTCCCCAAGGGATGCCGGTTAGCAGAAAGATTATGAAAGTATTATGAAAGCACAGAGAGGGATTTTCCTCCCCGGTGTGTTTTGTTACCTTAGTTCTCTGCTGTTGTTTTTCTCTTACTACCACCTCTGAGCTTTTCAAGATCTCCAGGAGCAATCTGATATGATAATATTTTATATTCCATCCCTTAAGATGTTGTACATGTCAATAGACTTCAGTATGAGAAACGTCCTGCCCAGCCTGATGTTGCAAAAGTATCTGTGCCTTTGCCTTCCGAGAAATCTCTGTTACGACTGAAGTCGCTTTCTTGGCTAAGAGGAACCTACTTCTCCAGGCCTGTCTTTAGCCCAGGGAGAGAAGACAGCTGTTTCAGGACCTTGGATAGCTCTAAGCATGGCCATTGCCCAACAGAAGCTGGAAGCTGACTGCTGCCTTATGAATTGCTCCACTCAAATGCTAGGCTAGACTACCTGCAGTGAAAGCAAGCCCTTCTTCTCTCTGGCTCCTCACCTGGCACACTCCCTGAGTCAGAGAGGAAGAACTGTTGAGTGGAAGGTGTTTGGCTCATTAGCTGAAGTACCCACCTAGGATCCACCTTGGGTGAAGAATCAGGAACCTGGTGTTGTTTTCTCAGCTTGCATTGGAAAAGCCCTGGGCTCAACTGGCTCATCCTCCTCCAACTTGGCTGTCACGCTGTCCAAAGTGGCCAACCCAAATACTCCAGCAAGCAGGACACACTGTTGCTTCCCAGCAACTGATGCCTAGTGGCTTGTCATCTCTGAACAGACACATTTAATGTAACGTGTCATTGTCATTGTCATTGTCATCATCATCCCCCTTGCCAGGGCTGGATTAACCATTTAGCAAAATAAGCACATACTCAGGGCATCATGGGAAGTTGGGGAGCACCACAGAAATTTTCCATTGCTGGATTTATTATGGACCATATGGTGCAGCTGAAAGAAAAGGCACCCGCAATAAATGAGAAAATTACACACACATACACACACAATAATAAAATAGTAATAATAGATATAGATGGTATACATTAATATTGGGAATACAACAAAATAGAATCTGGTAACTGGTAAGCTGGCACTTGGTCCATGGATGTTCATGTGTTTATATTTTGAATTTTGAATTTGAAAGCCAATGCAATTCTGGGCTGCATCGATGGGAGTATAGCATCTAGATCAAGGGAAGTAATAGTGCCACTGTATTCTGCTCTGGTCAGACCTCACCTGGAGTACTGTGTCCAGTTCTGGGCACCACAGTTCAAGAAGGACACTGACAAACTGGAACGTGTCCAGAGGAGGGCAACCAAAATGGTCAAAGGCCTGGAAACGATGCCTTATGAGGAACGGCTAAGGGAGCTGGGCATGTTTAGCCTGGAGAAGAGGAGGTTAAGGGGTGATATGATAGCCATGTTCAAATATATAAAAGGATGTCACATAGAGGAGGGAGAAAGGTTGTTTTCTGCTACTCCAGAGAAGCGGACACGGAGCAATGGATGAAAACTACAAGAAAGAAGATTCCACCTAAACATTAGGAAGAACTTCCTGACAGTAAGAGCTGTTCGACAGTGGAATTTGCTGCCAAGGAGTGTGGTGGAGTCTCCTTCTTTGGAGGTCTTTAAGCAGAGGCTTGACAACCATATGTCAGGAGTGCTCTGATGGTGTTTCCTGCTTGGCAGGGGGTTGGACTCGATGGCCCTTGTGGTCTCTTCCAACTCTATGATTCTATGATTCTATGAATTGGATATATATGGGGGCACCAAAATCTTTTCAGTGCTTAGGGCCTCTAAAGTCTTAATCCAGCCCTGCCCGCTTGCCCCAGTTCACGTTCTTAGTGAGCTAGTCACAAACCAAAAATCTCTATCTGAATTAGTCACTGCTATTACCCATGTATCTGTTAGAATTGTTTGTCACAACATCCATCACCATACACTTCCTGATATTCCACCTCATTTGCAAGTTTTGCTACCCATTCACCCCATTTGTAGAAATCCTTTGGGAGCTCTTCACCGTTCATCTGGGTTTACGCCACTCTGAGTAATTTGGCATAATCCACAATTATTATTTTTTTAAAAAAGATATTTATTGAAATTTTCAAAGTGTTACAAAAAATAAAAAATTAAATAGAAGCAGAAGAAAGTACAAATAAAAATAGTTGACAAAGTAGGGGGAAAAAACAAAACAAACCCCTTCCCACCATATGAGTAAAAATTCAAAAAGAAAAAAGAAAAGTCACAGAAAAAAAGAAAAATACAAAAATACACCACAAACCGTTAAAAACATTTAAAAACAAATTCGTTATTTTCAAATCCTTAACTGTCATTGCCTTTTTTCTTAGACCTCCTCCTCCTCCCTTTCTTTGTATCCTAGTTATTAATTATCCCAGCAAATCCTTTCCATGTTTCATAATATTCTGTCATTACATTACCCTAAACTGTTTTAATCTTATCTTTCTATAAAATAAACCTTAAAGCTTAAAACTTAAATCTTATCCTTACCAACTTCTCATAACCATAATATTCTTTCATAATTCTTTAAACATCTTTGCTAAAGCCAAGTAATTTCATTCCAACATTTTTCTAACATTCATCAATTTTATAAAACAGTTCCAATGGTAGAGAAAAGAGATACAAACAAATCCAATCTTCATCCAACGTCCCTTCCTCCTGGTTCCGGGTTTTGTCAGTCCTTATTATCCCGTCGATCTAGCCCATTAACCTGGCAACCTTATATCCGAGGCCCTCAAGTCTATTCCATGTCCCTTCCGCAGCTCTTTTTCATATTTGTAACTGTATTTTCCCTTGTCTCCTGCTCGTGGTAACTCCAGCTTGACAATGTTCTTAACCCTTCTCGACAGATCAGCCCCTTTTCCATATTCAACACTGAATTCCATGTAGTATTTAAAAGCATGTTTCAAAGACCCTCCAAAATTAAGAGCCCCCACAAACCCAAACATCTCACGGCCCATTGCCATATTTGAAAAGTCCAAATGTCCCAGCATAGGGGGGTCAATCCAGCTCCCCATTTCCAAGCCAAACCATACTTTTCCTTTCCAAATCTGGCTTTTTCCAAGTTCATTTGTCAAATCCGAAAACTCATATTCCTGTTGGGCCTGTTCTGTCAAGACACACTCCTGATTTAATTCCTGAGTGGGCTCCACATATTTTCCCACTGCCTGTTCAAAATTTCTAGTCGAAGTCGCCATCCAATTCACCTTCTCGTGTAATTGTTCCAGTAGGGCATTTGTTTTATAGAGAGCACACAACAAAGCTTCTGAATACATTGTCCTGTAAGGTCAGATGCCTGTTCCCACAGTTGTAATCTGTAACAGCTGCCGGCTACCTGGAGTTGGTTACAGTTCCACAGACTCCCTCTAGGGGGGAAACTTCTATTTGTTCTTGCAACAAAGTTTCCCTTTTTGAGATACTTTGTCAATATATATTCCTTTAAAATGCGAAGGGGAACAGTGAAATCACTATGTTTCTCTTCTTTTAGCTATCTGTCAAAAACACTTGTCTTTGGTCAATGAACTTCAAACGTCAGTCCTGACACCCCGCTCCAGGATCAGGACGGAGGAAAGTTACTTTACTTTAAAGTCACTTTAAACAGTCCAAAAAGATCCCCCCCCCTTCTCCTGCTGTCGAAGGGGGGTTCCACAATTTTAAATGGTGAAATCCAATCCTTTAAAGACGATTTTCTGAGCTCTAGTTTAAATTGTCTTTGCTTTATTCTGTTTACAAAGGAACGGAAGGCTGACTTCCTGTTTAGACCTTCCCGTTCCGTACCAAATTAGAGTAAGTTTTTTAAAATCCAATTCTTTTCTGCTCGTTAGTCCTTATTTGATGTCCAATTGCTCAAAGTCTAAGTACTCACGGGTGCTTATTTTAAAGTCCAAATTGTCCCAGGAAAAAGGCAGCGCTCTCCGGCAATGGCTATGCGGCTTCGCTCCACGGAAATAGCAGTTGACTCACAGCACTGCGCCACTTCCCCCTCTTCACTTCGGAGCCTGTTAGTGGGTTCCTTAGCGGGTTGGGGGGGTGCTAATGGTGCCCGCCGAGTCCCATGGTCACAGGCTTCATCCGCCTGTGATTTTTAAAAGGGTCCCCGCTTCGCCGGAGCGGAGAAGACCCGTTTCCCGCGGAGCTAGTCCCTCCAGTTCAGAGGGAGTCCGCCATTGCCGGTGGCGCCACCCCGGAAGTGGCATCATCCACAAAATTAGGCTCTGAATGAGTACGTGAAATAGCACCAATTCCAATATATATCTTTGAGGGAGCCCACTTTCTATTCTCCTCCATTGTGAAAACTGCCTGTTTGTTCCTCCTGCAATTCCTGTTGTTTAAGCTGCCTAGTAATTCATAAAATCAGCTTTTAAAACTATATGCTATTTCCTATTTAACCTCAGCTAGTAGATGGTTATTGGGCTAGTCACCATAAATAATAATAATGTTATTATTTATTCCCCCCCCCCCAATCTGGCTGGGTTTCCCCGGCCACTCTGGGCGGCTACCAACAGAACAGCTTCCATATCTGAATGTACAAATACTGTTACATCAGCAGCATTACGAAACTCGGATGAAAAGAGCCTATTCGTGTCTTCCTGGCACTGGAACCTGAAGGCAGAGAGGCTAGTCTGTTGCTGGCACTGTGATCTATCCCAAAGTCTTTGGAATGGAAACCAATCAATCAAAATATGTAAGTGACACTCGCCTGTTAGCAGCTGTTTGCAAAGCATTCTCTCGAAAAGTTGATGGTGAAGCGAACCAAAGCGTGAAATGCAGTACAGATATTGCAAGTGCCTGAGAGAGGGCATTCCCTCCCCCATCCCATAATCTTCCTACCCTCTCTCTTCTCAAAGGGTGCAGGAGTTCTTCCGCTCCTGTTAAAAGCAATTATGGTTTAAAGGAGACATTTGGCGACACGTGACTTGACGGGATAAAGGCTAGGAAATTTGGCAGACCCCGTTGTGAACGTAAAAAATATAGAGTTCCCCCTCCCCTTGAGATCTGATAAGAAATATTCTGATTTTCTTAGGACTAGACTTATAGTTCTACCTTATTCTGAGATGAGAAGGTGTAGCTGCCAAGACAGACGAAGCATGGAACTTGTAAGACCTATGACAGATCAGAAGAATATGGCAGTGTTACAGGATTCCTAACATGTTTTTAAAAATTGTATCACTCCAAGAACTGGTATCCCCCAGAACTATTCTTCTACTTGTAAAAGCTAAGGTGGTGACAGAAAAAAAGATACACATTTAGAGTTGTAGGTACTGTTACGTATGTAAGTGTATCTCTCTCTCTCTCTCTCTTGCCTCTCTGAAGTATGAATTGCGATGGAATGAAATGAGCCACCTTCAAAAATTGCTAAACAGTGGAACAATTAGCACCGATCATAGGGAAAGCTTCCCAAGGGGCTCATCTGAGAACAATCAAGTGTGTGTGTGTATGTGTGTGTCAGTCATTAACTAACTTTGGGGCCTTGAATAGGATCCCCACCTTCGTAGCATTTCACAGTCTTCCTTTTAATGTCCTGCAACCCTCTGACCCCCTGAAAACTCTCTCAGTTCTGCTTTTATAAAATCTTTCAGGCTCCCCCCCCCACACTTAATATATAAAAAAATTAATTATACAAATCATTAGTATTTTTTGAAAAAGGTAATAGAATGGTTCCAAGAACAAGCTTCACAGAGTATCTGCATATTTAATCATCTGTGTTAATAAATATTTAATCGTTCATTGAATTCAGGTTCTGTCTTGAAGCTTAACTTGATAACAAACCTTGCAACTGGTAGAACTAATTGGTACAGAACAAGTGAATAATTTATAGGGAGAAAAAGCGCTGGGTTTTCGGAAGGTGCGCAGAGACCAGGAAGCCACAGCTGTTTCTGGGAGCTGACAGGAAAACAATGGCACCTTCTACAAATTCCACAGCACGCTGCTGCCCTCCTGAGGCCAACATTTACCATTGGTTCATATGTCTTAAGAAAGGGCTGTAAGGCCGACTACAAAGTCAGATCCATTAAGTTTTAAATATTCATGCATTTCATTAAAGCTATCATAATTGGTCTACCGTACACATTGATTATGCACAGACCATCAAGTGTTTAACCTCTGAAAGCTTGCGTGCGTATTTAAATATATCTGTTATGTCCTGTCTTGGTGGCTTCAGAGAAATCTCCAGCAACAAGGAGTTGAGCTAGGCCGGGGAGGGGGAAAGAGAGGGAATGATAGCGCAGGGCTGAAGGAAAAAAGAGAGTGCCTCCCAATGCTTCAGAAACAAAAAAGATGAGGGGAATATTGCATTAAGTTTCCCTGAATATAATACGAGTGCTTCTGTCCCATTTGCTAACGTTCTTTTCACACTGAAGTACTTGTTGTAGTACTTGTTGTGTTAGGGACGCGGGTGGCGCTGTGGGTTAAAACACAGAGCCTAGGACTTGCCGATCAGAAGGTCGCTGGTTCAAATCCCTACCACAGGGTGAGCTCCTGTTGTTTGGTCCCTGCTCCTGCCAACCTAGCAGTTCGAAAGCACGTCAAAGTGCAAGTAGATAAATAGGTACTGCTCTGGCAGGAAGGTAAACGGCGTTTCCATGCGCTGCTCTGGTTTGCCAGAAGCGGCTTAGTCATGCTGGCCACATGACCCGGAAGCTGTACGCCGGCTCCCTCGGCCAATAAAGTGAGATGAGCGCCGCAACCCCCGAGTCGGCCACGACTAGACCTAATGGTCAGGGGTCCCTTTACCTTTACCTTTACTTGTTGTGTTATGGATCTGTGGCTTTTTGAGCAATATACCAGCATGTCACACTATTATTCACACCAGCGGCAGTGGGTGACCCAACAAAGAACATCATTGGATGACGTCATTACTCCTCACCCTTTCCACAAATGTGTGCTTCTGTTCACGCATGATCTCTCCATGAAAAAAAGAACAGAAGTGTGCGCCAGTCTACTGCCCAAAATTTTGTCACTTTACTCCCCCCATTTTCCAAATCTGTTGAAGATTCAACTGGCAAACTTTGAAACAGAATCCAAAAATACAGTGCAAAAAATGTGCGGCATGCCGATTGGTCTCACTGCACCCCACCACCATGTTTGCGTCTTTTTTATATTTTACAATAATTGTGTAAAAAGGATTTGCCTTAAAATGAGACACACCTTGAAAGGGATAAAGGAAACTAGTGAAAAAGACATTTATTGGCATTTGAAAAATACTCCCTAGGATTGCAGCGTTACAATTTCAGCTTCAGATTCATTTTGTGGAAGATCAACTGTTGATTAGCCAACTCTAACACGAAAGTACTGGATTTTGTTTTGCTATGGTGAATACAAATCCTTCTTTGCAAGCTGAAATTTACATTCACTGGCTTTTTGTTTACACCCTTCATTTACAAAACTTCTTTGTCAAAAGGAACATTCAGCCTTTCTATCCTACGAGGCTTTGGTGAGGTGTTAACATTTTGGTTAAAATGCAATTCGGGCACAGTAATGTTTCAACTTGCAAGGTAAGATGCCTTTATTGAGCTGGTAGAACTCCACTAGTTGAATGAGATCAGAAAATCTGGTGTGGCCATCATCCAGCGTATAAAACAGCTTGCCTTCCTCTTCCAACTGCAAGAAGAGGAAACACCACATCAACAATAATTTCCATTGTGCTCTGCAATCCTTATTTCATTCATCCAGCCTCTGCGATGATGGTTAGGTGGATACTCATTTGCCACTAAGAACCAAGTGTAGATTGGGACTTTAGATTTTCCAACACCTGAAGATCAGCTCCCATCATTTTGGAGCCTCATTTGCAGGCTGTGATGTTGGATCTCCATGTTGCAAAAAGTTTGGAGGGGGCATTGCAAAGCTGAGTAACATTTGCCCATTCGTGGGGGGCAGGGGAAAGGAAGCACACCCTTGTGTTGCCAAGGCAACAAGAAGACGTGCCCCTCTTTTTCTGTGATGTGCCGTAGCTTCTCAACAAACACTGGAAGCTAATCACTTAAAGGCTGCAGTTCTAAGACAAATAATAAAGAAGGGGATATATATTGCTTTGAAGGTTTTTGCCCATTGTCACTGATTTGCTTCTTCATTTTTGTGATGTTCTACTGGTTAATATTATTTGCCTTTCTCACCTTGAGGCAAGGAGGTAAGCCATAAATCCGAAAACAAAGAGATAGATTTGAATACACTTTGCTTTAACTCTGGAAGCCCTTGCATATGCCAGGCAGAAGAATGGCACAATGCGGGAAGCTTATCCAGAGATCTGATATTGCTGAAAATATATTAGGAGGGATGAGCAAAGTCTCGAAAGCCACAGGGCAGACTTCCAGCATCCGCAAAATTGGGCCTCCGTTCCTTGGATAGCTCCATTTCGTCCATCCCCATGTCCAACAGGAGCATCAAATGAAGCACATGGGTGTCCTTAGCTTTACAAATGTTTTCCAGTCGCCCATTCTAGCCTTTCATGGTGCAGAACTCGGCTGCTTAACTATACCTACTTAACCTAGAATTAAGCTCCATTGCCTTCAATGGGACTTACTTCCAAGCAGGCATTATAGCATTGCTGTGTTAATATAGTGGTAAAGACCTGTCTTTTTTGAGTGTTCATTCTGACTCAATGTGTTTTTAAAACATTCCTCTTTTGCTTACGAACCCTGCCCCGTTTTCTGATAAAATATAAGGAAGTTGTGCTTGCCTTTTGACTCTCAACAGATTCTACCAAGTCCTAGGACACTCAAAACATATGGGGAGAAAAATAAAACTAGAACAACAGGCCTATAATCTGAAAGAGAGCATGTATACAATACATTCATATATTCTCTCTCTCTCTCTCTCTCTCTCTCTCTCTCTCTCTCTCTCTCACACACACACACACACACACATATTATTTAATAGATTTCTATCCTACCTTTTAGAGGGAAACAAATCTTACAAGGAAACTCACAATACTGCATTAATTAATTAATTAAAATGTGCAAAACGCCGTAATTTAAAACTAGATAACACTCAAAATAATGTGTGTTTGTGTACATACATACGCACACTTGCATTTGGATTTAAGGAAATGCAGAGACTATCGTGAGGAGTTCCATTAGAATTCCATTTTCATGTGTGAGAGCTTTTAATTCTCAAACCATCCCTATTCCACAGAAAACTGTAAGCAGCAGGTTTTAGCCATTAGAAACAGAATGAATTACCAAGAGGCATGCCACCGTTTTGGCAGTAGTATAAAAACCATTGAAGGAAAAATTTACTACCGGTCCACAAACTTGCTGGCTATACTTACGGGTACAATTTGAAAGTGCTTTATTTTCAATCCATGGCTCAGTGACAGTACAAAGGTTTTGGGGTTACTCTGGCTGTCCCGTACCAAGAAAACACTAGCAGGTGAAGGAATAGAAACAAGTATCAAACAAGTATGAAAATCTGGTAGCAGTGAGTTACTGTTAAAGTTTTGTAGCTTTCCTAACAAGCATCAAAGTTTAGACGCAGAAATAAATACTTGTTCATGGCAAAGTGACATTATTTTATCTACCGTATTTTTTGCTCTATAAGACTCGCTTTTTCCCTCCTAAAAAGTAAGGGGAAATGTGTGAGCGTCTTATGAAGCGAATGCAGGCTGCGCAGCTATCCCAGAAGCCAGAACAGCAAGAGGGATTGCTGCCTTCACTGCGCAGTGATTCCTCTTGCTGTTCTGGCTTCTGAGATTCGTCTTGTGGTCTGGTGTGTCTTATAGAGCGAAAAATACGGTACTTAAGTGGCAAAACTGTGACAGCAATAAATAAATGCATTCTCAACCTCTCTTAAGATCACTGTATTTCAGCACACCATCTAGTGGCCAAAGAATGAAACCCAAACCAAACATTCACCAGTTATCCAAGATTGATGTGTTATCTCAGCAACTTTGTGGTCCCAATTCCACCGTTTCCCGAGCAAGATAATGGGAATGCAGAGGCAGGGCCAAACATGTCAAGAGAGGCTCAGTGGTTCTGTTAGGGTGGGTTGCTATTCTAGGCTGCATCAACAGAAGTATAGTGTCCTGATCAAGTACACTAAATTTAGGAAACCACAAAATACAATCATACCTTGGATCTCAAACGCCTTGGCTCCCGAACAAATCGGCTCCTGAGCAATCAAAACCCGGATGTGAGTGTTCCAGTTTTCAAACAATTTTCGGAAGCTGAACGTCCGGAATGGCGTCCGATTGGCTGCAGGAGCTTCCTGCAGCCAATCGGAAGCCACACTTTGGTTTCCAAACATTTTGGAAGTCAAACAGACTTCCGGAATGGATTCCATTCAACTTCCAAGGTACGACTGTATCCAGAAAGGTAGCGACATCCAAGCTGGTGCCACAAACTCTCTAACCAAATTTAGAACTACCTGCACATGCTTTCAAGGCAGCCACTAGCGTATCATATGCCTGTTATGTCTGATTTCGTTTTATCATTGCGACTCATGGGGACAATTTGACTGCTCAAGCAGTTAACAGTTAGTCCAATTTTAAAATAATAATAATAATAATAATAATAATAATAATAATAACAATAATAATGGTTGGAACTCTTACCCATCTACCAGTCCTTGTCGCAAAATTAGTTGGTGCGCCTCATCTCTAGAGATCTTATGGTGAAACCACGGCTGTGAACTGTGTATGGCTGAAGCGTCAGGAAGAAAGGGGAGGGAAAATTCTTATTAGGATCATTTTTGTGTATGACGATAGTGTTGCATTCCATGAGACCTTCTGGAATGGTACATACCTATATTCGATGACACATTCTGCAGAGTATTGGGACTACTGTGAGCACCAAGTCGCAGACACCCTTTTTTCTATGTGGGAAGAAAGAAAATCGTAAATATTTCAGAAGAAAGAAAGAAAAAAAACCAACAGAAAAAAACATTGTAATGAACTTTTTTTTCTACCCGCCATGCTAATCCTTCTTCCACAGCAACTGAAAGGGCTTCTGTGGGGTTTTCAATCACTCTGGATTTATGTCCTGTGAAGTCCATGGCCACTAGAGAGTTCTCTGAAACACTTCTCTGCAAAAAGGAAAAGGGGGGAAAAATCCATTTAAAAACATTACTGACCAAAACATTTCACAATATCTCCTCAGTGTTCTGTTTTAGAAACAGCATTTGGCTTCTCCCTGAACCAGTCTCAGAGCAATAATAATCTTTGCATCTATTGATTAGCCAGTTGGAAACTATATTAAGAATAAGGCAAAAGTGTTCTGTATATATATTGCAATAAATATGTCCTGAGGGATTATCCAGTTATCAAGATCAGAAAAAAAGATATTTCATATATATAAGAGGGTTTACACTCTGCCCTCTGCTTATTCGACACCATAACAATTCTACTCGTACATCTATGGGGAAGATTTTACGGTAGTTAATATAAAAATGGACGAGATAACTTTCTGACAGCCGCTGCAACAGTGGGAAGCAAAAGAGGAAATAAACGCCTATCTGAGGAGGACCACCTATTTAAATGGTATTAGGATGATGGCAAAAGTGGTAAAAAGAATTATCTACGTCCGGCAGCTAAGTGGTCTTGCCCTATCTCTTGCTGGAACGTGATGGATTCTAAGAGCTTATTCTGAGCCATGTAACTAAGTGAATAGAGAGATGGCACACAGAGGGCACAGGTGGGCAACACATGAGCTAGATGTAGCCCTCGGTCACTAGGTGCCATCACTTCAGTTGGGGTATAATCAGCCAGGTAACACCACTGATTTCGGCACAGGGAGAGTAAACATCTCTCCCGACGGCAGCAGTGCTCCCCATACAGTGGTACCTCAGGTTAAGAACTTAATTCGTTCTGGAAGTCCGTTCTTAACCTGAAACTGTTCTTAACCTGAAGCACCACTATAACTAATGGGGCCTCCCACTGCCGCCGCCGCTACGCAATTTCTGTTCTCATCCTGTAGCAAAATTCTTAACCTGAGGTATTATTTCTGGGTTAGCGGAGTCTGTAACCTGAAGCATCTGTAACCTGAGGTACCACTGTATAGCCAAAATCAATGACAACTATCTTGGTGGCATCAGGAGCACTGTGAGGCAGGATAAACACTGTATGTGTGCACAAGAGGGGGGAAAGTTTGTGTGTGCGTGTTTATACGTGTGTGTGAGGTTTTGTGTGTGTGTGTGTGTGACTGTACCTCCCTTTACCCACCACTACATGTGGGCCTTGCCCCCCCCCCAAAGCTTGTCTAGCTCAGAGATATAGGAACTGTCCTCCCCCCCTTTTGTAGCGCTTGCATTGCACTCTATAGAGAAGCAACCCAAATACTTTTTTCCAGCAGCTGCTAAGATACAGGCACATATCAAAATAGACAAAAGTATCTCACTGATCCATATGATCCTGTGCATGGTTCATGTAAGGGGAGCAGGGAGCTACGGTTAGTTTTAACATCTTTGACAGAAACACTGAATTAAAATAGTATGAACTAAATTAATCTTTGTAGGTAATGGGATGCCCTAAGAACAAATTACAGCATAATGTAATACTCTTGCAATACTATGGAAAACCCAGTGGGTGACTGGGGCAGGGTGGGGGCTGGGAGAAGGCAGCAGGCCAGGTTTTGTGGATCAGTATTGCTTCATATGAGCTGAGAAGTACTTACCACAGGTGTGCTCAGAGAAATGCACCCACTTCTACCTTGATAGGGGTGCATGTAATTCTGGTAAAGTTGCATCCCATACTACAAACAAAGAAGGAGGATAAGAGCTATTACAGTCTTGCGGATTTCAAGATCAACAATCAGAAAGTACTCAGTGGTGAATTGTGTCCACACAAAGTGGGTAATTTCCATCACACGTTGCCTCTCCCCATAATCTGCCCGCCCCCTTAAAAAAAACAACCTTTGAAGTAGTTAGTAGGTAGCTACTTTTCTGTTTCCAAGATAAGGATGTTGACACTCCTTTGCAGGGAGTTTTAAAAAATATTTAAGAACAGAAAAGCTGGATTAGACCAAGCTGTCTACCTACGCCAGCATTCTCCTCCAACAGAGTAGCCAGCCATATAGGTTTGGATCCTTTCCCCCCCTTCCAGGAAAAAAATAGAGTTCATGGCCCTGGATCTGCCCCATTCACCATTTCCTCTGCAACCCATGGAAATTTCCCCTGGGGATTGGGGGACTGTTTAGCATGGCATGTGATATAATTTCTAAACTTCCCTCTTAATCGTACTGTAAAGTTCACCTGTATTGGCAAGTAAGCCTGTGTGGCTGCAATCCTAAAATTACTTCCTAGGGAGCAAGCCCCACTGAAGTTAGAAGGTCTTACTTTCAAGACCCTTTATTAATAATAACCATTACTAAACTTTTTATTTGTCGTGTCTGTATGCTTTAATCATTAAAGGGTAACTAAGAGTCATACACAACCACAAAAGGGGGTGGAATAACATTTTTTTCCAGCTAATAAGGTATAAGAACCGCTAAGGTTACCCTTTTTAACTTAGAGAAGTTTTTATTTTACTGTCTAGTCGCATGGGTTGTCGCTGTTTAGACTGCTGTCTTAGTTTATAGGCTTGATCATTTTCTATTTTTATTGTTTCTTACTACACTGTCAGCTGCCCTGGAAACAAAAAATTTATGATGGCAAGTGTGGGGTATAAAAGTATGTATGTAAAAACAGAAAACACAGAGCTCAAGGAGATTGAAAATACCATTTTTACCCAGAGGCGGTAAAAGAAGAACGAGGCATTTTGTATACAGAAATAACTGGCGAAGGCAATTAATAGGAGAAGAGGACATTTACCTTAAGCAACCGAATTGCTGTCACCCAGCAGGTCCTATTTTGTTCACTTTCTGCATAAAGTTGTTTCAGGTCTCTGGCTCCTCCTGCTTTCTGAGGCTAGAAGGCCACAGCATATTGTTTTAGCATTAATTCATATCTTGAAGGCAATACCTGTTGAAATAAAGGCCACTAATTCTCCCATTTCATAATCAAAATATCATTTAAAAAATAATTTAATTTCAATATTATTTTTCCTGATGCCAATTTTTAACGGAACTAAAATCCTCCCCCTCCCCACAAAAAAATATGTTTTCTTTTTTATCAAAACGGTTAGGCATTTACCTTAAAGCAGAACCCATAGCTGACTGGCACTCCAGATATCTTTTTGCCTGTCAAAGACACATATATGTCACTACTGCTGAATTCACTGAAAAGCTGCAGGTGCCTTGGCTCCTAAAAGGAAGAGCAATATAAAACTATTACGGACATCTTAAATTGTTTACACGAAAAGGGGGGGGGGAGACCGTTCTTTAAAGTATATAATTCCCCAAGTCAGCATCTAAATGATAAAAGAAAGGTGTTTCAATGTAAGGTGCAACAACTTACTTTTCTGAAGTGGAAAAAATTCGATCAACACCCATATATTATTATCCCTTGTGAATTTGTTAGTCACTTTCTTTTGCCAAAGGCAACTCAGAGCAACTTACAGCCAAAACCAGTGTAATGCCTATACTATCCTTCGCCAACTAAGTGCCCTACAGTTGTTTAGCTACCTATTTAAATAAGACATGCTAAAAATTCACTTTGCAAGTTAACTCTGCAAGTTATAAAAACCACTTTCATTTATTCGAATATTACCAAACAAAAACCCCTAGCCCGTTCCATGCCTGCCTGCACCATAAATGTCTTCTTCACTTTTCAGCATCATCAGCAAAACTTGAGGGAGGGGGAGCTTGGCTTTTTCAAGAGGACTTAAGGAAGACAAAACTATCCCTTACTGTGGAGAGAATATGATGCATACTGAGCTCTACCATTTGCCAACCTTACCTTTGACGTCCCCTTAGTGGAAAAATACAGACCCGATCTTCGCAGCAAAAAGTACATCCTTTTCCAGGTTTTTTTCCCTTGCTCTTTAGCATGTAAATAACTGTGAATTTCAGGATATGTACTGGAACTTAAAAACATCTGAAAGGGGAAAAAATACCACTTTGAATCCCACAGAAACAGACCTTTATCCAGCTACTCCTTCCTGTGCATATTTGGGAGCTCTGAAAGATCTTCGGACTGCGCTGACAGGTGAGGAGTATGAGTTCTCAGAAGCCTGTGGGAATTCAGCTGCTAATCTGACTGAAACGGAACACGTTATTTGGTTTCCTATTTTGCTAAGCTTTTCGTGAAAGGACCTCAGAGCTTCCATACACTCTGAAAACACTTTGCACGCTGCTAATGTTACTAAGGATATGGTAAAAAGGTAAAGGTAAAGGGACCCCTGACCATTAGGTCCAGTTGCAAACGACTCTGGGGTTGCAGTGCTCATCTCGCTTTATTGGCCGAGGGAGCCAGCATACAGCTTCCAGGTCATGTGGCCAGCATGACTAAGCCACTTCTGGCGAACCAAAGCAGCGCACGGAAACACCGTTTACCTTCCCGCCGGAGCGGTACCTATTTATCTACTTGCACTTTGACATGCTTTCGAACTGCTAGGTGGGCAGGAGCTGGGACTGAGCAACGGGGGCTCACCCCATCGTGGGGATTCGAACCGCCGACCTTCTGATTGGCAAGTCCTAGGCTCTGTGGTTTAACCCACAGCACCACCCGCGTCGCTAAGCCTGCTGTTATATAGCCACTAGCCTTGACAGTGAAGTTCATGCCATTGCATTCCAGTAGCTGGGAGTCACAACTGGGGAAAGTTTTGTTCAGGTCCTGCTTGTGGACTTCTTAGAGGCTTCTTGTTGGCCACTGTGAAAATAGAATGCTGGACTAGCTGGGCCTCTGTTCTGATCCAGCAGAGCAGGGCTTTTGCTATTGTTCTTATTTTACTTGTTTTACTGAGCTCTACCATTTGCCAACCTTACCTTTGATATCCCCTTTGTGGAAAAACACAGACCCGATCTTCACAGCAAAAAGCACAGTGATACCTTGGTTCCCAAACGGCTTAGCCATCGAACAAATCGGCTCCCGAACGCCACAAACCCTGAAGTGAGTGTTCCGGTTTGTGGACGTTTTTCAGAAAGCCGAACTTCCAACGTGGCTTCCACTTGAGTGCAGGAAGTTCCTGCAGCCAATCGGAAGCTGTACCTTGGTTTCTGAAAGGTTTCGGAAGTCAAACGGACTCCCGGAATGGATTAAGTTTGGAAATCAAGGTACCACTGTACATCTTTTTCCAGGGCCTCCCGCCCCCGTTCTTTAGCATGTAAATAACTGATGCTAACAGAAGTAATAACTTTTTTAAAAAAATATTTTCTAAGAAACCAAGTCTGTATGCATCTCATAACCTGTTTCACAACTCCTATCTGGGAGCCCACCTGTGAGAACAACCAGATTGCCAGGCACATGGAATAAGCTATCTTATTCAAATGACTTCTAGTGGTGAAATAATGTGAAAACTATTCATTGGAGGCTGGTCCATTAAGACTGAATGGGGCATTGCCCCACCAACCTGCCTGCCTCCTTACTTAGACCAGTACTACCCAGTGGCGTAGCGTGGGTGACCAGTGCCAAGGGCTGCGCAGAGCGGAGTGGGAGGGAAATGGATGGAGTACACATGCACGTTCAACTGCCTAATGGCATCCGTGTCATCCAAGAAGAGATCGCAGCCACAGAGATAAGGAAAGAGTCGTTCCGTTGTCTGGAGAGGTCACTTCCTGGTTCACATGGAGAAGCCATTTTCAACAGAGCCCAGCGATGCAAGCATGCAACTCTACTGCGGCAGCACTGGGTGTTGAAATCTTGCACGCCCTAACCGCCCTTGTGCCTCCACACAATGCCACTGGTTCTACCTGTCAGCTCCCTCCTTAGTTTCAGTGTTGCCCCTTGTAGCGGAAAGAGGATGAGGAGAAAATTAGAATTAGTTGGCTCTTCCTGTCATGGACTAAGATACCATTCACTGATGGTCACCCAGATTTCTGTCTTAACATTTCTAATGAGCACCAGCCATCACTGGCTAGCCTTAAACCAGAATTCCCCGTAGAGCAGAATGTGAGGGTGAAGAAGGAGGTTTGTTTTATAAAGCACTTAAATTTGGGGAATAGGGACCATGTCGTTCATAACAGTGCTGGGCCATGCCAGCCCTATTGTTCTGTCAAACAAAGGCAATGCTTAAGATTTTCAGACACACTCAGCTAAGCGGTCCTGTTTTTAAAACATCAACATCTCACCTGCAGTATTTGCGTGTGGCTCATGGCTCCATTGATCTCATTTGAGAGGGATATCAGGTGTGCAGGGAAGAAAGTCTGTTAAAGAAAAAACAAAAGTACTAGAAGGGTTCAGGAAACATTCACAGATGCACACCACATTTAGTTAGAAGGCCTAGGTTTCATTTCCTTTATACCCTGTTTATGAGCCCTCTTGCAAAATAAGAACATCAGTAGTTGCCCTTGCCTGAAAACAAGGCCTTTACAGCATCTGCTTATACCCTGAAGAACCAAAGCTCAGTGGTAGATCACATGCTTTGAATGCAGAAAGACCCAGGTTCCATTCCTGGCAGGTCCAGTTAAAAGGATCAAATAGAGAGAGTTGCCTGGGCTCTGAACCAGTGGTTACAACCAGAGTAGACAAAACTGGCCTACACTTTACAGTTGAGTTTCTTCAGTGACGTTTTTATCTGGATTGTTTTATTTGATGTTTTAATGTGTTCTAAACTGCTCTGAGATTTTAAATCTATAAAGTGCTATAGAAATGAAATGAATGATAACAGTGATAGCTAGAGAAATAATCTGACTAAGGCAACACCCGGTGTTCTTAATGCTTTACTCCTGATAATAAACAGAGGGTCTTCCACGGCATTCAGAACATTAAGAGGATTAGTACTTGTGTGGATTTGTTGAGCCATATGTAATCAGGTTTTCTTCTCAAAGAGATATCTAAAGCTGCCACGTTCAGGTAGAATGTACAGGTGTCTCTCCACTTATGCTTGCAACCACTTTTATGCGTGGCACCAGGAAATAATTTAACAAATCAATTTAAACTGGAAAAAAGGCGCGAAACAGACTGAAAAGAGTGGGGAAACTGCAAAAATGGCACAAAAAGCTAGCAATCCCAGGAACCTTTGCAACACTTTCAAGGGTTTCCAGAGGTTTAAAGGTTGTTTACAGGCTTCTTAAGAGTGTGTTCCCCACAATACATGATTTCATGTACATGTGCAGTACCTGGGAATGCAGCCCCCATGTAAGTGGGGAGATGTCTGAATATGGGCCCCGCCAAGGAGTGGGGCAACATTCATGTGGCCACCCAATATTCAGGCAGTGGCATGGAGTAGTACTAATGGCAACAGCTTTGCAGAACTATTTGCAAGCCTGCTATACTCTGTTTGAGAACACTGAACAGCGGCAGCAATAAGTAAGATAAAGGAACTCAACAGAGCCCAAATGCCCTGCCACTTCTTCCACTTATTCTAATAATGCTGTGTTGCCTTGTTAGGTATTTGGCATAAACTTGTTTCAGCTGACCCTCAGAGCCTAGAATTATATCCATGTTATCAGGGTGTGAGTGTATGTGTGTATGCAATGGTACAGTTAATTACATTTCTTGGCAATAGTCTGGTTTTAACTGGGTGCCATAACTGATGACTAGCCACCCTAAATATTAAGGATTAGTAATTGAATCAAATCAATATACAGTCATGACTTACCTCAGGGTTTTTGAAGAACTCGTATTTGGCATAATTTTTTCTAAAATAAAATCTATTGCCTTCTTCAATTCCCCATCTTGACTGGATTTCAATCATCATTTCATGGTCTTCAATTATTCTCTCTGTGTAATAAAAGAAACATAAATCCTAGCAATTCTCCTAAATTAATTCACCTCCAGTGGTAAAATGCAAGAATTTGTATAAGTCACTCAATATAATGATACTACAGCAGCTGTTGTGAAACTTTTGAAAAGGGCTGGAAGGCAAGAAAGAAATGAATGACAAGTAAGGAAAGAAGGAAGGAAGGAAGGAAGAAAGGAAGGAAGGAAGGTGGAAGCAGGGACAAACAGGCTGGGTCCTACATCTGGGCTGGCATGAATATGTCCCCAAGGGTATGACAATGTGTGTAGTTTGGCTCAGTGAAAGATGTCTGACACTCTATGTATTATATTCATCTAACTATGACCAGGGCTGCCCCATTTTGTTGCCTGAGGCAGAAAACAAGATGGCAGCCCTGGTCCATTCCACATACAGATGCTGACCAGGCAGGCTGCTGAATTTTTCTTCAACACTGGCAATGGAACACAGTCCATTGGCAAGTCTGGCTCCAGCTACTACTCATTTAATACTTTTACCCCCCCCCCACTTCCTCACTAAGTACACCAAGCAAACCTTCCACAATGAGAAAATCTAAAAATGATATGCACCAAATCCATAGTCTTGTTAACGAGGCAAGTCACTATGCAGAACACATGCATCTCCTGTCATACACTTGCTCAAATAAATTCACACTGGTAGATATCAACCTGACATAACGAAGGCCACTTTGCTGCAAAAGATACATTTAATTTTCATGGCAGCAGAGAGATTGAAAAACCACACTGAAGACTGAGCTATGTCTCAAAATACGCTTCTTTAAAGACTTTAAAGAAAGCTTTCAAACTGGTCTGACATTTAAGTGTGGTTACATGGATGTCAAAGTGACATTTATGATAATGCCACCATTTGCAGGTTTGGAAGGTGCAGAAAGTTTTTGGGGTTGTTTTTTTTTAAAAAAATGTTTAATATATTCAAGAGAATATATTAACCCTTTAGTTGATTGCATTATGGATTATTTAAATGAACAGTCATCATCACCATCTTGGAATCAGAGCCGATATCTACAACATGGTTTGAGCAATTTTCCATTTCCTACAAAAACAAAAGCTACATCAAATTTACAAAATTACGACAGCATTCTTGGTCAACCAATACTTCAAAATGCTTTTCAATCAATTAACAAAACTGCCAGAATAAAGAAGAGTGCTAGAACATCAGAAAGAATTCATGGTACAGACCCCAAGCCAGGTCTATACATCTAATGGCCTATCAAGTTAAATGCAGTTGTATATGGTGGTCTACCAGGGACTCGTGAAAACTCCCGTTCTTTGCTGCCTGCAGGGAAGAAGAACAGAGAAATGTAGGCCACAATGCATAGTTAGCAGGCTGCATTCACTGTGCAGCCTCAAGTTTTGTGCAAGCCTATTCTACGCCATATGTTTCTAATGGAGTGTTTCATCGCGTTTATCACAACCGAAGCTAGTTCCATCAAATTCTGCCTCTGGAACAAAGCCCAAGAGATGCCAAACCGTACTTCTTTTAGCTCTTTGGATACCCTGCACTGTTGCTTGGCAATGGGCTCCATGGGCTCCTCTGCGCCCACCAGTCCCTTCTGTGGGGCCCACAAGAGGTTTCAGTAAACATCCCCACAATGCGTAAGAGACTTGTGCTCTTCTTGTTCAGCTCCTCTCTGATCTGGCTTGATCTCTCCTACACAGAACACGTCCCCTTACATTTCACTAGAAGCCAGGGCTAGACATCTTCTTTCCCTTCTGTTCTGAACAGAGGAAATTTGGAAAGGGCTTCTCTTTGTAAGCAAGTGTGCTGGTGGTCTTCCATCCCTACCCAACTGAGGGGAAAGTGAGGGAAAGGGATGCCTGCACCATTTTGTGGTCCTGGTTCCTTCCCTGCTGTTTTAGATGTGGCAGCCATTTTGTGTTATGACATGCCCCCATGGCAGCCATTTTGTGACTGGTGCCCACAAGCTTCCAGGAAGGCCCCCCCCAGAGCACTGGGGAAAGATTTGCCCAAAAGTAAAAAACACATATACCCCTCTTGGCCACCTTGGAAGAATTGGGAAAGCTGAAAATGCACCCCCACAGAAATTCTAAAGAAATTCTGAAGTACCATCTGAGAACGCAGAAAAATGGAAGCCTCTCTCAAAGGGGAAGAAGACATTTGAGAAACTGGAGGACAGATTCCAGCACAGCACTGTCTGTAGTTATTCCCTCCATCTGCTCTCTTATACCCAACTCGTATCTAATCAGAGTCAGCCATGAATTAAATCCATATATTTTTGTTTCTTCCATCAATGGCTCTGGTCAAGCATGTTTATAGTCTTGTTTTTAAAAAGCACAAGGTCTCATGGAGTGGGGTTTTCCCCATTTGGGATTCCCATGGGCGAGGCTTAGGCAAGATTAACAATGTAATTAGGCAGGGAGTAGTTATATTGCTTCCCAATACATAAGCCCCACACTCTCCGCACATCTGTTTGGGGAGAACCTCAATCGAGAAGAAGCTATGGTTTGGGAGGTGGGGAGGCAGAACCTGTAGCGAAAATAAAACAAGAAAGGTGGGGGCTGCAAATGTGTTCATTTGGTGTGATATTTTGAATGAATGCTCCCTTGTGGACTGGTTAGTCCACTGAATTTAGATACCACCTCCCCGAAGGACCGCAAGATGACATACATAGTTCTTTCCTTCCGCATTTTTATGCTGTGAACCTTTGGATGAAGGGCAATAAGTTTTACCATTTCAGCCTTCAACAAATTCAAAAAACTAAAAAACAACCAATGCCAGTAGAAACCACAAATTACTGAAATTCTGCACTTGTGTCCCTTGTTAAAAGTTAGGATCTGTAAGTTATAAACAACAGCGACACCTAGTGGGCATATCTACATTCCACACATATACGCAAAACTAAGTATTAACCTCCCTCTCTCTCTCTCTCTCTCTCTCTCTCTGTCTCTCTCTCGCAAAGCCTTCACACAGGCAGCAGTGAAGTTGTTTAAAACACTGTCAATATTTTCCTCCTTTCCTTTCTTTATTTAATCTATTTATATGCCACCCTTTATCCAAAGATCGCAAGGCGGGTTACGGCATAAAAAGGAAACGTTGCTGTACTGTGCAAATTTAACAGCTTAGATTTATAGCAGTCCTGAAACTCCCATCCACTGCCAGCCCTGCCATTAGGCAGAGTGAGGAAGCTGCCTCAGGCAGCAGATTCTGGGCGACAAGGAGCAGCGGTGGCAGGAAGGCCCTGGAGGACACAGCTGTGAGCTCTGCAGGTTCTTCCCCTGAGCCCCCTAAGTTAGCCTGTTGCCTGAGCTGCAATGGAAGAGGCTGTTGTGAAAATAAGATTCAACTGCCCATCTGATCAGCTTCCGTACATGGAACTGGAGAAGAGAAGTAGAACCAAAAGAGCCTTCCACCAGCAGAACACAAAGTTAACCTGGTGCAGAAATCCCAGGGGTTGCTCTACCACCAACCTGAAGTAGCATAATGTTTCACTGACCGAACAGGTGGTGCAAGTCAGGGGTGAGGAACCCCACACCCAGGGGCCAAATGCCAAAATTCCAAAACTTTCAAATTCTCCCCAGGGCCACAATCCCCTCTCCCCAGGATGGAGCCCTTCCTTGACCCTGCTAGGGACTCTCATTGGGTGCTTTTCCCCTGGCTGGAAAGTGCCCTTGAACTCTCATAATACTTATTTTTTTATTTTACTTTTCTTCATTAAATTCACATGTCACCCTTCGCCTGCAGATCTCAGGGCAGTACACTGCATAAAAAAACGCAATAGAAAAGCACAAAAACACATTATAAAAACAACAGCAACAAAAACCAAACAAACCAATAACCCCCCTCCCACAAACACATTTTAAAAGGGGTATAAGATCTTAATCAGCCCAAGGCCTGGTTGTTGTTGTTGTTGTTATTGTTGTTGTTGTTGTTAGTTTGCCGCCCATCTGACTAGGTTGCTGCAGCCAGTATAAGCAGTTCTCAATAGAATATTAAAAACGGAAGAAAACATCAAACATTAAGAATGTCCCTATACAGGGCTGCCTTCAGATATTTGTTTGTGGATGAAGGTTTTCGCCTGGCGCCTAAAGACATGTAAGGCCTCTTGCATGCTTGGATAGAGGATAGAGAGGGGTAGGTGTGTAGGTGAGAGAGAGGAGGGGAGAGAGAGGGGGGGGGGGGAGAGAGAGAGAGCGCTGCATCTAACCTGCTGCACAAAGGTAGCATTTATATTCCTTGTTCTGCTCACTTTTGAACCAGGCCCCTGGCCACCACTGGCATGCAGGTCTTGGAAGGTTGCTGAGAAGGGAACACAAGGTTCCCCATTCCTGGCGATGGCAAATGCACTTCCACTGGCACCAGTGAAGAGATCTAGGCATCTTTCACCATCCACAGCCTGAACTGAGCCCGCTTCACAATTTCCTCTTCAATGGGTAGAAAACATATAGGCAGTGCAGCAGGAACACTGGGTTAGTTAGCCTGATCCTCTGATTCAGCACAGCGTGTGAACAATTACATTGAAAAGTTATTGGGGGGGGGATTACAGAACTTACGAATACTCAAAACATCTGTCAAATCTGAATACTCGAAATGTTGGATTTTGAACATGCAAACTATAATAAGCTACCTGGCATGCTGAAAAATTCCCCAGAATTGCATTTGTGTTTCAGGAGCCAAGTTTCGATGCTTAGAAATTTTGGAGCTCCTGGTTAAGAGAAACCATGTAGTAAAAGCCCTGGAAAACTTACAAGGGAACGTTTTGCCAAACAAGCATACACACAAAAAAGGGAGGGTGGAGAATAATTTAGACCAAAAATGATCAGCAACGGAAATGATTTTAGAAGGCTCGTGTTGGCCATATTACAGCTGCACAAATTAGAGTGTTAAAAGCAGCTGGCACCACAGTGCAAAACCCCAGAAAGAGCGATGTTCTAATAATTAACATGGTGTGTAAACACTTAACACACACACTCATTACAAAAGCTGACATGTGATTATTGCAGTAAATAGAAGCACCATATTCAATTTGCGATGATTTATAGGTTCGGGCCTTTTATTCATGAACCACTGGAACAGCTGCTGGGTCTGTTCATAAGAGAGTTTGGAGCACAGCTACCATGAATTATTTATTCCTGAACTAGTAAATAACACAAATACGTCTTTTGCCGTCTCTTACTGAAAAGAAACATTTCACTTCTGTAATGCAGGAGTAGTCAACACAGTGCCCTTCCAGATGTTGCTGAACTACAACACCCGCTGGCCCCATCTGTCATGGATGCTTTAGTTGAGATTCCTGCATTGCAGGAGGTTTGACTTGGATGACCCTCAGGGTCCCTTCCAACTCTACAAATCTATACAGTGGTAAGGTAAAGGTAAAGGGACCCCTGACCATTAGGTCCAGTGCTCATCTTGCTTTATTGGCCGAGGGAGCTTCCGGGTCATGTGGCCAGCATGACTAAGCCGCTTCTGGCGAACCAGAGCACATGGAAACGCCGTTTACCTTCCCGCCGGAGCGGTAACTATTAACCTACTTGCACTTTGACGTGCTTTCAAACTGCTAGGTTGGCAGGAGCAGGGACCGAGCAACGGGAGCTTACCCCATCGAAGGGATTCGAACCGCCGACCTTCTGATTGGCAAGTCCTAGGCTCTGTGGTTTAACCCACAGCGCCCCCCACGTCCCTCTATACAGTGGTACCTTGGTTTAAGAACAGTTTATTTTATGAACAACTTGAATTAAGAACGCTGCAAACCCGAAAGTAGGTGTTTTGGTTTGTGAACTTTGCCTTGGATTGTGTTCTATTTGTAAATGGAGTCCCCCACTGCTATGGAAAAGCACACCTTGGTTTAAGAACGCTTTGGTTTAAGGATCAAGTTTGTAAACCAAGGTACCACTGTAATTCCATGAATGGGAGAACCTCTGTGCGAGGCCAACATTTTATGGGGTGTCCTTAAGCCTGCAGGCTTTAGGAAGGAGGCACAAGTCTCCGCCAGGGTGCTAGAGCCCTCCCAACTCCTTCCCAAAGCCCTGTAAGCGCTTGCCTGGCTCTGGGAAAGAGGAAGGACTCTAGGACCCTGGCAGAGCCCTCATGCCCCCTTCACAGAGCTGGGCAAGTGCTTACCAGACTTTGAAAAGGTGCTCTCCTTGGTTGTACCTAAATCCACCTCTGTATGCACAGAACTGAGCCCTCGCCAATTTGACATCACAGCCAAAAAGGACCATGAGCCAGGCTTCTCTGCCCCCACCAGACCTCCAATGATGGGCATGGTCTTTCGTTCTACCTCTGGGGTGAATACTATTCCCTCTTTTCCTGTCTGTTACTGCAGGTTCCCCTTGCACGTTTTTAAAGAATGTGCAATACGTGAAAGCCAGCATTAGATCTGAGGCTTACTGGGCACCTAAAATCTGTACTTATCTTACCGCTCATAAGCGATTATACTAACGACAAGCTGCGGCTCCAATACGCCCAGGCAAGCATTGCTAATGTAGCACAATCTGTAAAAGTTCCATCTTTCACGCTTATTACTTAATTCAACACAGCTTCAGAACCGCACAGCTCAAACGCTGCTGGCATAGCATGGTTTGATCCGGGCTTTCAGAAGTTCAACAGCCGCAGTTCTGAATTCCCCACGATTGCTTTAGTGGACTTTAAATCAAATCTCAGCAGGATAATTTATGGCCCTGTAAGAGGATGCCGACAAGTCTCCTTCAGTGGAACAAAATGTAATTTAGAAGACAAGGCATTCACTATCCACACTGAAATATGCAGTAGGCTATCACTACTGTAACTGCAGCACAGCCAACAATGTCCTTGCAGCAATATTTTTGGCTTTCTGTGCAGTGGGGCTGATGTATGTGCAATGAAGGATGCAAGTTTACAGATTTAGGAGTCCGTTGTTTTTTTTATTTGAAAAAATACATCCCCCTCCCCCCCAAAAAACTTCTGGAAATATTTGGATGAGTTGTGCATTCTTATCCAACTGTGAAAGACAATGCCTCCCCCCCCCCCCCAGATAGGATAGAATCGGTGCCTTTTTTCTGGGGGTACTCAAGGGTACACAGCACGGGAACCTTTTTTTTCCTAGAAGAAAAACACTGGTTAAAATTGTGGCACTTACTGTAACTTCATGGTGAATACTGGCACCTATTTTTCTTAAAAAAAGAAGCACCGGATAGGATGATATTTAGGCTTCTATCCAACCCAGTGCTAAGGAACTGGATAGCTTGGTTAGAGCGTGGTGCTGATAATGTCAAGGTTGCAGGTTTGATCCCCTTACGGGACAACTGCATTTTTCTGCATTGCAGGGGGTTGGACTAGATGATCCTCAGGGTCCCTTCCAACTCTACTGTTCTATGAACTGCCCTAACAGTGCACTTGCATGGCAAGACTTTCAGCCCTCTCCCTGCACCCCCACCCCACTATAAAAGATTTGGGGGCATGCACTCCCATTTCACAAGTGTAAATCCTTGCACTGGTAGGACAGTTACTTAGTACTGCATTGGTTGCAAGTGTTTCTGTGGGTTTGTGACGCCCAGCAGAACATACAAAACAGTGGCTCTAGACTCCTAGAGGCCCATGACCTATAAATGCAAACTTAGGTCTCTGAGCATATTAAGAGGGCAGATTAAGAAGAACAGGCAATCCGAGGCCCAGCACAAAAGAACTGGAGCTCCCCCTAGCAACATCTGTAAATGACACACTTTCTGAAGCAAGGAGTACTTACCTAAACCTAAGGAAGTGAGATGTTCAAACATAGTCCAGCTGTGATCATCCACATAATGGTTCTTTAGTATGAGCAACTGGCACAGATCTCTGGCTGTTATATCACTTGGTACTTCCAAAGCTCTGCTAGAGTCATCCTCACTATATATTTTGATTACCTGTTAAAAGGGCAAAAGAAGATTAGCTGATACATACAGACGTGTAAAATGTGAAAATGCTGGTTTCATTAGCAGGTGATTTTGTTTTATGCACGCAGCGTGGTGAGAACCTTCCTCTGTAACAATTGCTCCGTGTGCGATATTTGACGCAATTACTTCCGGTTTAAGAACCGTCTATAGATATAACTTGGGGGGGGGGGGGATCCAACAGATACATAAATATAGGCAGGGCTATTTTTCTAGAAAAACAGTTGCCAGAACTCACCATGAACAACTCCCTTGTTCACTTGTAATGGCATCAGCACCCACCTGAGATGTGCTGGAACTGAGTTCCGGTGTGTTCCGGCTGGAAAAAAGCCCTGAATATAGGTTGTCAATGATTTAAAGCACGTGTAGCATGGAAAGGTTGGGACCACAGGTGTGTACAGAGGCAACCCCCTTTGCCATTTATCCCTGATGGGAAGTACTGAGGAAGTCCTTTGCTTAAGTTCCTCTGGAGCTACTGCAAGTCAGACTAGATCAGGGGCTGCCAACCTCTGGGGGCCCGTGGGCACATTTGCAAACTGTAGAAACTGCTATGGACCCCATTTGCCCAAACATGGCACCCTATTCTACAGGCTACAATGGAATGTTTCTTTCAAACCTAATTTCATCAGGAGAAGGGATGAGCGAGGGGACCCTGTGGCCACTGGGGAAGACCTCTGCGGGCTACACACATGGAAACCACATTGGCAAGCCCTGCTCCAGATAATATTGGGCAGGATAATACCAATGACATGACCCAGTATGTAAGGTAAGCTCAGATGATCTAGCTTGGAGGTATTCAATTCTGAAAGCATTGTTTTAAGAATGTCTAACTATTACTTCACCTGTTACCAACTTTCTAAAATAATAATAATTTCTTATTTATACCCTGCCCATCTGGCTGGGTTTCCCCAGCCACTCTGGCCAGTTTCCAACAGAATATTAAAATACAATAGTCCGTCAAACTTTAAAAGCTTCCCTAAACAGGGCTGCCTTCAGATGTCGTCTAAAAGTCTGGTAGTCTCTTTGACATCTGGTAGGAGGGCATTCCACAGGGCTGGTGCCACTACCGAGAAGGCCCTCTGCCTGGTTCCCTGTAACTTGGCTTCTTGCAACGAGGGAACCGCCAGAAGGCCCTTGGCACTGGACCTCAGTGTCCAGGCAGAATGATGGGGGTGGAGATGCTCCTTCAGATATACTGGTCTGAGGCCACTTAGGGCTTTAAAGGTCAGCACCAACACTTTGAATTGTGCTCGGAAATGTACTGGGAGCCAGTGCAGGTCTTTCAAGACCGGTGTTATGTGGTCTCGGCGGCCGCTCCCAATCACCAGTCTAGCTGCCGCATTCTGGATTAGTTGTAGTTTCTGGGTCACCTTCAAAGGTAGCCCCACATACAGCGCATTGCAGTAGTCCAAGTGGGAGATAACCGGAGCATGCACCACTCTGGCGAGACAGTCCGCGGGCAGATAGGGTCTCAGTCTGTGTACCAGATAGAGCTGGTAAACAGCTGCCCTGGACACAGAATTGACCTGCGCCTCCATGGACAGCTGTGAGTTCAGAATGACTCCCAGGCTGTGCACCTGGTCCTTCAGGAGCACAGTTACCCCATTCAGAACCAGGGAGTCCCCCATACCTGCCCACCTCCTGTCCCCCCAAAACAGTACTTTTGCCTTGTCAGGATTCAACCTCAATCTGTTAGTTGCCATCCATCCTCCAACCACCTCCAGGCACTCACACAGGACCTTCACTGCCTTCACTGGTTCTGATTTGAAAGAGATTAGTTTTTATATTAGCAAAAATGCCCGTTATTACGAAAAGGTGCGTACAAGAAGAGAACACAAGAGATTGCATTCAATGCATCACTTTGTGAAAGTGGAACAACTCTGATGCGGAAGGGGATTTCTCCTCCCCCTCTGTCCCCCAAATCTGTGCTGGGGGTTCCCCTGCCAACTCTTTGGAGCATATCTGAGGATGGCACAGGGCAGATGCAGGGTGAGGAGGGGAAGTTGTTCTGCTCACACTTTGGTTGTCGATCGCTGCCCTTTGCTGCAAGGGCCCTCCAAAGGGATATGATGATGCATGTTTCCACCCATTGCCCTCTGATTCAGCACACTGATATGACACCATGTGGTGTAACATTTGCAAACACAGAAGTGTTGCCTCTGTTGCGGAACGCCACATCATGTGTACCTCTTTAAAACACTTCAAAGCCTAAGCATTTCCCATCCTATCTTTAAAGCAATTTTTAAAACTCATGCATCTAACAACACACACACACACACACACACACACACACACGAAATGGTAGAGGAGATTCAAATGCAGGACACAACTTGCAGGAAGAAAAAGCTGTCTAGACCTAAGGCATCTGTGTATCAAGTTTAGTTTGTGGGATATTACAGAAAAACTCAGAACCCACATTTACACATAATTCATCAAAGTCGCTTCAGTGCTGCGTTAAAAAAAAAAGTCTTTACTACCAAAGGTCTGTAAGCAATTCCTTATGTGCAGTTTCTAGGCTACAATTCTCTTCAATCTGCATCCACAAAAGAATCCAAATGTCCACTCAGTCAAGATTTACTGCTGGCAGAAATAACTGTTCGGTAGGCCGCCCAATATACTTCCAAGGCAAGTTAACAGTCTGAAGGTTAGATTCTGACCTTCTGGAAGCCTAATTTATTTGAGAGAAGACTAGGACAAAGACATGGAGCGCCGGTTTCCTCAATAGCAAGAAATCTGTTCCCTCTCCCCCTTTCCAAGGCAGGGAGTTCTGCCAAGGAAAGAGGATTATGAGCGCTGGATGCTGCTAGCCTTGCCAATTTCCTTGGTTACTATATGAAGAATATTCAAGTATTTGGAAGAAATGAGCAGAGGGGTTGGAAGAGAAATCAAAAATTTAAGTGGGGGTGGGGGGGACGACGACGACAGGGAGAGGTAGAAAGCTCATCAAGCCAAGGAAAGTGGTAGGCATTGGCTCATTACCATGTTCTTGTTCAAGGGCATATAAAACATTTTCACTGATTGTGCCTTTTTCCATGCAATTGCTCCCATACAATATAGCTGTTAGCTCAGCTTTCCTTTAAAAAAAAACGAAACCTCATAAAGCTCCACGAAGGTCACTGAAAGATATCAGAAAAGAAAAGGGAAAGGAATCAAAGCACACGCTGCTGACCTTTGGATAAAAAATGTGTGCACTTCAGCAAAAGGGTGCAGTGTTCTTTCTTGTTTATTTGCACCCTGCTTAATGCCAAAACAGGCTTCTAAGTGGTTTACAAAGTATTTAAAAAGTTACAAAGTTAGTTTCCTTTCCATAACCTATCCTTCATTATTAAAACGACCTCACAACAATAAAAAGCACTTCAAACCAATTTTTTTAATTAAAAAAATCTTTTTTTTTAACAACTGCAATTCAGTACATAAGTTATTCTATCCCCACACCACTCCATGGTCCAATGCACCTAAGACAAAAGGCCTGAATTAAGACAGCAATGAAAGATGGCCCAGTGTTGGCACCAGATTGACCTAAGAGGAAAGGGTGATCCAAAACTGGGGTGCCACTACGGAGAAGGCCTTTCCCCAAGTCCTAAACTGGAAGGCCTTTCTTGGTGATGGTATAACCAGAAGGGCCTCCATTCACAAATCAATCAACATAGTATGTCCAATCTTACAAAGTATCATGCAAATGTATAAGAGGGTAACTTGAGCTCAGCATAGAAATCTGAGACAAATAACTAAGGATCCTGTCTGAAATTGCTTTCAGTTTGGGCATATACACACAAATACTCAGAGCAAACCACCGCCACTAACTGTAATGAAGTAAAGGAGTGAGGTATTATAGACTTGGGAGGATGGAGGTTAGGAGTAAATCAAACCCCAACTCTACAGCAGAATGAACTGCTACATGTTATTTGCAGAAGCGTAATCCAGAACATGAGAACCAAATACCACCATCACCCAAGAAGCATACACACATTTTAAGAGGTCCAAATCCACTGCTTAAAATACTATCTTCCTAATTTTAACAGTGGTTTAGGTCTAGCAGAAGTTCACTAGGAAAGGCTGTCATCACATTCATTTCTCTTTTCAGGATTCTGCCTCTCTTTGAGGTCTTTCCAACTGTAGCTTTGGTTTCAGTACAGCTCCCTGGAAAATGGCACACATCGGCAGCAAATTTTAAACAGAAAATGGTGTGTTATTCCAATTTCCAGTGACACACATTCTAGTTTTTATCTTCAAAGTTTTAAAACATAGCTGATACTGGCTGGAACAGAGTTCAGAATGAGCAAGTCCCTGATCTAAACCTCACCTCTGCTCATAAGCACTCTGGATGACAGGGTTGTCAACTTTTGAACCAAACCCTGTGCCTTTAACTGTGATCCAATTTGCAGCAGCTGGCAAGCAATATTGATATCCACCAATGGGAAGCTTCGCCTGCTGGTTTCTGTAGATTAAAGGGATGTTAAAGGCACAGGAGTAATCTACACTATTTTTTATGGTCAGCTAGCAATTCTACTAGGAGGCCTCAGGCAAAGCACTATATCGCCTACAACATTTTGCACAGCTTACAAGATATACTGACCAAACTTGCAGGATTGTTGTACGACCTGTGGAGATTAAAACTGAAATCCTACACAGTACACACTTACTTGGGAGTAAAACCCCATTAAACTCAAGAGGGCTTAAGTAAATAGTCATAACACAGTAATAGTATTGCAAGGGTGGGGGACATGTGCCCCTTTCAGAAATGGCAGGACTGCAACTCCCACCAGACCCAGCTTAGCAGGGCTAACGGAGAGGATAATGGGAGTTGTAGTTCGGCAAGTCTGCTCTAAGTTGTGAAAAGTGTCGGGCACATGATGCATTTGTACAATGGCACATTAGTACAACTGCAAGCCAGACACTATTTGAAAAGACAGGGACGCTAATAAATTTGTGTATCATAGTGCAATGGTGCGAGTCAGTGCTGGCTCCAAGATTCTGGGGGCCCTCAAGCACAGCAATCCCCAGTGAGCTTCCCTTGCCTTCTAAGAGGTGAGCCATGGAAACAGAGAATTGTCTTAGGCTGCATCTGATCTTGCATATCCCGTAAAGGTAAAGGGACCCCTGACCATTAGGTCCAGTTGTGACCGACTCTGGGGTTGCGGCACTCATCTCACTTTATTGGCCAAGGGAGCTGGCATACAGCTTCCGGGTCATGTGGCCAGCATGACTAAGCCACTTCTGGCAAACCAGAGCAGCGCACGGAAACGCCATTTACCTTTCCGCCGGAGCGGTACCTATTTATCTACTTGCACTTTGATGTGCTTTTGAACTGCTAGATTGGCAGGAGCAGGGACCGAGCAACGGGAGCTCACCCCGTCGCGGGGATTCGAACAGCTGACCTTCTGATCGGCAAGTCCTAGGCTCTGTGGTTTAACCCACAGCACCACCAGCGTCCCGTACTAAGTAGAAATGGCATGCCTATTCGGGTGGAGAGCCTTCTGCTGGTTTGCGGGGCCTGGCAAACGCCTCACCTCATCTCACCACCCTCTGGGGCCAACCTTGTTACCATCAGTCATGTTCTGAAGTTTCAGCAGAACACAGCATTGGAAGCGAAGTATCCGGACATGTCCTCAAATCGGTTAACAAGCACTTGAATCATGTTTTGGGAGCGGGGTTATTTCGTGTGACTTTTACTTAAGAGATCTCATCATTAACGAAAACTGATTCCGACGTTACAGATATTCCCCACCCCTCTACAGCTTTTGTGAACATTCATAATTTCAAGTTCAGTAAAGGTAGAATGAAGAGTTTATGAACTTCTGGGGCTTTTCTTTCTCCTGAAATAAACTCTTGGATTGTAACAGGTTAATGACAGGCAGATATTCAGCACATACTGCTTTAAAGCATTTAAAAGCCCTGTTGAATGTTTTGGCTGGTTATTTCTGGTCAGCTTGGGAAAAATACGACTTGATCCCCAAGTTGTGCAGAAATAAACCAGCCAAAACATAAAACAGGGCTTTTTATTATTTTTTATGTATCTAAAATGCCTCCAGTTTTCACTGTGAAATGAATTATAGCAGCAATATATTCCACTGGAGTGGCTACAAGAACAGAAATCACCACACTTACGGACAGGGGAGGAAAGAATCTAACATTGCTTACATAATCTTAATCAAAATACTAAAGCCCAATAATAATAATAATTTTATTATTCATATGCCACCCATCTGACTGATTGCTAACTACTTCGTAGACAAGGGATTGCCACAAGCCAGGCCTCTTCTTAAAAACACACACACCAAAAACTAATACTCTGTTGGGTCTTATAAACTACTTCATTTACAGTGACCATATTATAGAATGTCAGTACACTTAAAACAACAGGAGTGGCTTTATCTACATATCAAAGCAGAAACAGCAGCAAGAAAAAGACTCAGAGATGTGTTCGGGGTTTTTTTTAGTTATCCATTTATTTCAGTCATTTCCAACCTGCTGCCCAAGTTCCCAGGGCAACTGATGAACTGCATAATTTTGCAAGGGAGCACACATGCTAAATCCTCAGGAAGGCTGGAGATCCCACATTTAAATTAAGAGGAAAGGCAGCAATTTATGCACAGCATGCCTTCCACACTGGATGCAATACTTACATTCTACTTATGGGTAACTTCTGCTTCCAAAACAGAGACATGCCTCCCCTGCCCCTCAGCCTCCGAAGTCACCTACCCGTTTTTGCAGAACTATTGGAGTAACCACAGGCAAGGTTGCCCTTCTTCCGTACAAGCTCATTTCTGTCGGTCACAGGTAATTTAGCTTAGAAACTCTTGTCCAGACCACTTGCAAAATTAAGAAGACCAAAAAAAAACCCTCTGTGGATCAGCTCCCAGTCATCCACACCTTAATGAAAGTCGGTGCATAGAGACGACTAGCAAAGCAATAAAAGGCATGCTGTTTCAGTGAATCCACTCCTTCGGAAAGCCAATTAAGGATGACTCCCAGACAGAACTAGCCAATGGTAGGCCGATACATGGGCAGGACTCCTCCTCTGTCCTTGGAAACACATTGCGATACTTCTGCTTTTTAAGTTTAAAGACCCAGATTGAACAAGCATTTAAATCACTCGAAATCTCGTCTGCCTACAGTGCCTTCG
Source organism: Podarcis pityusensis (assembly GCF_964106645.2). Taxonomy (NCBI): domain Eukaryota; kingdom Metazoa; phylum Chordata; class Lepidosauria; order Squamata; family Lacertidae; genus Podarcis; species Podarcis pityusensis. The sequence continues at coordinate 110,159,846 of NC_138028.1, forward strand.
CCGCTGCAGCGGGGAGTTGCATCTTACTCCTCTCCCAGATAGATTAATTGTTTCAGTTTGAAATGAAAGACACACACTCCTTACCTCCAAACTGTTATGCAACCCTTAGAAATGGCATGGATTGGAGCTGAAAATATAAGCAATGTGCATAATCCAGATCTGCTTTTTTATCAGATGAGGATATATTCCAACAACAAAGGGAGGGAGTTACATATTGCTAAACTGGTAATAGATTTGGTCCAGGAGAGTCAATTATCTTCCTGCGTCTCAGTTGCCAACTTACTTACTGAGCTGGTCACAAAAACAGGCCCCAAAATTCCCCACCTCCCATTTATGGCCAAGCCAGGGTAATTTCTTTTTGTGCCAATAAGGGCAGACAGTTAAATTGAAGCAGTAGCTTTGACAATGGGATATTTCTCTGGCCTGTGCTTAAAAAGAGGAGCGTCTATTGCACACTACAGGAAAATACACAACCATATTTTTTATAGCACATCCCTGAATAGCTCATACCTCCTTCAGCACTCAGGACTAGTAATCCCTGCCAAAACTGCTGTCGTGTTTTCTTGAAATAGCTGGAATGTACCCAATGACAGACAGTAGACAAGAGGGTTAAAAAACACACCAAAAAACCCAACCTCTAGGTCTCATTAGTTAGAAATTTTAAAGAATTAAGTCTTAATCAGTTACAAGGGAGGAAAGACCATGCCAATATAGCCAATAACTCATTTCTTAAATACAGGCGCACAAACATGCTGGAGCATGTCTAGCTAACGTTATGAAGCTTATCCTTTTTTTATCTCGGTAAGCCATTCACAGAATTAGGTTTATAAATTTTGATGAGGACCAGACAAAAGCAGTAACCTGTGATCATGATCTGGCAGTCCTTAAACCACAACACAGGAACACAGTGTTACAAAACTTGGGTGTCTCCCCCTCTCTCTGCCAAGCGACGGCAAGAGCCCATGGGGGTCTCAGCCACTCACACAGGGTCTGTGCTCCTTTGGAGAATTGAAGACACGTCAGAGACTGTCGTGGCTTCAAGAAATATGGTTTATTTACACCTTCAGTCTGCATGGAGGGAGTCCAGATGTGGTCATTTCATGGCAGCAGCACAGGCAGCCTCAAGCCTGTCCAAGATGGATCTCAGCTTGTCTTCCTGTCCAAGATGGATCTCAGCTCTTCTTCCTGTCCAAGATGGATCTCAGCTCCTTTTCCTGTCCAAGATGGATCTCAACTCTTCTTCCTCCGAGTAACCCTTCCCCCCGCCAGGCAGTTACCCTGGCAACCTTCCAAACCTCCAGTCTCTGTTCACACCTGGGGCAAGGGGAAAGGAGTTCTCTTTTTTGTTAATGTCCCTCAGCTGTTCTAGCTCAGCCAGGTTGCTTTGCATAAGCAAGCCCAGGAATTCCTTTGGAGCTTGCATTCTCCCTTCATGTCACAAATAACCAAAATCCTAGCATTTATTAATTCCTGGGGTTTACCCTAAATCTGTATCACCAGGAAGCTCCCTTTTATTGAGTCAGACCATTGGTGCATCAAGCTCAGTCTTACCTCCTCTGACTGGCACCAACTAACCAGGGTTTCAGATAGTATCTTTTCACAGCATTACCTGGAGACACCAGGGCTTGAACTCAGGGCCTCCTGCATCTCCCCACTGTGGAAGGACATCTGGATCCAGAATTATTATTATTATTTTTAATGATATTTATTAAAATTTCAGAAAAAAGAGTTACATAAAAACAAGAAAAGCAAAAACAAAAGACAGAAATAAAAATACAAGAAAAATACAAAATACAGAATAAAAGAATAAAAAACACTTTAAAAAAATAGATCAATCTTTCCATGCCTTACATTCATATCCTTGTTTCCCTGACCTCCTCATACCTCCCTTTTTTGTATTCCAATTCAATTAGTTAATTCAGCAATTTCTTTCCCTCTTTATTTTCTCTTAATCCTTTAACTTAATATACTATAACTTTAAATTTTCACCTGTTATCAATCAATTTTTACATACACCTTTATAGCATTACTGCTTAAACCACCTAACTTCATTCTAACATCATTCTAACATTCATTAATTTTGCAATATTTCTGTAGATAGTCTTTAAATTTCTTCCAATCTTCTTCCACCAACTCTTCTCCCTGGTCTCGGATTCTGCCAGTCATTTCCGCCAATTCCATGTAGTCCATCACCTTCATCTGCCATTCTTCCAGAGTGGGTAGTTCTTGTGTCTCCCAATACTTTGCAATAAGTATTCTTGCTGCTGTTGTGGCATACATAAAGGAAGTTCTATCCTTCTTTAACACCAATTGGCCCACTATGCCCAGGAGAAAGGCCTCTGGTTTCTTCAAGAAGGTATATTTAAATACCTTTTTCAATTCATTATAGATCATCTCCCAGAAAGCCTTAATCCTTGGGCACGTCCACCAAAGGTGAAAGAATGTACCTTCAGTTTCTTTACATTTCCAACATTTATTGTCGGGCAAATGATAGATTTTTGCAAGCTTGACTGGTGTCATGTACCACCTGTATATCATTTTCATAATATTCTCTCTTAAGGCATTGCATGCCGTAAACTTCATACCTGTGGTCCATAACTGTTCCCAGTCAGCCATCATTATGTTATGTCCAACATCTTGAGCCCATTTAATCATAGCAGATTTCACCGTTTCATCCTGAGTATTCCATTTCAACAGCAAGTTATACATCTTTGACAAAATCTTAGTTTTGGGTTCTAACAGTTCTGTTTCTAATTTTGATTTTTCCACCTGGAAGCCAATTTTCTTATCCAAATTATATGCCTCCATTATCTGATAATAATGAAGCCAGTCTCGCACTTTGTTTTTTAATTTCTCAAAACTCTGCAGTTTCAATCTATATCCATCTTGTTCCAAAATTTCCCAATATTTCGGCCATTTGGCCTCCATATTGAGCTTTTTCAGAGCCTTCGCTTCCATCGGTGACAGCCATCTTGGAGTTTTATTTTCAAGTAGATCCTTATCTCTTATCCAAACATTAAACAATGCTTTCCTGACAATATGGTTTTTAAATGCTTTATGTGCTTTGACCTTATCATACCACAAGTATGCATGCCACCCAAATACATTGTTAAAACCTTCTAAGTCCAAAATGTCTGCGTTTTCCAGAAGCAGCCATTCTTTCAACCAGCAAAAAGCTGCTGATTCATAATAAAGTTTAAGGTCTGGCAGGGCAAATCCACCTCTTTCCTTTGCATCTGTTAGTATTTTAAATTTTATTCTAGGCTTCTTGCCCTGCCAGACAAATCTAGAAATATCTCTCTGCCACTTCTTGAAACAGTCCATTTTGTCCACAATTTGCAATGTTTGAAACAAAAACAACATTCTAGGCAAAACATTCATTTTTATCGCAGCAATACGACCCAGCAGTGAAAGCTTCAAATTTGACCAAATTTCTAAATCTTTTTTCACTTCGGCCCAGCATTTTTCATAGTTGTCTTTAAATAAATTCCCATTTTTTGCTGTCATGTTAATCCACAGGTATTTCACTTTCTTAACCACTGTTAAGCCTGTCTCATTCTGGAACCTCTCTCTCTCAATCGGTGTTAAATTTTTCTCTAAAACCTTGGTTTTTAACTTATTCAGTTTGAATCCTGCAACCTGACCAAATTCTTGAATCAGTTCTAAAACCCTTTTGGTACTAGATTCTGGCTCCTGTAACGTCAATACTAAGTCATCTGCAAATGCTCTCAATTTGTACTGTTTGGCTCCAACTTGTATACCTTTAACCAACTGGTCCCTTCTAATCATATTCAGCAAAACCTCCAGGACCGATATAAAAAGCAATGGGGAGATTGGGCAACCTTGTCGTGTCCCTTTTTCTATCTTAAATTCTTCCGTCACCACATTATTTACAATTAGTTTAGCCTTTTGTTCTGAATAAATTGCACTTATACCGTTTTCAAAGCCTTGGCCTACCCCCATCCCCTGTAGGTTCTTCTTCATAAAGCTCCAGGAAATATTGTCAAAAACTTTCTCCGCGTCCACAAATATCAAAACTGCTTTAGTATTTATGTTCACTTGTAATTTTTCTAAGATGTTAATTATGTTTCTCACATTATCCAATAAGTGTCTACCCGGGAGAAAGCCTGCTTGGTCTTTATGAATCTCTTCCACTAACACTTTTTTTAGTCTTTTAGCCAGAATGTCTGCAAAAATTTTATAATCCACATTAAGCAATGAGATGGGACGGTAGTTCTTAAGTTGTGCCTTTTCAGTCTCTGTTTTTGGTACAAGTGTAATATACGCTTCTTTCCACGACTCTGGTGCCCTTTTCCCATCCATTATTTCGTTACAGACTTCCTTCAAAGGTTGTACCAACCATTCTTTTAAGGATCTGTAATATTTAGAGGTCAGTCCATCCGGTCCCGGAGATTTACCTAGCTGCATATTCTGAATGGCACCTTCTATCTCCTGTTCAGTTATTTTATAGTTCAACATTGATTTACTTTCCTGAGAGATTTTTTGTAATCCATTTGTTTTCAAAAATCGATCTAGATCAATTTCTTTCTGTGGTCCTTGTGTATATAGTTGTTTGAAGTACCTCTGGAAACAATTTCTAATCTCGGCTGGGTTCTGTATATTCCTTCCTTCCACTTCTAAATTTGTAACTGTATTTAATTTTTGTCTTTTTTTCATTTGCCAAGCCAACAATTTCCCACATTTATTAGCCGACTCAAATGTTTTTTGTCTCATTTGTTTACTTTTCCATTCTATCTCCTGACTGATCATTTTCATATATTGTACTTGATATAATTTTATTTCTCTCAAAATCTCTTGTGACTTAGGTTTTGCTCTCAATTTCGTCTGGATCCAGAATTAGCCTCCACAGTCACTTATGGACACACCTCTAAGAGCATGGAAGATAATCTTACTCAGCTACAGGTGATCGCCAAAGCAGCAGCAGCATGGGTAACAGGGGCTCTACAAATGAACTATAGTCCTATATAATTCCCTACTATAATTCCCTAGTGATTTGCCTTGTGCAACAAAGAAAGGTGCAATGTGACAGAATCATTTTTTGCTCCATAATGCCAGTCAACAGAAGGCTGGGCAAATGCACAGGAAACTTTGGAGATTCAGCACTTCTCAGCTTTCTACATTATTTCCCACTGCAAGCACAGTCTCTTACATTCTCCGCAAGAGAATTTTTTATTTTAAGCATATAAAATGTTTGTGATCTTATAATGTGAATTTCATGTCTTCTGGTAGCTGCTCAGCTAGTAATCACTCAGGGCTCGAAATACGCTTCATGGGACCCCTGACCATTAGGTCCAGTCGTGGACGACTCTGGGGTTGCGGCACTCATCTTGCTTTATTGGCCGAGGGAGCCGGCGTACAGCTTCCAGGTCATGTGGCCAGAATCACTAAGCCGCTTCTGGCGAATCAGAGCAGCGCACGGGAATGCCGTTTACCTTCCCACTGGAGAGGTACCTATTTATCTACTTGCATTTTGACGTGCTTTCAAACTGCTAGGTTGGCAGGAGCTGGGACCGAGCAACGGACAAACCGCCGACCTTCTGATTGGCAAGCCCTAGGCTCTGTGGTTTAGACTACAGCACCACCCGTGTCCCTTTCGTGCTATATGCTAGGTAGCTGATTCTAGAAAGTTATGTTCATTGCTATCTAGGAGAAATTGACATGTGATATTCAAGCAGCTAGGGGTGATGCTGAGTCTTCCAATTTCACCTCCATTTGGAGGTTATTTATTTTAAAAAATACGACACTGCAGTCACACAGGGGGTGGCAAACACCTTTAAAATATGTTCTTATTTGGCAGTAGCTATAAACAGGCAAGACCTTCTTCTTTTCCTATTTCCTTCATTATACAATTCAAGCTGTACTTTGATACCCCCTTTATAATTTTATCCATTTCATTCACTCCTGATATTTAATTTTTCTTCTGACTTTATTATCAAAAGCCCCTTGTGTTGAACTTTTTGGTTAATGTTTGTTTTTCCCTTTGTGAATACTCTATGGCATTACATGTTCTTGGGCTCCATCTGTCTCGAGAAACAATGGAGTTCACCTCTGCAGGGGGGAGAGTCAAACAGCTATCTTAGCAGCACCGAAGTGACCTCCCCAGTGCACATGCCTGTACCGTGCGTATGGAGCTCCTGGGCTCAGCCTCGTCCATGCGTCAGATCAATAAACTGAAACCAGAGCTATGACAACTCTAGTCTCCAGGCTTCTGTGACATCCCATCAGCTCAACCAATGACTAATGAGAAGTCATTCACTTGTAGTTAATACACAGCACATACAGTTTAGGAGTTGCTCTTTAAGATCCTGCGGGAAATCAATATACTAGCAAATCCACATACTTGTTGTGGTAGTTTGATGCTTCTGGAAGCCCCAACTAGTCCAAAATGCAGCGGCTAGGCAACTAGTCGATGCAGATGGCTGATAGCATGTAACACGTCTGCACTGGCTACTCATATATTACCTGTCCAGGTTCAATGCTCTTGTGTTGATATACAGTAGCCTGAACAACTTGGGTCCAGGACACCTTCAGCACCATCTGAGTCTTAATCCCAACTGGATCACTAAGATCATGTAGACAACCACTGTTGGTTTCCTCCCCAAGTCACAAAGGCTTGTCTAACCTCAACCAGAAGTCAGGTGTTTATTGTCACTGGTTGCATGCTGGTGGAATGCTCTTCCAGCAAAGATTCAGCAGGCATCCTTGCTTCAGACTTTCAAGTGTCTCTTGAAGACATTGTTTTATGCCAATAGGCCTAAGTGGCTGTTCAGACTTTTATTGAGTAGCCAGTCAGTTTAATGATTGTTCTGTACTGCTTCTAATGGGACCAAAATTTAGAGGGATAGTCAGATATAGTACCCCAGGTGCTGCTCTCTCAAAGCTTTCCCTGGTTTATTGCAACTAGGGAAGAAAATCAATGTTCCTCAAAAAGCATGCATGTTCGAGCAAATACTCTATATGCAACAGCATCTTTGATTGTGAAAGATGTGGAACTGCTTGCAGACCCAGCCAAAGTCATTAAAAAAAAAATCTGGCTTGGAGGGTCAAACATTTGCTCCTTGTCAAATTACCTTTACATCAGAAGCCATAAAGCCAAATACAGCACAGCAATTCTCAGTTTGTTGCCAAAGTAAAGAGATGCTCAGTTCCAACCTTGGCTCATATCACTACAGTCAAGCAGCAGCAAATCCATAGTAACAATATAATCACTTTCAGCATTAGACTAAATACCCATTTGCTTTATTATCTTGAGGCTTAGGCACAGAATCTGGGGCTGCTTTGTTTTGGAAATTTCCACAATACAACCTCTGCTCTGCTGCAGCTCGTGGAATGAAGTTCCCTTCCCTTGCCTTTAGTATTGGGTCATTTCAGCTATCATTGCTAACGAAACTGAGTCAGAAGAAAGTCCCAGTGCTCTCTGTGGGCTCAGTCCAACTGAGCTCAGCATCTCACTGAACTGTCAGATGAATACAGCTCTGTATAATATAATACGCAACAAGCCCAGTGCTCTCGGGAAGCTGCTTCCCTAATGGCTGCCCTAGACCTCTTGTGATGGGCAGGTGGATCTGGGGTCCCACCTCCACCATAAAATTACAGTTCTATTATCACAGAACCATAGAATCATAGAGTTGGAAGGGACCCTGAGGATCATCTAGTTCAGTGTTTCCCAAACTTGTGTCTCCAGCTGTTTTTGGACTACAACTCCCATCATCCTTAGCTAGCAGGAGCAGTGGTCAGGGATGATGGAAACTGTAGTCCAAAACCAGCTAGAGACACAAGCTTAGGAAACACTGATCCAGTCCAACCCCCTGAAATGCAGGAATATGCAGCTGTCCCATATGGGGATCAAACCTGCAACCTTGGCATTATCAGCACCACGCTCTGACCAACTGAGTTATCCAGGCTCATGTTAACAGACCTGGCTTCCCCTAAAGAATCCTGGGAACTGTAGTTTAAGGGTGTTGAGAGTTCTTAGGAGACCCCTATTCTCCATGCGGAGCTACAATTCCCAGTTATGTCAAACTGCAGTGTCTGGGTGAACCAGTGACCCATCAGACATTGCTGGACTCAGATCAGCTCCAGACAACATAACCTAAGCTCAGAAATAATGGAATTTGTAGTCCAATAATGTCTTAACAGTCACGGGTTTCCCATCATTTTGTTAAGACAACAAATTGTTTTCAAGGCTTTCCTGCTATACTGCTTTAAGCGCTTGCAAATATGAAAAGTGAGGCATGGGTTGTTGTTTTTAGGAATGTCTCTCCAATGTTTGCTAGAATTTCTATATCCTCATTATCACGGGCTTGCAGCTATTCACAGCTCTGAGCTCTCATAAACACAGCGTCTTAACAGGCTATTTGTAGCTCATCGGATCACCATACACCTTTGGCTTGCAAGATTTTTCTTTTTCTTTTTCTTTTTCTAAGATGGTAGTTCCAGTAGTGATGTATGGAAGTGAGAGCTGGACCATAAAGAAGGCTGATCGCCGAAGAATTGATGCTTTTGAATTATGGTGCTGGAGGAGACTCTTCAGAGTCCCATGGACTGCAAGAAGATCAAACCTATCCATTCTTAAGGAAATCAGCCCTGAGTGCTCACTGGAAGGACAGATCCTGAAGCTGAGACTCCAATATTTTGGCCACCTCATGAGAAGAGAAGACTCCCTGGAAAAGACCCTGATGTTGGGAAAGATGGAGGGCACAAGGAGAAGAGGACGACAGAGGACGAGATGGTTGGACAGTGTTCTCGAAGCTACCAGCATGAGTTTGACCAAACTGCAGGAGGCAGTGGAAGACAGGAGTGCCTGGCATGCTCTGGTCCTTGGGGTCACGAAGAGTCGGACACAATTAAACGACTAAAGAACAACAACAACAAAGATGGTAGCTGACTTTCTGTCGCCACACATTGACACCAACATATCGGTGACAAGTTCAGTTGATGGATATTGTACATATATGGCTATTTGCTTGTTAATTAAAAGAATCTCTTCTAAATTACTACATAAAATCTGGAACTTCATGTTGAAGACAACACATACGGTACCATGAGTGAAATACTTTGTGGGAAGGTACTATGGAATAGTTGAGGGTTCTGTATCCTTTATCTTTTTCGCATAAGAGAGGTGAGGAATGGAAGTGGGAGAAGTTTAAAACAACCATTTTAAAAAAACCAGTGTCTTTATTTCAGTTACCTTCTTGCTATACTCAAAACAATGGCAGAAGTTTAAGTAAACAGGGATGGAAGAACACTGAGACAAAAATAGTGGTTTTAAATAATGGCAGAGGTTTGTGTATAGCAGGGATGGAGTAATGCTGAAGGTTTTTTTAAAAAAACAAGCAAACCAGTTTTAACAAGGAGAAATAGCAGAGAACGGTACAATATAGAAGCTCACGCCACAAAGCTAATATCACAGTGGGTGCCTTAAATATGCAATACACTCCCCAAAGAAATTTGCCTGGTGCCAACAATTGCATTGGCTGCCCATTGTCTTTCAGGCCTAATTTAACAGGTTAAAATTTAAGGTGACCTGCCTGAGTTTTAAGATCTGCAGGTGAAGTTTAAGATCTACTGGTGGTCCCCATGCCTAATGAAATATGTGAGGCAGAGACCTGTTGGACAGGCTCTTTCTGAAGTGCCTCCCTTGCCTTTTGAACAATCTCCCTTCTGTGGTGTGCCTCACTACAACATTCATGTCATTTCACTGACAGGAGAAGATGCACTCCTTGCCTAGGCCTCCAGGGATGAGCAAGGGGCATTGGGCATTTAAATTTTTTGCTGCTGCTGATTATATTTGTAGCTGAAGTCTGTATTTTGCTCCACAGTTGTTTAATCTTATTGTTTAATTTTTTGTTTGAACTGTGAAGATTTCCACCCGGTGACATTTAGGAGAAGGGCAGATTATAAATACCTTTAGTAAGTAAATGAATGGCACATAAATGGCCTTGTGGGACATCTGTGGGAGAGGAAAAGGCACAGGAGCAAAGCCTACACAAATCCAGAGTGGAGTCCCTGAGGCGGTTGGTTGGTACCCTGAGTGCCTCCTTCCCACAACTCCTGCAGTCAAGCCAGTGCTTTCCTTTGGACCACATCAGCAAGGCCAAGAAGGAGGTCTTGTCATCTGGGCAGCCCAAGGCCTCCATACACACTGCCCAGGCTTGGTCACTTCAGTGCTGCTAACGCAGAAGTTTGACTTGACCCCTGGAGGCACATTCCATTGCCTCTTGAGACAGATGGATGCCAACCAATCAAAAGGTACAAACACCCTCTCAGATCAAGGAGTAAAGAATCCAAGACCAGCCAAGTTATTCTGGCACCTGAAACATGACACCTTCCTTTCATAGAATCATAGAATTGTAGAGTTGGAACGGACTCTAAGGGTCAACATGCCTAAAATCAGCTGCCCAAAGCTACCAACTTGCTGCCGGGTAAAAGCTACCCACCCCTGCTGCTCCTTACACGGTACGCCATTTTAAAAATAAAAACCAACAAGTAATTTTGTCAGCACCATACCTACACTTCAATAAGTTCTCGGCACATTTTCTATTTTTATTTCTCATCATCTAAACTGCTCAAGCTCACCAAATGTATTTGCAAGACTGAACAATTAAGCAAAGCACTTTCTCCATTATAAGAATGTGAAAATATTCATGCACTTCATGGTCACAACCTATTCAGGCAACAATGAAGAGAGGGAATCAGGTGTGAAAGGCAAACTCCCTTAACGTAAGGAGCAATTGCTAGAAATCTGAAGTTCATAGGCCATTTATATTTTTAAAAATATTCACTAGAAAAGTAGCCGTTTAGCTAGGACAATGAACTCTGGGATCTTGTTATGTTTGCTTTCCAATTAAAAGAGAGAGAGAGAGAGAAATGAGAGACTATGTATGTATCAATATGAGAAACCTCCAGAGGATCTGGAACATTTCAGAAAAATCTGTTGTATTGTTTTTTGCAGAGACATTAGGCACCAATGCTCTTCTATGACTATTTAAGTTTTGCAAGCCACCATCCCTTATAGTTTTATCAATTCCCATGCAAATACGAAACATAATGGCAGGCTACACAGAAGTTCCAGCCAATCTTTGTAATCAACCCAATGCATGCAAGGTCCCTTGGACCTTACAACAGCAGCTCTATGTGATGGGCCTAACTTGTGATTCCTGCTCACCCTACTTTATGAAAACCTAAGGGGGGAAGAACCCAAGAACAGCCCAATGGGGGACTGAGCATGCTCAGAATGCTGAGTGAGATCACATGGCTGAATGGCCGGAACCCTGAACAGGAGCATTCCACACTGCAACATTTTGTTGCAGGACCCACCTATTCTAGCTATCCCATAGTGGTTCCCACATAAAGATGACCTGATCCAAAATCCCACATAGGAACCTGCCTTTTACAGATCCATGCCATTGATTCTTCTAGCTTAGTATTGTCTACACTGATTGGCAGGAGCTCTCGGGGGTTTCAGGCAGGATTCCCCCCCCCCCGTCTTTTATACTTTATTGTCACTTGTACAACTTGTATACAGTGAGATTACACGAGCACCCCCCACTCAGCTCTCTTAGTCTTAATTCCCCTCGTTTACTGACACACACACACCAAACCCGAAAGTCAGTTGCCCTGTTGTTATCTTTTCATTCAGTAGCCTAACAGCCCACGGATAGAAGCTGTTCTTTACTCTGTTGGTGCGACTAATCATGCTTCTATATCTTCTGCCTGAGGGCAGGAGATCAAGAAAGTGCCTGCCAGTGTATGAATCATCCCTGAGAATTTTCCTCACTCTGCTGAGGCAATGTTCTTCCGCAATGTCATCCAGTGGATTCACGGGACAGCCCATAATATCTTGTGCTGTATTCACCACCCTCTGTAGGCACTTCCTATCAGTTGATGTCAAACCAGCGTACCACACCGTGATGCAGTATGAAAGGACACTTTCTATTGTGGACCAGTAGAAGGAGATCATCAAATGTTGATTGACATCGTTCTTTTGCAATACTCTGAGGAGATGGAGTCTCTGTTGGGCTTTCTTAACCACCTGGGTTGTATTGATTTTCCAAGTAAGGTCTTCACTGAGATAAACTCCTAGGAATTTAAAGGAAGAGTCTCTCTCCACACAGCCCTTCCCGATGTACAGCAGAGCTACTCCTACCTGGAGATTAAACTTAGAAACTTCATGCAACGCAGTTGAGTTGCAACCCTCTCCTACATGTCCCTGCCCCCATGTTGTTGTTTTAAATCCTTCTTGAGGCTTGCCATTATACAAAAGAAACATGGGTAGCATTGTCAACCCAGGACTAAGATAATCATGAGACAATTCTGTTCTTCTTAAGTAAAGGTAAAGGTACCCCTGCCCGGGCCAGTGTCCGACTCTGGGGTTGCGTGCTCATCTCGCTCTAGAGGCCGTGAGCCGGCGCCATCCGAAGACACTTCTGGGTCACGTGGCCAACGTGATGAAGCTGCAGCTGGCGAGCCAGCACCAGCGCAGCACACGGAAACGCCGTTTACCTTCCCGCTATAAAGCGGTCCCTATTTATCTACTTGCACTTAAGAGTGCTTTCGAACTGCTAGGTGGGCAGGAGCAGGGACCGAACGACGGGAGCTCACCCCGCCGCGGGGATTCGAACCGCCGACCATATGATCGGCAAGTCCTAGGCACTGAGGTTTTACCCACAGCGCCACCCGCATCCCTTCTGTTCTTCTTACCTCAAGTCAAATATTATACAGTGGTACCTCAGGTTACATACGCTTCAGGTTACATACGCTTCAGGTTACAGACTCCACTAACCCAGAAATAGTACCCCGGGTTAAGAACCTTGCTTCAGGATGAGAACAGAAATCGTGCTCCAGCGGCGCGGCAACAGCAGGAGGCCCCATTAGTTACAGTGGTGCTTCAGGTTAAGAACAATTTCAGGTTAAGAACGGACCTCCGGAACGAATCAAGTACTTAACCTGAGGTACCACTGTACTTGCCATGAGTTCCAGACTTCACACTGAAGGGTTGGGGTGGGTGAGGGCAGAGAGCAACAATCTGTATCAAAAAAAATGTCCTGTACCATACGTTCTTTCAAAGTTCCCAGTATTTGGCTACATTCTAGCATTAGTCAGCACCGAGGTTCAGTCAACAGTTTTTCTAAAATAAACCATGGGGTTTATTTGGTCTATTGCGATGAAATTATCTACAAATTATGAACAACTAAGAGTGAGATAAACATGCAGAGAAATGTTTCCGCAGAAGAAAATGTTCCTGGCTTTAAATACCCTTGAGTTTTGTTTTGGCACTTGCAATCGTGTTCCAAGGTAGCCCACTTTGCCTTGAACTGTTTATTGTGGGGAAGTCACAGCTAGCTTATCTTTGACCAAAGCGAGATTCATCCTTCAGCTGCACATTTACCTTCTATTCACCCCCCCCCGCTGATTTATTTTAATTCATTGTGTCCCAAAGCAACCGCCGTGCCGCTGAAAATAGAGGCATATTGAAATACGGCTGTGCAGGCCCCAATCCCCGAGCGGTGAGAGTTCCCAAGGGTCTCGGCACATTCCTTGGGCTGGGTCTCCCTGGAAGGAAGGTCATGGCTGCGGTGCCTTTGTGATAAACGGCTCACAGCATTAACACTCCCCACAGATCTTGTTCCCTCAGGGCCCCTTTCCAAGCCATAGATTTGGTTTCTGCACAAAGAGCAAGCCAGGGGTCTGTATCTCTTCCAGCTCCCAGATACCACACTGACCGCCAGCCCTATTGTTATTAAAGTCTCCTATGACATCATGTCCCGTCCCCCAAATCTCCATAAGTTTCTATGACTCAACATAACAAACACAGCATACTTGGCTGACAGGTATGAGCATTTTGGCAGCTTTTTCTTTGAGGGAATATAATCCTGGAGTTATAAAATCATGGGCAAGATCCCAAAGATGATATCTAGACTTAACTCCCCCCCCCCCCCAACTCACAACAATACCTTAAGAATCACCTCTCCCCATTAAAACTGACCCGGACCCTGCGCTTGTCATCCGAGACCCTTCTCTATGTCCTCCATGCCGATTGTGGAATGCTCTCTCCAGAGAGGCTTGCCTGGTGCCATCACTACATGTCTTTAGGCGCCAAGCAAAAACATTTCTCTTTACCCAGGCCTAAGGCTATTAAATATGGCAGCCGCTTCACTGCTCTTTTAAGCCTTCCTGCTGCCTGCCAGAAGCTTGGACTTCGCCCACAGAGTTTTATCCAACGCGGGAATGTTCCATCAGGAAAAGGATTTCTGCTTGCTCAAGAGAATGTTCTCCCCGCTTCCCCGCTCCCCCCCCCCCCGCCAATCCTCCCTTAAGACTCTAATGTAGACTCACTAATTCCTATGTACTGCAATTCTAGGCACGCTTACTAAGAAGTTCTACTTCATTCCATGGGATTTACTTCTAAATAAATGTGCAAAGAATCGTCCCTTACCTGAGAGTAAGCCTCAGTGAAGAGACTGAGAAACAATCCACAGAAAGGCAAGATAGATGGAGATCCCTCACAAAAGACTTCATCAACAACTGTACACTAGCCTTCACATTTTGTATACCTTCCAACAGTATGAGATTTTGTTTTAAGAAAACTCTCCCAACTCTCACCAAGTCACACTTTACACCTTCAAGGACTCTGGAAGCATTTGACCTGCTTTTAACTAATCCCTTCATTTTTTGAGAAGTTTTTGCTTTCGTAATCAAATGTAACCAAGCTGGACTTTCTAGGCAACTTTCCACTTGTATACATTGAATTTGATCTCACAGTCATCACTGTTCCCAGTGAGTTCAACAGAACTTCTAGCTCGAATCTGATCCAGGGCACCGCTTGCGACAGGGTCCCCTCTGGCTGTTTCCACAACCCACTGTTTCAAAGCATGTGTGGTATGTTCTTTTTTGTTGTAAACAAAACTGTACTTACCAAGTCAATGCGAGGGTAGCTGAAAGCACATTCTATCTCAGCAGTGTCAGCAAGCATGTGGATGTAAACATTATATACCTGGGCTTCCAATGGTTTTTTCACAATTAACTTGAATTAACTTTATCAGTCATGGGACAAGAGGACAGGTCTTCTGTAGGCTAGTTGCTGGTTTAAGATCAGGAAGCAAAGAGTAGAACCAACTTTGGGAAGCAGATCCAAGGTTTTGCATTGGGACCCGTGCATTTTAACTTGTTCTTAATTGACCTGGAAGGAGCGAGCAGTTTGCTGGTAACACCAAATAACTCAGGGCAGTAAAAGCAAAAGGGGGTTGCAAAGAGATTCAAAAGCTTCTCTCCAAAATGGGTGAATGGCCAATTAAATAGCAAATGAGGTTCAGTTTAATTAAGTATAAAGGGATGCAAATTGAGGCAATCAGAAAGGGGCTGTGGTAGCTAAGTCAAGAAAGAACTAATTCCATGTGCAGCAGCTGCAAAAATAGCAAATTCCATGCTAAGGATTATTAGCGGAGAGACAGTAAACCAGATAGCAGATAATATTTTTGTTAAACAAACCTATGATGTAGCCACATTTGGAATCTCCTTTACAGTTCTGCTTGTCCTGTCCCCAAAAGTTGGAAAAGGCACCGAGAGGGGAAACTAAAATAACTGAGGGGCTATGATACCTTCCTTATGAGGAAAAGGTAAATCAATTTACAAAAAGGATGACAAATAAGAAAGAGCCATGCTGTTGCAATAGGGTTTCAAATACCAGTTTCCCCTAAGAATTGTTTAGTTATAATAAAATCAGAACTGAGGGCTAACTTACATTGTTACCGTAACAGCAACAATTATGGCAGGCATAGGCAAACTCAGCCCTCCAGATGTTTTTGGGACTACAACCCCCATCATCCCTGACCACTGGTCCTGTTAGCTAGGGGTGATGGGAGTTGTAGTCCCAAAACATCTGGAGGGGCGAGTTTGCCTATGCCTGAATTATGGCAATAGTTCTTCCCTGTCATGAGCCAGGAGTCAGCTTCGCCTGCTGAACAGCAGCCTGAAGGGGGAGAAGGCAGAGTGACTCCACCTGCAGCTGATCAGCCATTAAGGACACAGTGGAGGAGGTGCTGATGAGAACCAGCTGGCTTCAGTCTTCTGAAGCAGAGCTTCCAGCAGCAGTCAGATGCTGGTAACAATGCCTGTAGTTCTTGGCCCTGTCTTGCTGCTTCCTGCTCTCCCTTGGCTCTGTGATCATCTGGATTCCCTGGCCTCTGGGCAGGACATCGTGGTAACAGTTTCATAATATTCAGCATGGCAATATATCACAGATCACAACGTATGGGTGTGCTATGTACAAAACCATGATGTGGGAAAAACCGGTCATTGCTTCTCTCATGATTCCTGCTGCCCCTGTTGCAACAGTTGTAACAATAGGTTAAAAGTAAGTGAAAATGGATCCGCGTTTTTTTTTTTTACCCTTAAGTAGTGGCAGTCGCCAAGACATCACCCTGTTTGCCTCTACATAGTTCCATCCTTATTTCAGACATCATGATATATAGGTATACCATGATGTTGGAAACCAGACCTAATCAGTATCCTAGATGATGGTTCCCTACTTCAGATCTGCTATCATTAAATTAATAAAAGTAGCCCAGTTCACCCAAGCTTATTTCTCGCCTCCTTATTTCCCTGGGCGACCACAAAGCTTTACTGAATAAAGATATGATTAAGAAGAGTGTTGAAGGTGTCAGAATCTAACAGTCTATATTTGGGATGGGGAACCAGCAGGCCTCTACATGTTGCTACAGACTACAACTCCCATCATCCATGGCCATTGGCTGTGCTGATGGGAGCTGGAGTCAACAGCATCTGGAGAGATAATAGAGTCCCAACCCTGGCCTACGACATGGGAGATTTGTATAGGCAGAAGGAAGCAAATGAGTCTAACATCAAATTCAGTGAAACTCACCATTCAAACAGAATAGATATTATTATTACTACTACAGTGGTACCTCGGGTTACATACGCTTCAGGTTACATATGCTTCAGGTTACAGACTCCACTATCCCAGAAATAGTGCTTCAGGTTAAGAACTTTGCTTCAGGATGAGAACAGAAATCGTGCTCCAGCGGCGCGGCGGCAGCAGGAGGCCCCATTAGCTAAAGTGGTGCTTCAGGTTAAGAATAGTTTCAGGTTAAGTACGGACCTCTGGAACGAATTAAGTACTAAACCCAAGGTACCACTGTACTACTACTACACTGGAAGCTTGCGGCAGTGAACAAACAAGAAAACATTTACTGTGCTAACTGCAAAAGCAAAACAAAATCATTCAATATTTTGAATGTGTTCAGTTTTATGTTACTGGAGTAGTTTTCTTGACAATTTGAGGGGGAAAACATCGTTTTCTTTCACACTTTAACTGTCAGAATTGAGTAAGGCTTACCTGTTTTATCCTGGGATTTGCCTTGGGCAACAGGCTGGCTGACAAAACAGATGTAAACGGAGAGCAGCAAAGCTCTGGGAAGGGATTTGGTATGGATGGGATTTCTAGTACATCAAGTTCTGTCTTTTTCCCCCTACGTTGAGAGATAATAATATATAGTTCATACAAAACAATTCTCTAATTCCAAGCTAAAATGCAAAAAATACAAGAAATGAAAAATGTTTGTGAAGGGAAAAATGTAAAGCTGAAAGACGCAGAGATTTCATTAGGCAGACTTTAAAGGTAGCAAGACTCTGAATCTCAAGGTCATGGGTCTGAGCCCCATGTTGCGCAAAAGATTCCTGAACTGCAGGGGGATGGACTAGATGACCCTCATGGTCCCTTCCGAATCTACAGTTCTATGAATCTATGAATTCAATAAGCACCAGTTCTATTGTCTTTTCAGGGGCTACTGAACACCCTTTCACTTCCAGCAATCCTTTTAAGTCTATCTTAAGTGTATCCTAGATTGGATATAAACTTGTTTTTACATGTTTTTACTGCTGATGATTTTATGATTTTTAAATTATTAATTACTTTGAGATGTTTCATGGGAAGTTATTCATAAATGGAATGAAATTAAATAAGTAAGCAAATAACCTAACTAGGCAGTTGCTGCTCAGTTCTGCCCGATGAAGAGTTCTGTGCACTTTCAAAGCTTGCACAGTCACTCCCAAAACCTGATCCGCTAAAATATCTCATAGATTCTGGGAAATAACTTTCTATAAAGGAAACAGTAATTGCTTCTGTGACAAGAACAGTGCTAGAATATTGGCTATCGTTGGCCACCATTTCTCATTAATGACTTAGCCAATTCAAAGTCAAATCAACGCAGGTTCAAGGGTGAGACAAAAATCTTAAGCACCATAGAACAATTTCCAGTGATGTCTTCTGGTTTGGGTAAGCTTGAAGTTACAGTCTTAATCCTTACAAGGAATTATATTGTAAAAAGTTCAAGTGAAACCAACCATAGTTAATCGTTAACTTATGAGGATCACAAACATTCTGCTTGATCTCTTGAAGTGAGATCCACCATGTTCAATGGGGCTCATTCCAAAATATGACTGCATAAAAGGGCAACTTTAGGCTTGCATACTTACTTTGGGTAAATCCCATTTAAATTCAAATTAATATGAACACAATCCAGGGCTAGCCCTAGTATGAACCAGTATAAGAGAGCTAGTTCAGGAGGCAAATAATACAAGGGACTTCCATTGATGGTCAGCAAATTTTGGCACCATTCAAATGTTATGTTTCCCATCACAAAATGTCTTGAACTGTCCCTGGCAGGGATCAGGAGTGACATTTCAGGTAATCTCAAATGCATTGTTTAAGATCTTTTTCCATTAAAGCTTTTAGAACAATAAAAACACGCAGTTGTGCTGATTACCCATTACCATCAGCACCATAAATACTGATGATTCTGCTTTAAAGTTACTCTTTAACTTTCCTGCTGCTCTTTACCTGCTAGGCATCTGGAAGATTTATGGCCCATAAGGAAAGTTTCTGCATTTATTAATTTCATAAATAAGCAGACAGTGAAAATTCAACAGAATAATTTATTCTGCCTTTTTACATGTACGCAATTATAAATCCATCTGACTACTTTACTACAATACAGCCTCAATAAATAAATAAAAATAGAATTTATATACTGCTTGATTGCGAGAAATCTCAAATGTCAAATACACAAATGTCTCCATATACAAATAAGTCTGTATAACCCATCTAATTTAAACAGTCAAAATGCAAGTCTAAAGAGAATGCTACTGGAAGAACCTGGGTGTTTTCAGACTGCCACTTTTTCAGGGGGGGGGATCCAATCACATACCAATAAATTCAGGTTGCAAAGTTAAAATTAATTTGAAACTCATCTACTGTTGTGTATGCTGATGGGTTCGGTTGGTCTTTTTGGGCCAGTTGGCCTCCTGTAGTTTTTGCCCCATTCTAGCTGCTGGGTGGAGCTTTTCCCTCCGTCTAGTTATGTTATAATAAAGCAAGGTTTTGTTTGAAGGCCTGGGGTATGTACAGTACTGTTTTCTCCCTGAACCAACACAACATGCACAACCATTCTCCCTCCACAACACACAAGCCAGACTTTTTGCAATAAGGAAATGCCTTATGCCTTATTTTGCAATATGGGAAAAGCCCTGTAAAGTGGAATAACACAAGCTGCTTGATGCAATATCGTCTAATCTCCCCACACACATATCAGAATGAATGCTCCATAGGTAGCAATTATCACCTGATCTCCCCAAGAAGTTCAGTGCAAACAAATCAGGTGGTCTGGAAGCAGCCCCAGTCTCATTAAGCATGACAAAAGTGAACATGAAACAATGATGCCTCAATTCACTTTCAGAAAATTATCCTTGTCACTTGGCTCCTTGTCAGAAAGCTCTTTTGTCATGGTAAACAGAACCCAGTACTCTCTATTCCCCAGGTAAGATTTAGCAATAGAGTGCCCCACCCTTGAGTGTGGAAAATGTGATTAACATAAAAGAATGCCAATCACAAAACCCACTGAAATAGTAACTTTTAAAAATCCACGCAAAGTGACAGTTTGATGGGATTTTCTACCACATACCGTACCTTCAACCCAATTTTACTTCCAAAATTGAATCAAATATATAATTACACAGGCCTCTGAAAAATTTCTAGCAGTTCTGTGCTGATGTCAACCTTCCCCCAATTGTTCAAAGGCACCCAAGTTCTTTGCCTTGAGTTTCACCTAGTTCAGACAGGGCCCCTGCCAGAGATTCTTTGGCCCACAGAAGCCCAAGGGGAGATCACCTGTTCAGAAGGGAAGGCTTGCAAGCTCTGATTCTTGCTGGGCAGGGGGTGTGTGTGAATAAGGATGAGGGAGGCCCTAAAAAAAAGGTGAGGGGGGCTGTGGCCTTGCAGATGATGCCGGAATGACTACCAGCAGATCCAGCCAGGATGGCCAATAGCCAGAGATTAGGAGAGCTGTAGCCCAAACTGGAAGTTGTCCACCATGTTGTCCACCCCTGCTCTAAAACGAATGAACTTTCCCCCTGCTGGCCAGAGAGAATCTTCTCTTGAGAATCTACCTGCTCATCTAATAACCCAGCATAAAAGGTAAAGGTAAAGGGACCCTGACCATTAGGTCCAGTCGTGGCCGACTCTGGGGTTGCGGCGCTCATCTCGCTTTATTGGCCGAGGGAGCCGGCGTACAGCTTCCAGGTCATGTGGCCAGCATGACTAAGCGGCTTCTGGCGAACCAGAGCAGCGCACGGGAACGCCGTTTACCTTCCCGCCGGAGCGGTACCTATTTATCTACTTGCACTTTGACGTGCTTTCGAACTGCTAGGTTGGCAGGAGCAGGGACCGAGCAACGGGAGCTCACCCTGTCGCGGGGATTCAAAGTGCCCACCTTGTGATCGGCAAGTCCTAGGCTCTGTGGTTTAACCCACAGCCCGACCACCCTCCCTATGACCCAGCATGGAATCATAGAATTGTGGAGCAGGAAGGAACCCCGAGGGTCATCCAGTCCAACCCCCCTGCAATGCAGGAATCTCAGCTGAAGCATCCATGACATCCATCCACGACGCCTCCAGTGTTAACCAGCAGACATCTGGGCAATTGTCCTCTTCCCCTCTTGACATCCTTAAGATACACTCCCCCTGCCCATGGAGGCTTCTTCCAGTAGCTCTCCCGGGGCTCTGAGCCGCCCTCTTTGCTCCCTACCTAGGATCCCTTAACTTGAAAGGATTCCCCTCTTTTGTACTTGAACCCCTCCCCCCTTTCCACCAGGCACCCGAAGCGGCCAGGTTTACCTGTCTTCCCTGAGGCGAGCCGAGAGGAGGGGCGGCGCTGGCGTGAGCCAAGGCGAGAAGGCGAGCTCTCCGAGGCGGCGACCCCCGCCGCCCTTCGGGGAAAGTCCTCCGCGGCGCTCCACCGCAACCCTCCCTGCGCTGCTCCGCAAACCTGCCGCCACAGGGGTGGCCATCATCCCCCCCCCCCCCAAGCCGGTTGCTGCTGCCGCCGCCGCCGCCTCCTCCGCTGCAGCTCCTAAAGGCACATCAGCATCCCTCCTGGACCGGTCGGGATCCCGGGGCCGGAGGTGCCCGCTGGCGGCTGCTCGAGCGCGGGAGAGACCAGCCCCGGCGGCAGCGCACACCTTCCCTTCCTTCGCCCGGCTCTCGGCCAAGCCCCACGTGCGGCGTTCAGCGAGAAGGGGAGGAGCCGCCCGAGAAGCCAGCGAAGAGGTGATTCCCCGCGAGGAAGTCCGGGGCGGGGCTGCGGGGGGGGGGGCGGAGAAGCCAGGGATCGGGGGGCCGGAGGGGCTGCCGCGGGCCGGAGGGGCACGAGAGGCGACCTCTCCCTCCCACCCACCGCCTCTCTAATTGGCACTTGAAACCAGATCGCGGAGGCTGAGCCAGTGCACACTTACCTGGGAGTCACGCCACCGACCACAATAGGACTTACTTCTGAGTAAAGATTGCTATGAGGGTGGCTGCGCCCCAATCACCCCACCCCATAATTGCTCTCCTGTGCTACCAATTATTAAGGAGAAGTGAATCCCATTGATTCCAGTGAGGCTTACTAGTTCCTTTAATAATCTGTCCTCATCTTTTATCTTGCGCTGCACAATTTTGTACAGTTGCACAATACCGCATTGTCATTTTAATTTATTATTTTTTTTATCCTGCAAGCTGGCCCATAATGTTTTGGGAGTTTGTTTTGCCAGAGGACAGCATGTAATGAATTACATAAATAAGAGTGCATATAATTTCGCTCATGCATACCTTCTGACATTTCTCAAAAAAATATATGCTATTCAATAATAATAATAATAATAAATTTTATTATTTATATCCCGTCTATCTGATTGGGTTGCCCCAGCCACTATGGGCAGCTTCCAATATATATAAAAACACAATGAAACTATACAGGGCTGTGTTTTCAGATGTCTTCTAAAGGTTATCTCCTTGGCTCAGGGATCGCATAATTCCATACTCTCCAACATTTCTTTGATGGGAAGAGGGACGTTCTAAGGAAAAGCAGGACATTCCTGGATCAAATCAGAAACTGGGATGGCTTCTGTAAATTTGGGTCTGTCCCTGGAAAATTGGTGGGTCTGGCTCATGTAGCCTCAGCCTCTCCATAATTACTCAGAAGTCCCAATTATGTTGAAAGGACTATCCCTGGTCAACCTGTAGGACAGGCTTCCTCAAACTCAGCCCTCCAGGTGTTTTTGGCCTACAACTCCCATGATCCCTAGCTAGCAGGACCAGTGGTTGGATGATGGGAATTGTAGTCACAAAACATCTGGAGGGCGGAGGTTGAGGAAGCCTGCTGTAGGTAAATGAGTAGCAAGCGGTGGCCCCATATGAGGTCTCTGTGCCATGAATCCAGCCCAGTCAGCAGGGCTCCAATGAGCATTGCAGTGTTGAGGCCCATGAGCATCTCTGCTCTCACTGGATATGAGCAGAGCCATAAGAAGAGCACTGCTGGATCCGGCCAAAGGCTCATCTGGTCCAGCACTCTGTTCCACCAGATGCTTGTGAGAAGACCACCACAACCATCTGCTTCTGCACAGAAGTATCTCTTCCTAGATAGTGGGGGGCGGATTATGGCTGGATCCAGAGAAGGGTATGCAATTCATTCATACAAGAAGTAAAAAATTCTTTCCTGTAGCACCTTAAAGACCAACTAAGTTAGTTCTTGGTATAAGCTTTCGTGTGCATGCACACTTCTTCAGATACACATCTGTGTATCTGAAGAAGTGTGCATGCACACGAAAGCTTATACCAAGAACTAACTTAGTTGGTCTTTAAGGTGTGTATCTGAAGAAGTGTGCATGCACACGAAAGCTTATACCAAGAACTAACTTAGTTGGTCTTTAAGGTGCTACAGGAAAGAATTTTTTACTTCGACTATGGCAGACCAACACGGCTACCCATCTGTAACTGGATTCATACAAGAGTCTCTCTCTCTCTCACACACACACACACACACACAGCCCAAAGCTGCTTCCCTCGCAAGACACCTTTGGAGGATGTACTGTATTGGGTGTTACCATGCAGTGCAGAGCCTGTTACACAGCCATGTTGTGCAATTCTCTTTCTTTAAATAAAGATTTTATCAAGACCTTTCATAAAAGGTAAAGGTAAAGGGGCCCCTGACCATTAGGTCCAGTCGTGGCCGACTCTGGGGTTACGGCGCTCATCTTGCTTTATTGGCTGAGGGAGCCGGCGTACAGCTTCCGGGTCATGTGGCCAGCATGACTAAGCTGCTTCTGGCGAACCAGAGCAGCGCACGGAAACGCCGTTTACCTTCCCGCCGGAGCGGTACCTATTTATATACTTACACTTTGACCCCGTTGCGGGGATTCAAACCTCCGACCTTCTGATCAGCAAGCCCTAGGCTCTGTGGTTTAACTCACAGCGCCACCCGCGTCCCTCCTGGACCTTTCATAGTTCGATACAATTAAAAAACAAACTAATCTAAACACAGAGCGAGAGAAGTATGCAAAGTCCTCTCAGCTGTCAGCTGTGGGAAGACCAGAGCCTTCTCAGCTTCAGGAACCCGGTCAACCATTCTGGAACTCTTCCAGACCCACAGAACTACGCCAACAGGAGAAGGAGTTTTCAATCCTTTCTCAGAGTCCAAAAATATGTAGTCATCCACTCAGCAGCTGGGCCCATAACCAAAGATGTTGGCTATTTGCAGTATGGTAGCGCTGCAGAGAGCTTGCTGGGGAGACCATGCATTAAAAAGGGACTCAAAAATAACTTAAACAAGGTTTTAATAACAAAAACAAAAACTCCTTATACACTAAATACATCAACAAACAAACATGACCCATCCCCCAGGGTAATGGGAGAGCTAGGTGCTGCTCCTTATATACTACACCCAATTGCCAACACAGCTTAATCAATACA
Organism: Podarcis pityusensis; assembly: GCF_964106645.2. NCBI lineage: Eukaryota > Metazoa > Chordata > Lepidosauria > Squamata > Lacertidae > Podarcis > Podarcis pityusensis. The sequence goes on from NC_138028.1 coordinate 110,184,167, forward strand.
AGTCAGCAGCACCTGCTATGTTTCACAGCTGTAAAGCTGGGTCTCGTTATTTTGCTCTGGCCCTTGCTCTGGCCCCTTAAAGACATACACATCAGGTGGAACAGTGATGAACCTTTACATTTAAAGAAACCATTCAACAGGTAGATCTTAATTTGCCCCACACAGAAAGAAATAAACCCTACCAGCTCTCACCTGGGAACTTCCCTTCCTTTTTCCACCCCCCCCCCCCACCCTGAGAGATCTTCCCTTCCCCTCTTCTTGCAGAGGGTCCTTCCCATCACCTTCATATATATGCAAACCTCTCATTAACCAGTGTAGAGGATTAAAAAACATACAAAAAGCAGAGCAAAACAAAAGCGAGAACAAAGCAGAAAAGGAAAGATAAAAATCTTAAAGGAGTACCTTTTTTAAAAAAGGAGTAAAAAATACCGGTACTTACCCACCCCCCAATATTTTATTCAAGTTGGCACCACTGCAGCTATCCATCTGTCAGAATATTCTGAAGAACTCTTGTTGTGTAATTCTATAGTATTAGCTGGCTTGCTATTTTTCAATTTCATTCACAATTTTTATTGATCATCAACCTGGTTCAAAACATCTGCATGTTGTGCCAGAGTATGTTCTTGAACAGAAGCTATTTTTTTTTTTAAAAAAGGAATAAAGCAATTCACGATCTCAGTAAATCTGAATTACCAGAGTTTGTTACTAGTTTTAAAAGAGCAAAAACAGAAAGTTTTTTTTAAAAGCAGCTTGTTAAAAAAGTTTTTTTAAGGAATAAAATGTTGGCTGATGATTATTCCAGGCATAGAATGAAAGCTTTAATGTGGCGCTATCAGTGGCATTTGTGTGATGGGGAGCAGGATGCATGTGGTTGTGAAGTTGCTAAAAACAGAACAATCAAGAGACCAAAGGATTTATCCCCAGGCTTCCCTTTTCATGCTGCATGATGTGCCCTAGATGTGATTCTGTTTATGCAACTTACTAAGTTTATACTTTATACTTTACTGGAATGCAGTTTTGCATCCAACCACTTGCCAGTTTTTAAAGGGAATCCCATATAAAACAAGCAATTACTTTAAGCCATTGCGTTTTATCGACACGTTTTCTATAGTTTTAATTTGAACACTGTCATAATTAAAGCTTCATCATTTCATACAGTCAGACTGCCTGACTCACAGCCCTTTGGATTCCCTCTTTATGAAAGGACACCCACGCATATATCAATGTTCCTATAAAACCTGGTTGGCTTTAATTAAAGTGGCTCAATGTGGAGGAAGAAGTGAATGAACCCTCATATTTTTGTACCTTCCACACATCTCACCTTCTACGCTGCATTTTAAATTATTATTATTATCATCATAAGTCAGTCGACACAGGGTTTATTCTAACATGCAGCTAGGCACATTTTGTGCCGTGTCAGAAAATGTCTGGAAGGCCAAATAATTTGTGATGCGGCTGGGCATATGGGATTTAATAAGGAGCTAGGTAGCTTCTAAAAAAGAAATAGATGAGCAAAGGAACTTGTAGGTTGAAAGGATGTACAAAGGATAGGGAACATATGGGTTAAAAGAAAGCAGAGTAAGCAATTTATCCTCTGCCCTGCTCAAAGCACCCCTATGTCTGCAAGGAACTCTTTCCAAAGGCAAAGTGGTACAGTACAGTGTTCAGCAGCCTGTGGTCCAAAAGCTGTCTCCAGAAGCTACAGTTCTCCTCAGGCCTTGCATGTGGCTCCTTTCTGCTCAGTCCTTCAGTAGAACTTAGGCCTGGTAGCATAGTTAGTTTTCTCCTTTTTTAAGCAGGCTGGTTGGCAAATTACAGGACAGGCCCTTGACTCTTCTTTCAGCTCTCTGTGCTTGTGCCTCCTTGTCCTTCTTTTTCCAACTCTTCTGTTGCTTTTAAAAATTATAACAGCAGCTACAGCTTGGGCAGGTTATGCTACAGTTCCCCAGGTTCCTGGAGCTTTGTTCTTTATTCTTTTTGCCCTTCACTTATCCTGGAGAACTTAACCTTGAAGAAGACTCATTTCACATGACTAGACTTCTGGAATGTTTGTAGCAAAAACATGCCATCAACAGATCACCCTAATCTGTGAAATGCTTGGGTGATGATAGAGTCATAGAATTGTACAGCTGGAAGGGACCCTAAGGATCATCTAGTCCAACCCCCTGCAATGCAGTCCCATGTGGGGATCGAACCTGCAACCTTGGTGTCATCAGCACCACACTCTAGCCAACTGAGTGGTGTTAAAAGATTTTACCTGGGGCCAAAGGGATGCTCATGATAGTTCTTGGCACATCTCATTGGGGAGAACATTTCACCGAGGGGGATAACAATATTAAGTAAATTGTCTTGGTTGGCTAGGATGCTTTTGAAAAGAAGTGGGCACATATAGTCTTGATCAAATCATCTGTAAATTAAAATACAGTTCAGTAGCAACTTTCCTAACTATTCTAACCATTCCTGTTAATCAAAAATCTCCATTCAGTAGTTGCTTAGGAGACATTCCAATTTCTAATCTAGCCATTTTGCTACTGCTATATAAAATAATAGCTTTTGCAGTACAAATAATCTTTCTACTTGATGGAATCTCTAGCTTACAAGCATTCCAGCAAGCAAAAGGAACATCGTGTTGTAGTTCAGAATAACCAGACGAGAGGGCTTTTTGATTATAAAATATATGAACATATGAAACGGGGGTTTGAATCTAGATCAAAAGTCAAACCATCAAATTTAAAGTGGGGTTTGACTGAGGAGCAAATAACTCTGGTGGTTATGGGATCGGAGCCACAGAAACAAAGGTCACAGATGCATCCTTCCCATGGACAATAAATCCCACTATGTTCAGCAAAGCTTCCTCCCTAGCAACTGTATTTATTATTGTAGGATGAGGGATGTTCATATAACATTACAGCTGCAATCCTATACAGTATAGGCCGAAATGAACACAGTGGGACTTACATCTGGGTAAACAGGCATAACATTGCCCTGTAAATTGCAGTGTAGAAAATTGCCATTCCTAACTAAGGAGGGATGCAGGTGGCACTGAGGGACGCGGGTGGCGCTGTGGGTTAAACCACAGAGCCTAGGACTTGCCAATCAGAAGGTTGGCGGTTTGAATCCCCGCGACGGAGTGAGCTCCCGTTGCTCGGTCCCTGCTCCTGCCAACCTAGCAGTTCGAAAGCATGTCAAAGTGCAAGTAGATAAATAGGTACCACTCCGGCAGGAAGGTAAACGGCATTTCTGTGCGCTGCTCTGGTTTGCCAGAAGCGGCTTAGTCATGCTGGCCACATGATCTGGAAGCTGTACGCCGGCTCCCTTGGCCAATAAAGCAAGATGAGCGCCGTAACCCCAGAGTCGGTCACGACTGGACCTAATGGTCACGACTTTACCTTTAACTAAGGATATAACCCTATGTGCTATTATGTGGAAATTAGACCATTTGGACCCAGTATTACAATAAAATCCACAGAATCTCTGCAAGAGCCATCAAAATGCACCAATGTTACACTGTTTCTACCACAAGTTTCCCACATGTCAGTTTGTGACAAAAATTAGGAGAATTTAGAAACGGCGTGTACATGAATCCTCTATCAGTGTACCACTGATGTATATACCATCTCTAGGACATGGCATGATTTGGCTCTACTGCAGCCCTTCTCATTGGAGGTTTTCTTTCTTGTTTTTTACAGGATGAGATGACAAAGATGACAGCATTGCCCAATAAATCTGTGCAAGAAGCAAATACTGTTTGACATTAAAAATCCTACACTATTACAGCCCAATTTAAGAGGCAATTTTAGGAAGCCAGAACACACACAAAAGGCATTGACTCTCATAGACAACTTCTACCCAGGAAATTGCTCTGCTTGCCACTTTGTGATAAACCTGAAAGCATAATTAAGGCCAGTAAGTGCATTTTAGGGTTAATTTTGCAGCTGTTCAGATTGCCTTATTGTTACAGCAAAAGTGTTAAGCAAAGCATGACATCTCATTTTAGAAAGTGCAAGGTAGTCAGGCCGCAAAGTTACAGTAAGAGTTCCTGAAAATTTTCAAAGCGTTAGAGAGTTATGCTTTTGCACATCACAATAGCTGTAAATTGTACAGTGTTTTCCTCCTTCCCCACCCCCTTTATAATATTTTTCCAGCACTGGCTTACATGGTGGGAAATCAGATGTTCCCACATTCAGCCATGCAGACAGGAAGATCTCTTGAATAATAAAAGCCAAAATAAATGCAACCATTAACATGAGCCTCATCTGCTGGACATTTCAGCCTTGAAAAATCTCTGAAAACATCTCTGTCTGGAACGTAAATTGCAACGGAAGATATAAATACATAACCTTTACATCCACATGACCTCCCCGTATTTGGCAAACAGCTTTGCAGCAAACAGCTGAGATTTCTTATTTTGTGCATGTAAGTGGGACCATTTGGAAATGTGTGTCAGATTGCACTGGAGAGGACTGGTGGGTGGTGGAAGAATTAATTGCAGGCGAGTGTGTTTGCAAAGTAGAAGGTTGTTGCTAGGTTAAAAGGCTTTAAAGACTTAGGACACAAGTGCTTGATGCAAATTTGCATATGACTATTTATATGCACGGCCAGGGGTCCCTTTACCTTTACTATTTATATGCACAGGTGCAAATATACTTGCAGAGAGAAAAACCTCTGGCTCATGCTTGCAGGCCTTACTCTGAGTAATGGGGTGCAACATGATGCTTTGAGCCAGTACACTGGATGGACGCTCTGGAATTTAAGATTGTGAGCAGCTGGGGTCTCCATTTTGCAATGTGTCCAGCTGCCCTGTAAGCAAAGGACGAAGGGCCCCCATGAAAAGCATAAGAAAACCGCTAGCAGCATGAGTTGTAGATAAGACAGACAGCAGCTCAATAAGGCAGGAAGTGATAGGAAACAGGCTCTGCCTGAGGTTCTGAAGAGTCCATGGGTAAGCAAACTAAGGCCCAGGGGCCGGATCTGGCTCAATGGCCTTTTAAAGCCGGCTCGCGAACGGTCCGGAAATCAGCGTGTTTTTACATGAGTAGAATGTGTCCTTTTATTTAAAATGCATCTCTGAGTTATTTGTGGGGCATAGGAATTTCTTCATTTTTTCTCCAAAATAAATTCCGCCCCCCACAAGGACTGAGGGACAGTGGACCAGTCCCCTACTGAAAATGTTTGCTGACCCCTGGAGTAGACAATATTATGTTAAGGGTGAGTTGGCTGAGTGGAATTTTGCTATTATAATGAGAAATTGGAGGGAGGGAGTAGGTTCTAATCAAAGGGCTGATTTCAAATGTACCTGCAATGCAGCAGAGGTACATTTGAGGACAGTCCAAGATTTCAACAGGGGATACCTCCCCTCCTACCTGGAGATTCACCAAACTTATACTACAGTGTTCCCCCCCAACATTTTCCCCATGGACCATTTGAAAATTGTTGAAGGTGTTGGTAAAACAATCCCCCCCCCCCCCCGCATTTTGCAGCCATTGTGCTGTGTTAGATGCGGGGCGATTTTTAATTGTGTTTTAACCGTTTTTAGTTCCTGTGTTTTATTGTATTACAATTTAGAATTGCATAGAAATCAAATTAGAATACAATAATGCAATGTAAGAAAGACACAATAAAACAGAATTAAAAATCACTATGTTTCATGTAATGGACATGCCATCCCCTCTGTCTTCAACCACAAATCCAGACATGCTATGGACCACTTGAATGAGCTTACCAACCACTGGTGGTCCACAGACCACAACTTTGAAACCTTGCTCCACTATACCATAACAGTAAATATAAACAGAACTGAAAATTTGACATTAAAAAAAAAAACAGAGAGAAAATTATAGTCATTGCTATTAAAAGATGAAGGGGGAGTCAGCTCCTATGCTTTCCTCAAGGTTGGGATAATTCAAAAATAGCAGAAGACATTTGGGGCTTTTTCAGGTAAGTTGTGAACTCCTTTTGGCATCCTCATCAGATTTTTTATTCTCCTTCAATTAACAATGTAGACACTAAATATGCATAAGCTGTATGCAGTCCTTAATGTTTTATTGTGTTTTTAATATCCTGTTGGAAGCCGCCCAGAGTGGCTGGGGAGGCCCGGCCAGATAGGCAGGGTATAAGTAATAAATAAAATAAAATAAAAATAAAACAGCAGCAGCAGCAGCAACAACTTTTGAGAACCCTAGCTGTCAGTGGTGGCTGAGGCTACTGGACCTGATAGACTTTGCAGATCACAGAGTCATGGTCAAAAAAATATCATAGGATTTGGCCAAGTTGCTTTGGTTTTCTCCCTTTCTTCCTCTCTTGTAAAGATACTGTGCCTTGCTTTGGTTCAGAAGCGGTTCCGGCTGTCACCAGATATTCAAAGTTGTATTAATACATCTAAGTATCTTACCTTGGTTGAGAAGGGGTCCCTGTTTTCAGAATTTCTAATGTGGCTTCATGCCATCATAGCTGTGTGCGCACTGTTTTCCTTAGGCTGACAAAGCCCTGTATGTGTTGCAGTTAATGCTGAGAGAGGAATGATCGTGTTCTGCACGAGGGGGATCCATAGCTCGGATGGCTTTGAATGCAGAAAGTCCCACTTTCACTTCCAGACAACTCCAGCTAAAACGATCAGGTGACAGGAACGACCTCTATTTACCGGAGACCCTGAAGAGCCACTCCCAGTCAGAATTGACAGTGCTGGGCTAGATGCAGTCTCAGCTGATGCAAGCCAGTTTCTTGTTCCTGAGCACCCTTGCATGATGCACCCTCCTATTGCCAGTCTCTGGGTCTCAAATGGATGTGGGCGCAGGCCACGTTTGAAAAGGAATTAAAGAATTAGGGCAGACAACCTGTTTATTGAAACATTCACGCAATTTTTTTGCAGCGAGACTGTTGGCTGCTTAGAAGGATTCATTCTGGTCTGTGGGGAGGATAGCATTGTGTCAAAGTGAGTGTTATCCCAGAGTTTCCACTACATCTTCCCATTTCCCTTACTGCAAAAGTCTGTTGTTTGAAGGGGGCAGGTTTCTCGTGCATGACTTCCCAATCAAATACAATTGTGCAACCTGAATTTGGCCATATGTGATTCAACTCCACCCCAAAAGAGCAACAGCCTGGAATGGGTATAGTCGGCCAAATGGTGTTAAAAAAGGATAGAACTTTCTTTATGTATGCAACAACAGCAGCAAGAATACTCATCGCAAAGTATTGGAAGACACAAGAACTTCCCACGCTGGAGGAATGGCAGATGAAACTTATGGAATATATGGAACTGGCTGAAATGACTGGTAGAATCCGTGACCAGGGAGAAGAGTCGATGGAGGAAGACTGGAAGAAATTCAAAGACTATCTTCAGAAACACTGCAAAATTAAGGAATGTTAGAGTGATGTTGGACTGAAAATAAGTGGTTTCCAGCTGCACAGGTTAAAGTTATGGAAATTTGATATTAAAAGGGAAAACTTTAAAGTTATATGATATTAAAACCAAGGACTAGGTTTAAAAAAAAATTGAAGTTATATATTTTAACATTTTACTAAATTAAAGATTGGGATTAAAAAAAGTGGAAAAGAAATTGCTGAACAAACAATGTGGACTGGAATACAAAGGAGGGAGGTTTGAGGAAGTCTAGAAAATAAGTCACGTAAAATTGGAAATGGAAAAGAGAGTTTGTTTTTAATTGTTGTGTTTTGTGTTTTTATTGTTAAGTTTTGTATTATTTTTATGTGAGTTTTTCTGTTCTTTTTTTGTGTTATGTTGTTTTAAACTTTAATAAAAATTATTAAAAAAAAAAAAAAAGAGCAACAGCCTGGAAGCACCCTAATTTGTTAGAACAGGTTTTTTTTTAAAAAAAAACACACCAAAGAAACCACATTTGTCTTGGTGACCATTTCCATTATTATAACCAGATAACCATCAGACTCACTGGCAGGTATTTTTTTCCAGCTGATATTACAGAATATCGTTAGTGTTTATTTATAGCTGCTACAGTTATTCCGCACAATTACCCCCTACCGTATTTCTTTAATAGCAATTAGACAGGTTGCCTGTGATTAGAAACTGTAAACTATTTGGATGAACTTCACACTTCAAAGTGATTCTCCATCCCTTGAATCTTTTAGCATTTCATTCAACGCGAGATTGTTCTACGAAAAGAAAATCCAAATTTAGGTTCTAGGAAACACAGGAGTTCTTCTGCCTGCTGTGCCTCTTTCCCTAATTGTGTCAAATTATAGAAGCAGAACCCTGTACTATTTTTGCATTTTAGCTGAGACAACTGAGAGAATTTTTAATGTGCTGTTCTCAGCATGTTACACATCTGTGCCTTAGCAGCAAAATTGTGTATTCAATATTGGTAAAATTCTTCTGATATTAATTGCCTCTAAGGTATGGGCAGCAAGCAGTCTCAGGGAATCCCACCTTTTCTCATATGAACCTGCCCTGGGCTAAGGGCAGACAACATGGTTTCTACCAGGAGCAAGACCCTTTTAAAAAATAATAATAATAATTTTCCTCTTTGGTCACTTTTCAGAGACATATAAAAATAATTTATATGTAAAGCAAGAAGATTTTGTGCACACAGGCATGAATTGATGCAATCAGCAGCTATGTTGCTAGTCAGTCAGTAGGCATCCACCTGTTTAGTGTGGACCTTGGCAATTTCACCTCCCAACATTGCCTGGGAAGAGCCATTGCTCAGTGACAGAACACAACTGAATGCAGAAAGTCTCGTTTTCAATTCCTTGCATGCATCTACAGGCCAGTTATAGAACCTAAGGTAGCAAAGGATGGGAAAGGCGTTAAGGATAATGATTTAATTTCCTGAAATGGGAATGTTTACTTATGTTAAATTACTGCGTACCTTTAACACGGGTGTGTCCGTCCCCCCGGACAGTAGCTCTCATGCGATTGGCTGACTGTGAATCCCATGACAGAGGCATCCCATTTCTGTTGTGACTGTTATTCCAGTAAATGTTGTTTTTTAACTGCTTTCTGTTTCGTGTGGTGAATGAAAGAGAGAGGGGAGAATGGCTGCTGTGAGAGGCTTCTCAGGCTACTACTGAGGACAGTGTTGTGTCAGTGTGATCTGTCTGAAGTGAAATAGACTTGTTCCGGCACTGATGGAAAGCCCCATGGAAACTTCCACCAGCGAAGGGACTGATAAGTGCTCTTAGGTCCTCTTGTCCTGATTCTATACCCCCTCTTCAGTGTTGGGGAATCTTTTGAAACCAGCTTCAAAAAGTCTTCTGTCAATGTGAGAGGCATCGGTATATTTAATTTCATTCTCTTTATCTTTCATCATTACCAACCTTTCCCAACTGTGATGTTTTATGTCAACATAGTAGGCAGCTACAACTACACTCTTCTTTTTACTACGCAAATGAGGCGTAGTCCTTTTCCACCTCTCCTCTATTCTGTCTGTGATTGTTCTTGCTGCTTCATTGAACTTGTTTCACTTTATCTTTCTCTGCTTGCAAGTAACCAAAATGGGATACTGATCTGGAAATAATGCCTTGAATAACAGTTTTTTATACTTCCATCTCGCTACTGGAAATGCCACACAAGACATCCAAAATGTTCATCTAATTTATAGCTCCATTGCATTAGTGACTCAGGCAGCAAACCTATGTTTGGTGCTGCTTACCAGGAGGTACAAGGGGAAATGGTGAGGTCAGAGGGTGCATCCATACAGGTTAAACCAATACAGCAGGCATAGGCAAACTCAGCCCTCCAGGTGTTTTGGGACTACAACTCCCGTCATCCCTAGCTAACAGGACCAGTGGTCAGGGATGATGGGAACTGTAGTCTCAAAACATCTGGAGGGCAGAGTTTGTCTATGCCTACGATACAGCATTGCTGCTGGTGCATTTGCATCAAATCAACCTCGTTGCCATCTACTGCCAGTAATGAGGAGTGATGTGGCCAATCAAAGGTCAGGTATGAAACAAAGTCATTCCTTTAGTTACCAACTGTGTATTGCATGCCTTCCTTCATTCTGGAAGTCCGGGGGGGGGGGGAGCGTAGGAGCTTACTTGATTTTTTTTGAGGGGGGGGGGAATAACAATAATGTTCTAAAACGATAAGTCGTTCAACGTAATCATTTAAGAATGAAACTAAATACAATTACTTTTATTTAACAAAACCGTAATTATTTAGAAAATATCCCAATATTTGCAGCATATATCTACAAATTCAGTTGCTTGATCAGAACTAGGATCACAAATAGATGTTGTCACACAAATGCAACATTAATTGGAGAGGAAAAGATGAACAGAAAAAGAAGCGCCACTGAGCATTTTGCTGTCTTGCACATAGCTGCTCAACCTAACATGTCTATTTCAGTAGCAATTTTTAAATTTCACAACTGTAGAATTTATTAGACTCGCAAAACTACTTCGTTGACATCGCATTGTTTAAAGTGTCATTAAAGAAGCTTTTATAATGCAGAAATCACCACCACCTCTTCTCCTACTTACAAAAAGAGGAGTTTGGGCTTTATTTTGTTTTGCATCCCCTAGCTTTAATTTTTTGAACTTAAAAGAAATATTTTAAAAGTTACCCAAACGTGAAATAAGATACTGCTTTTTTCTGAGAACAAGAATAAATTAAACTTGGTAGCTCTGGGCCAATGGCCTTGAGAATGCCTCAAGCTGTACCTGAGCCACAGTCCTCTTTTCCTTACCCATAAATTTGTATCAACTGCCAAATAAGGTTCTGGAGTCCTCACTGCAGTTCAGAGCCGTATTAGCTCTCGAGAGAGAGCTCTGCATGTCAGCTAACAAAATTTCCCATATGCTTCATTCTGCAGATCCCAAACTCTGCGTCCCTGCCCATGCCAGCACATCCCCCTCCCTATTTTTGCTCAGCCATCACACTTGCAGCACGCTGAGAGCATGGGGTATGCTAAAGGTAAGCACAGGACAGTAAGAAAATAAACACTGATTCCTATTCATACCTACTACCTGTTACATTTTAGATTGCGCAAATCTGCCCTCAACGATTCATCTCATAGAGCAGGGCCAGAGAACTTGTGGCCTTCCAGATGCAACGCCCGCCATCCCTGACCATCAGTGATGCTGGTTGGGGCTGAAGGGAGCTGAAATCGAACCACATCTGGCCTCAGATTCCCTGCCCTGCCCTAGAGGTTGCTAAAAAGTGCTCTTGACATGCTGCTCAGATTCTTCTATAGAGGCCTGGGATGCTGACCAAGTTATTGCCTTTGGAAAACAACTGCGATTTTATCAGCATTGTTACAGCAGTTAAGGCACTTTCTAGTGTGCATGAAGACACCACCAGATAACAATGCTAGTATTTATAAGAAAACTCACCTTCTATTTTATTTCTCCACTTTGGTACTGGAAAATATACAAAGGCCAATAATGCTAATCCTAAAAAGACATGATCCAGCCAGAGTTAAGCACTTTTAAACCCTACTGATTTGAACACAGAACTTAAGCAATCTATGGGATTCTGAAGCAGCATGACTTTGGATGGATCTTGTCCTGCACTTTTAGCAGAAGGAAAGGAAACTCGCCCAACTGCATTTCTAGAGAGTACAGCAATAAATTTCCAAGGCAACAGGTGTCAGAACTGTGCATTTAAATTCATGCATTTGTGAACAATATTATTAGGCAGTTAAGAGCTTCATACATTAGCATCATACAACATATTGCTAAACATCATTAATTAAGGTTAAAGTGGAAATCAACATTACCAGATCACAGCAGCAAAAGAACGAAACTTTTATGCCATGTTATGCGTTCTGAAGCAGCAGTTTCAGCTTTAAAAGGGCAAAAAAAATATTGCTATAAATTATATCTATTCTAATAACTCTTTCAGGACTTCCATGAAGTTTCTGTGCTTCACATGACAATATATACCAACGCAACCTTGCATTTACACACAGTCCTCAGCAATATGCAATTAACCGTAGTTTTATGCAGTAGTGGATAAAGTGCAAAATATTTGGTATGAAGTCCTAGTGATTGTTGTATCTTGCTTCTATGGACACTGAGGAATTGAGACTGGATCTTCCATTAATAGCAACTGTATTTGACGGAGGCGCAACCTGAGAGAGAAAATAAGGTAGTCAGGTAGATGGAAGACCTGATGCAAAATGGAAGTCACCCACCAGTTAATTTATAATTGCAACTGTTTCGAATGCTGTCACTGAGAGTAGACCTGCTGAAATAAACTGGGCCTATGCATCAGTCAATTAGAGTTCCTTAGGAAGGGCGGGATAAAATGCAGCTACAGGAACAGATATACTTACACCCTCCTCTCCAGAAAGGTCTGATGCATCTTACACTAATTTAAATGTCAAAATGCTGGGAAACTCAATTCACCACCTGGGTACATCAATAGATGTTACTCTGCCTTAGGTCCAATTGCCATATTACTAGGGATCTTCGGGGCACATCAGAAATTTAAGAGAGGTGCATGGTTGTTCCACAAAAATGCATGGCCTACCTTTGTTGAGCTAGAGTGATAGCCACAGAAGAGCTACACCCCTGTGGCTCAGTTTCACAAAGCCTATGTAATATTGGTTATGTTTGTGTGGTAAGAATTCATATGGTAACCAGCCTAGGAAAGAGACTCAGGCACTGAGCTTTCATATATACTATACTTTTCTGTGTATAAGACTAGGTTTTCTTACTCTAAAATAATGTTTAAAATCTGGGGTCATCTTATACATGGATATAAGCCCCCCATTTTCTTAAATCAAAGTCTCCAAAAATAGGCGTCTTATACATGGAAAAATACGGTATATATGCCTGTCAGTGTTTTTAGCCAATGAATAAAGCCAGAGCTGTGATTGTTAAGTGAGTTGTTTGGACACCAAGCAATAGGAATTTATTACTTGTTTCTCTTTTAATTCTTGCTCCAATTTGTGGTTTCATGTTCCCCACAAAGCTGATTACTTTAATGATGTCACCACACACTTGCCTCGCTCCTGTCTGCTAAAGCTCAACTGATTTTCAACATCACTACGTAAAAGCTAGCTAGTTGAAACAGTCTGATCAAACATAGGGTTCAATATGCACTCAGCCGCATGAAAAATATATAAAACCCATGTTTCCAAACCACACGAGCGATTATTCATCTGGAGAACATTTATTTCTTGCCACATCACTAATTTTACTGTGCACTGTAGACTAGGGCTGGGTGGAAGGTTAATTTGGACCCGCTGACAGATCGTTGGATGACTTGCAGTAGATTTGGCTCTGGCTAGTTAGAATTTACTCAGATGTAAATTTTTGTCATTGTAAATGACAGCCATCCCAGTGCATGTTTCGTGGGGTGGGGTGGGGCACAGGTAACTGGGCTCTGCCCATTGAGCCACCATTTTGCACCTGGCTTTGTTCTTCACCAAGCCACTGTTTTCCAATTGGCTCAAATTGGTTCTGGAACCTCCAGGTTCTAGTTTTTTTTAAAACATAGTTCCAAGCAAGCCTGAAGTTTGCAGATGCCTGCTGAAGACAACAATACAATGGGCCTATGCATTCATTTGATTATTAAACTGAAAGTAATGCCTTAAGATGCGTGAGCCCAAGGGAAACTAACAGGGAGAGTTCAGTCATATGATGGAAATATTCTGGAGAGAGAGAAATAGTTTCAAACCCCAACCTCATTTGACCCATTTGGTTAGCAATTACTGCAAGCTTTATTCAGCAGGAATAAAACTGCAGCACAAAAGACCACAGAGTTTGGCTCTGTACCCTAACGAGTTATTAAAGCAAGTGGGGGGGGGGGGGCAAATGCTTGGCTGAATGCAGTGGCAATTTTTGCCTTGTTTCTTGAATGCTTGGCGGATGCTGAGAGCACCTGACAGACCTTTTACCCAATTTAATAGCACAAAGCATTAGCCGAACTTTGCCATTTAAATAGGAGTTAAATGTCCTTTCACTTGTTCTTCACACACAAGTGAATGCAGTAACTTTGGGTCTGCTGACTTAAGTGTTTAATTTTTCCCCCGTGCAATACGCCTTGTTTTAAAAGTTGAAGCAATGTTTTACAGACACTGTCTGACTTCATCTTCACAAGAGGCTTAAAAATAAATTTGATACCACACTTTTCTCACCCCAGCTTCACTTCTTCATACTGTAAGATAGTGAGTTAGCACAGTCATTATCATGCTACTTTGAAAGAAAGAAAAATGTTCTCTTAAACAGAATATAATTGAGGGAAACTTAAAACTCCTGGAAAAAAATGACTTATACTTGATTATGTCAATACTGTCTGCATTCTTTGGTACTTGCTCTCCTTATGATGCTTCCTGGGAAGCGATTCATAAATTCATTAATTAAACAAATGTGGGATGGCACAGGAGGTGACAAGTGAGAGAGACAAAGTGGGATTAAATTTTGCATAGCACAGGAATAACAAAAGCAGAGAAGGAAGGAGATATCTAACTATATATGCAGTTTGGGCTAGAGAGCTTTAAAAAGGCATCTCTCATGACCATATTCTAGTCATGGACAATTCATAATAGGATAATATCATTGACAGGGCACTGTCAGAATAATTTTTTTAAAAAAGTTCATCTTCTTGCCACAAACCAAACAAAGCACTCTTTTTTTAAAAAAAATAAGACCCCAGGATATTCAATTTCCAGCTCTATATGGATGCCTTCTTTCCCCTAACTGATGAAATACCTTTCTGAAATCTGAGACAGGAAAGCAGAGCATTAGCAAGGAATTTTCAAATTCTGAAGATAGGTAGGAGAGGCAAGGTCCTTTTGACCTTGATCTTTAAAGCTTCTTCCTAACAGCTGTTTCAATGGAGGATTTGGCAGAGGGAATCAGCCCATACACTTTATACCAAATGTATGTTTAAAGGAAAAGCTGTATACACTCTTTCCTTTACTCAAAGCTAGCAAGAACATTTTGCAACCAGTCCTTACATCTCCCCTATTGGCACTATTCAGAAATCACACTCGTGAGATTCCTTCAACAAGATTAATGCCAGCACCGATTGCTATGGTGATTTTGAAAGTAAGCACTGTAAATCCATTGTTATTTATTTTAATGATGAGAAGAAAAAGGAAAGGGGAGAGGAGGGGAAAAAACCCAACCACCTCACCCTTCTCAATTTGGCAGCAGCTTCTCCCGAGCGGATTGCAGCCAGCAAGCTCTGGTGGATCTGTTCCGGGTCAGGGCGCTGGAGAGCCACAGCAATCCCTCTCTGACAGACGGCAGTTGTTGGGTGGCCAGATAAAGAGGGCACCTGCCTATTTTGCTCATCGGTTGCACAATTATTTTTCTGTTGGGAGAAGAAGAAAGAAAACCATTGCCCCGAGTGAGCTCACTCTACCTTAGACAGCAACACGCAATGCAATGCACACTTTTAGTGAACGACAGAACAGTTCTATGTTATTCTGCAAAATGCCAAGATATATGCATGTAAGAAAGCACCGCGTGGAAGTTGAGGACAAATGTTATTGTTGGGTTTTACCTTGTCTGCAAAATTCTGTTGCAGCTGTCCAGTTGGGCTCTGTAGAGGAGAATGGTTCTTTATCTCCGTGTTGGATACTGATGAGGAAAGGTCAAGGGACAATTGCTCTTTCAGTGGCCTGGGTGCACATGTTTTGCTGAACGACTGCGACCTCCTAACTGCTGAAGATACAGCAAGAGCAAAAGGTGACGGCCTGGAGCTGGAATACGGTTGCGGCAAAACGAAAGTCCTCAGGGTTTTCAGATTTAATGGAGGAGGCTGGGAGCAGGGGGAATTCAGAGGTTTGGGCATTGTTACAGGAGGAGTGGTGACTTTTGTCTTTTCCTCGCTGTGTCCGTTTTCAGTCTTTTCCTCTACTAATTGAGAAGGAACAGTAACTGTCCTAGGAAATGGAAAAGAAGTATGATCTGGCGAGGCCAACTTTTTTTCTGGCTCCATACTCTTAGCTTCGTTTTGCATAGGGCTACTAATGGAATTGCTTCTTGCAATCGCAGACGTTACATAATGAGAAGAAGCTCTCTTTTGCATCTGTAAATAGAAGTTGCTTGGTTTTGCTGTAGGACTTAAGATCCTTGGTTTTTCTTGCACCGGTGGGGGCGGACTTTTCTTCTCCGTGCTTAGCACAAATGGAGCTGCAACATGTTGCGGACCAGGTCTGTAATGCTCCCCTTCCATTTTCCTGCCTTCGGCATTAGGGAGAGGAACTGTGGCATTATCAGCACTGTATGTTTTATGCAGCGAATCGTTCCCTAGCAACGTAACTTCATGTCTAAAAACAGGTCCTGTTGGGCTCAGGCTTTTGGAGTTATTATGCATTTCTGTTTGCGTACCAAATTCATGGGAATTCTCCTTGGGAGACATGTGCAAGTGGGCCGCTTCCCGATCCTCCGCAGTGTCGGACTCCCAATTCTTCACTATCTCCAGAGATTTTGGAGGCACTATTTTATAGGTAGTCATTCCAACTTTGGGTATGTAGTCTCTTGTAATCTCATTGGAAGGTTTAGGTTTAGGTTTAGAGTCTTGCCAGTGAGGTGGGTAACCTTTTGGAGGAGAACTAGCAGGGCTTTTGATGACTTTCTGTGGTAAAATGGGGCTATCCTTTTCAATTGTGTTATATTGGTTGTCGTTAGAATTTGCTCTGTCATGTGCCGATTGTTCCCTCTGTTGGTTGAACTCTGTCATAGTTCCTACGGTCTCATGTACCCTGCTGAGGAGCCCTGAGGGTTGGTTCTCCTGAGCTGATTTGTGCAGGTGAGTTGAATCTTTGCGTGTGACCAGTTGGCAGCCTTGAGGACCAGTACTCTCCCTTACTTCAGTCTGACCCAAATTACCGTCGGGTGGGGTTGCCTGAATTGCAACATCCTGAGTCTTTACTGTCTCCACAATGGACTGATCCCATTTTTTATCTTGCACCCCTAGACATGCTTGAGGGCTGCATTCCTGATTTACGACTATGTCATTTTGATATGCTTGGCAGTTCAATGATTCAAGCTTGTTACTTTCTCTCACATCAATATTACTTTCTTCTGTTGGAGGAAGAAATTTTGCGTCACTGTGACCTTTATAAAAAAAAAGGAAACAAAAATTTGAAATTAGCATTAGGATCAAGTTGTTTGAATCATGAATCACTCTTTTTCATTCCAAATTGTATTAAAATGGAGCTAAACTTTCCCAGAGTACAGCTTTTTGGTACATAGCTTTTGTAGTCTTAAGTATATGTCATAGTATATGTCATATGACAGACATGAGAGGTTTTTAAAATATTAAAAATATACATATGCTTTATATTCAGGTTTCTCTGAGCAACTGCAAGGACCCATCAATACCACTTAGGAAAAAAATTGTGGAAGACTCCTTTACATTCGCCATTCACACAATGGGCTGCATCCAATGTAACACTACATGAATGTTCCTTCAGTGCAAGGATTTCTGCCTCCCCTGGCGTACCTCCGGGGGGAATTCCCATTGTGCAAGCAGAAATCTTTTGTGCTGATGGGACACTGTAGTCGGATACCAACCGGTATGTTTGAACAGACACCAACAACATTGCCAGGATTCCGCTGCAACTGAAAATACATCTTGCACAAATAACAATATAAATTTACTCACCATTGCTTGCATTTGGCTGCAATGCTCCAAGTGGCTTAGCACTGCCAAGTGTAATATTTGCAATGAATACTTGACTATGTTGAGCTCTGCAAAACATCACACCATAACAATAGACAGACTGGCATCAGTAACGTATTGAGAAAAACACTCAAATTCTATTCAGGCATTCTTCTCCTCATGTGATTACATCCTGGCCCCATCCCATGCATTACTGCCACTGCTTCTGTACCCCCACCAGGTGTTAAGGACTCCAGACAAACCATGAGCCGAAACCAAGCTATCCCATGGTTTACAGACTGTGGGTTGGTAGGAAAAGCTAAACCATGGACCAGGGTTTGGATGACACAACAAGCTAAACCATGGCTTAACTCAGCAAAACTGGGTGCAACCTCTTTCCCTGGCGCCTACACATTTGCTTGCTTGGGCTAAGCCACGGTTTGCCATAGCATTAAATGTAAACAAGGGCACTGAGTTTCCAAGTCTCAGTATAAACGTTCATGGGCTTTCAGATGTATGATGTGTTATCCTAAGTTGGCAGGTACTGATGATACACATAAGTAGCAAAGAAAAAGTAGTGAGCTCAGAGGGAAATGAAACACACACACACACACACACACACACACACACTGTTATAATTTGAATTATGTAAAATAATTTTAGTGACCATTCACAAAGCACTACTGATGATAAACACAAACATTATGGCACTGGCAAAGTTAATTATCACATGTAGCAAGTTAAAAAACCCACTATCTTGATTGAGGCCAGAAGTGTGATGGAAATGAACAAGTTCAATTCTATCAGTTCAAGTTATGCAGTGGTGTCACACTGGAGTCTTCTTTTGGAGTTATTTTGTTTGGCGCTAGAACAAGAGGGTGAACGACTTGTTTAATCGTAAGTAACTCAAAGAAGAAATACTGCTACAGAGCTCTGCATAAACACTGGGTGCATTGCTTTGTACTTCGGAGCACCAATGCACCACTTTTCTCAACCCCTTCTCATAGATAAAAGTATTGATGTACAAAGATACCATTACAGCGGACAGGATACCCTTGCAATCACAAACATAGGCTCAGCGATCAATTGCTCTCCTTCTAGGATATAAAGGGGGCTTACCACCATTTACAGAAAGAAGCCTGATGCACTCACTTGTCACGTGCAGTCTTATTTTCTGCTTCTTCATTTGAGTCTTGCAGAGTATTGTCACGCCCAGTGCTAGGATCTGAAGCCAACGAAGCAGGCTCGTTTTTCTGAACGCCCCGTGGAATTTCAGGAGTACTGAAGGAGATGGGGGCCTCTGGCATAGTGAGAGGAGCCCCTGCACTTTCTTCATGCATTTCTTCCTTCTCATCTATCTCCTCTAGACTATATTCGGAGCCTATGTCAGCTACGCTCCCAAGGAAAGCATAAAGAGCAATAATAAGCCAAGATAAATATATCACATTACATTGTTAAAAATAAAAAAAATACCATCCCAAATGGAAAATCAGAGTATGCTTACTAAGGAGTTTGGGGTGTGTGGGGTGAGGGGGATGCTTGTCCCTGTGGCTCAAATAGTTTAAAATTCTGATAAACGTGAGTATAGACCAGCAGGGCAGGGTGGTAGGTTTTGCTCTTATGGAGTAAAAGCTCGTATGAGCAGAGAAAGACTGGCAACCACTTGAAAACATTCCTACCTTAATGTCTCCTCATTCAGAAGATAATGAACTCATAGGAAGGCGACTTATGCACCAGGAGTCAGTTCGTTGGCTTATCTAGCCCACTGATTTTCTACACTGACTGGCCGCAACTCTTCAGGGTTCAGGCAGAACTCTTTCCCAGCCCTACCTGGCGATGCTAGCGATGGTCCCTTCCGCGGGCCAAACATTACCTCTACCACTAAACTACAGTGCCTCTCAACACGTTAACAGTCCTCTTTGTATTATTCTTTCATTTAATATTTCAGATTTATTTAGATTCCGGGGGGGTGGGGGCTGCTTGCATGAATCTCTTACAGCAAAGCAACAACAAATCACGTGGCACTTTAAAGTCTAACAAAACTTATTATGGCGTAGGCTTCATAGCCTATGAAAACTGCCTAACAGCCTGATCATAATTTTGGGGAGAAATCAGCTTCCTCTGAACCCCCTTAATAAACCAACAAGCTGAGCATAAAGGTGCTGTGTTTTAAACATGGTAGTTGGAAAGCAGGGCAATTAACATAAATCTCTGAAATCATCGGTGAGAGAAGAGCTAAATGGAATTGTACCATGGGGGCCCATTGTTGTGGCCACCTACCCATGACACTTGAAATGAAACTGAATGGAAAACCCTGGTGGAGCTGCAGTCTCTGAGAGCGCCACCCACAGGTTCCTCATCTGCTGCTCTAGAACCGGCTCCTCCAACCTGTTGTCCTTCAGATGTTGTCATATTACAACTCCCGCCATCCCTGACCGCTGAGGTTGCTGGGGGAATTGGAATCCAAAACATCTGGAATGCACCAGGTTTCCTGAAGGCTGCCCCAGAAAAGATACCCAATTGCTTTCCCGACTGCATTATCACGATAACTTTTGCGCAAGTAATCTAAATAAACCACTCCTAAAGGCAAAACATGACAACCACCTACATTTAAGAGACACTTCAGATTCATCGGGATTATCAGCATTAGCCAGATTAGTTTCGTCTGGGACTTGCAGCGCATTGTTTTGGTCATGATTGGTTGGCTCCAAGCTGCACGAGGCATTTGTTGTTGACACTACGGTCCCAGTTAGATCAATTACATTGCCTAAGAAGCAGGTTAGGAGACAATACAATGAATTAGCTCGCATTAATCTGATCACTAAACACAAGAAAATATGAGGAAGGGAGAGTAAATGCAGCAGAGGTGCAGCCCTAGCAAGTTAGTTACATTAAAGGAGCTTGCGTTACACTGTGTTAATAGGGCTGAAGCATTTAGTCGATTAATCAAATTGAAACAAGTTGATTGATTACAGACGTAATCAAGGTGTTTTTTTAAATAATAAAAAAAACCACACATTTCGCTTTTAATACAAAAGAAACTAGAGTCAGCATCTTGAAAGAGGCAAAACAATCATCCCTTTCACGTGGACAGCAATGCCTTTTCCAAAATCGTGCCTGCTGCAAGAGGTGAATGAATCATCTAAACACAAGTAATACCCTTTTACTTCAATTTTTAATTTTTTTTTCATAGATTCACATTTAATTTATTAATCAACTACTGTTTATTTAATTGCATGACAGCCCTACAGATATTAGATTGTATGCATGTTTGAACTTGAGTTGTGATCTTACTTTTGATCTTACTACTCAGAATTACCACCAGCATGGTGACTGGGAATGAGCCTTCTTCCCTACAGCAGAGTGAAATGACAGTATTAAATAGTTGTTGTTTTAAAAAAAACCCCACTCAAACTGGATGCACTGCAGACAATAGGGACTCAGTTAAGACTGGTGAAGAAAAAGCGATGTGTATGCGTTGTATGTGCCCCATACAATATTGTGCCACCAGATGACGACGTGGCGTCCCGTTTTTCTCTACCTGTTTTCCCTGTTCAAATTAACAGCACTTCAAACTCAAGTTCAAACATGCATAGAGTGTGTCTAGATCCAACCCAAATGTGGCTGTAGGGGGAGCTACAAGCAAAGCTGTTCTAAGTTACTTCTGTTAATGTTTGCAAAGAAATGATCCTTCAACAGGCTGCTGAAGCAAAAAGGATTATTAGCTGTTTTTCTTGGGGTCTTTTAAAAACTGTATGTGTGGCAAGTGACTCTCAGCAGCAGCAATGGTGATGGGAATGGAATTTTGTGGCCATGCTAGTGGCTAGACCTATGCCTGTCTTTCACTAAATGACACATGGAAAAATTACCTGTTGGAGATGGTGCTTCTGAGTAACTTCCTTTGATGCTGCCTTCTGCATGAATTGATTCTGCAGACTCTGATCCTGAAATGTTAATGCAGTTTAGAATACTAGAGGAAACATTTCCTATTCTAACGTACTTTAAATACAAACCTATATACATAGACATGGTCTAAAATTTATAGAGTGGGAGAAATAACCTGAATAAATTTTGTCAAAGATGAACAGGCATGAAAAATTGTCAGTTTTCTATTTCTCTTGTGGGACATTCCTACTTTTCTTTCCTGAACACGTTATATGATTAGTCTCCTCTGACTCTCTCTCTCGTGTGTGTGTGTGTGTGTGTGTGTGTGTGTGTTTAACCTAGACGCCATTACTCCCCAACAGAGCAAAACCGCCTCAAGATTAAGCTGTGAATTCAGAAATAATATAACCTAACCTAATTTGTGTTGTAAAGATTACCTGTCTCAATGCTGTTGTCACTTTGGCCTTGCAATTTTCTGGGAGGTGGCGTTGGGGCTTTGCGCTTTGCTCGCCTCAGAGAAGAATTGACGGAAGATGTGCCACTGAGCTGAAGAGAGCCTGTCCTCACTATTCCTATTCCCGAAAGTCCCTGGGGAATTGGGGGAGGGTAGGAAAAACAAACAAACAAACAAACAAACAAACATCAACGATGCAGCAAAAAGATTAGTAATTTGCAGAAGCAAAAATGTGAATGTAATGAACAATTCAGCAGCCCCATAACAGACACTTAACATTTCTCATAAGTGAATCAGAAATCCAGTTCAGACATAATGCTAAAAATTTGTGGCTGAACGATGGTTTAGCACAGCCTTCCCTAGCCAGTGGTCAGGGATTATGGGAAAAGCAGTCTAATATACCACGTGGCACTCTATTGGGAAATGCAGCCTTATCATTATGAGAGTGAGATGTGGTGAGCCTTCAGGCAAATTTTTAATGTTTGATGTTTTATTGTGTTCTTAATATCCTGTTGGAAGCCGCCCAGAGTGGCTGGGGAGGCCCGGCCAGTTGGGCAGGGTATAAGTAATAACTTATTATTATTATATTATTATTAAATTGCTCCTTTAAAAAAATATGTTCTTTTCGTGACTTTTAACTGGAGAGCTAACTTAGGAAGCAGAAAAAGAAAATGCCACAAAACCAGTAATCTCCTGTTGCAATACCAATGAGAGTTAGCAATTTCCAGTGTGATGCAGCAAGTGTCCTTATGAACCAAACATTCAGTTATCAGAGACTTAACTTCTCGCAAACAACTTCTGCATGGACAGAATTCTCCATCACCGGCCACCATCCAAAAAATAATAAAAAAGTCCCTGCATATAGAAACTCATGTCAGTGAGAAGTGTAGTTCTTCCTTTCTCTCTGAATTCCCTCTATGTGAGATAGGTGGATGGATGGATAGATGAGCATTTAAACATGTAAACTCTCCCCCCCCCTTTTTTCCAATGTGAAGAAGAAGAATTCAGGCACGGTTACCCCCTCATTTGCTCTTTGTGAGAGTTGCGCCCATTTGTTACTTGGAAACAAGCACCAAGGCTTGCACTAAGATTCTTTGTGGCTCCGAAATTTAGAACAAACACTCAAAATGTCAGCAAACCTGAATGTTACAAAGCAACTTTTATTTATTTTTATTTTCTGCTACTGCCCAGTCTAGTAAGTTGGAGAAACTAAGAAGGTAACTGAAGTCTTATATTTTCCATTTAAAAATAGTTAAGACTGCAATAAATGACACAGTAGAGTCAGTGTTTGTTTTTGGCTGGTTTTTTCCCCTTGCTGTTGTCTGATATTACCGTTCTGGCATGGATAAACAGCCGCACTTTTATCAGAATTGAGCAAATTGTTCAGTTTGGACAAGGACGCTTCAGTAATCTACTATAAAGGCAATGCAGCAAGAGACGTTTTGTTCGCTTTCTCCTATCTAACTACAGATTGTTAGTGCGCTGTCAAAACTTTGTGAAAAGGCTTCATTCCAAACAAGAGGGATGTAGGGAGGGCTATTGCCAGACTTCAGGAAGTCCTCAGCAAAATCCAGTCAACGGGCTCCCCAAAAACCAATTTCCCCACCAGCCACTGGATTCCCCTGGATCCCTATAGTGCTACCATCCTCCTCTTTCCTCTTGATCACCCTTGTCCCAAGAAAGAGCCAAGGAAGAGCCAGCCACTCTGGTCTAAGTTGGTAAGGAAAATGCCTCTGCCACCACAATGGTTTGTTGCAACAACTAGAAATACTTATTTATACTAGCTTTTTTTTTTTTTTTTTAAAAAAAAACTACATTCAAAAGGCCTTTCTAGCTGTCACAGCAGCATGGACATTTTCCAAATCACGATTCCTAGAATGCCTTCCTCAAAACCCACCTGAGGCAGCAGGTAGAGGAAGAAGAGGTAGCCAACTAAGGATGTGCACAACAAACCAAGAAATTACTGTGGGATCCTTTCTTTCTCAGGGCAAGCCTGCTTCCCCCATCCTCTGACAGATATACTCAGAAATGATTGTGCTGTCGATTTTGCCCCCCACCCATACTTCATCATCTGTTCTTACATGTTCCAAGACGGGCAGAACACCTCAGGCCCACTGGACGAACGTGGCCTCCCCAACCTCTCTATCTGACCCTCAGGCCTCACCCCTTCCCAGGTTACAACCTTTCCAATCCTGCTCCTGAATTCCTCCTGTCTGCCTGGAATTTGTGTTACAACTCTTTCTTGCCTGGAGGTGTGGGTTGGCGTTTAAAAGCTTCTGGCTTGTGTGTAGCTGGAATATTGTTCAAAGGTAGAAGTTATTCAGTTACAGTGGTACCTCTGGATACGTACTTAATTTGTTCTGGAGGTCCGTTCTTAACCTGAAACTATTCTTAACCTGAAGCACCACTTTAGCTAATGGGGCCTCCTGCTGCCGCAGCACCGTCCCCGCCCAATTTCTGTTCTCATCCTGAAGCAAAGTTCTTAACCCGAGGTACAATTTCTGGGTTAGCGGAGTCTGTAACCTGAAGCGTATGTAACCTGAAGCGTATTTAACCCGAGGTACCACTGTACTTCACCAACTTTGCCTCTGGCTCTGACCATTACAGGCATTTGCTGCCCCCCCCCCCCGCCAGAAGGTGGTCCGCAAAGGATTGTGGCTCCTAGTCCAAAAAAAAAAAAAAAAAAAAAGGGTTCCCCATCTGTGCCCTAAAATAACATTATTGATAGCAGATTAGAAAAAAGAAAAGAAAGGCTAGCAAGAAGTTTAAAAACCACAGCACAAGAAACACCAAACAGTAATTTACTGCTGCAATGAGATTTATGGGAAAACCTTTTAAGAAGAAGCAGGAGGTTATTGGCCTGGGTCCTAACTTGCACTCATGGAGTGAGACTTTCCATGCTTCTGTTGTCTAATACAGTTGTATCTAGGAAGTCGAACGTCTTGCGAGTCGAACGTTTTGGCTCCCGAACGCTGCGAACCCGGAAGTGAGTGTTCTGGTTTGTGAACGTTCTTTGGAACTCGAATGTCCGTCACAGCTTCCCACTGGCTGCAGGAGCTTCCTGCAGCTAATCGGAAGCCGCACCTTGGTTCCTGGATGTTCTGGAAGTCAAACAGACTTCTGGAATGGATTCCATTCGACTTCTGAGGTATGACTGTAATTGTTTCAGGTATGCTATCTTCCAAGATGATGCCTCCCAAAATACTAAAACCAAAATTGCATGTAACACTGAAGAGAAACAAACCATGCATGTTGGTTCGTGTGCAACGCTAAGCCAGCCATTCTATGGTTTGTTTCCCTGGTCTACAAAGTAGGGAGAAAAATGGAAACTGCTCTAGCATGACTAATCTCAATAGGCTTCTATGCCCTGAATTTTTACTTTTGTTGCTGTTGCTGCTATGTGTTTTTTTTTTACTTGGGCCCAAATTTGCCAAACTTCAGACATTTACACACTGAAAAGAAGAGGGGGGAAAGACCCCGTCTTCTTATTTTATATTTGGAGCACATTATATTTGGACCAGTAACTTTTCTCAGAATGAGGATCTTCTCACCAAGACGCAAAATCCCAAACCTCTGTTGAACAGCACACTCTGGTGGCTACTACTTAACAGAAAATAAATTCCTGTGTTATTCTTGATTTGAGTAAAAACAATATTAACTGAAGGGCCTTGCATCCAATTCATCTCTTGGGCCTGTTCTGTTCTTCATCTTCCTAGCAAGCTCATAGGCTAACGTATTAGAAACGATGGCTTTCATTCTCAATTCAAAGTCATGTCTGAAACACAAATATGCAGTGCTCCAATTTACACTGCCACATTTAGCTTTGAACTTTAATTGGAATTCACAACTGACAATCTGTGCTTTACCAAGATATTACCCACTGCATTAATTTTCCCCAAAACTGTGCTAGAATAAGTTCAGCACATATTGGGATTTATAGATAGATTTGACCTGGCAGCCTGCTTCATAACTTCATTAAAATGCATTATTACACAAGCAGGCAATTTTATTAAGATAAAAACATGAGTTTTGAACATCCATGTTCTTTCAGTAAGGAAAATTTAAATTTCCTTAAGGCTCTAACTTGTTCATCATAACACAAAGATTTGAACTGTTAAGGAAACCTTTTCTCAGTAACAGATTTAACTGCATTTTTAAAATACAGGGCTAAGAAAGGCAATTTGGTAGTGACATAAAATGTCAAATCCTTCTCCAGTTACTGAATATGTTAATGCGAATCATAATTTCCCCATATTTAATGCAAGTTTAAAGACTATCAGTTCAGTAGAGAACTGAGGGTTCCAATTCCAATTTGTTATTAACATGTTTTAAAAGAAGCTTTTTTCCCCCCAAAAAGTTTTTTTTTTTAATAGAACGAGTGGCTGCACTTAAAAGCACTGATGCTTAAACTTGTTTCAAATTATCTCAATAGCAGGATTTAGTATTACTGAACAATGTCAGACTTCCACCAAAAGATTAATTTTAATTTCCAAACTCAACTTTTAAAAGGACCCCTTTGAAAATAACTGACTAGCCTTTTCACTTAATGTAACATGCCCCTCCCTAAGCATAGTGTAGACATACATCCCACCTATTTCAATTCAACCTATTTCAAAGCATGGCTGAGTTAGATTTAATTTACACTTTCCCAGTGCAGCAACTGCTTTCCCAAGTGATCTCTTGTCATACTGGCAAAGTGCTCAGCTGGTGGGTAAAGGTAAAAGGTAAAGGACCCCTGGACGGTTAAGTCCAATCAAAGGCAACTATGGGGTGCGGCGCTTATTTCGTTTTCAGGCTGAGGGAGCTGGTGTTTGTCCACAGACAACTTTCCAGTTCATGTGGCCAGCATGACTAAACTGCTTCTGGCGCAATGGAACACCATGACGGAAGCCAGAGTGCACGGAAATGCCATCTACCCTCTTGCTACAGTGGTACCTATTTATCTACTTGCACTGGTGTGCTTTTGAACTGCTAGGTTGGCAGGAGCTGGGACAAAACAATGGGAGCTCACTCTGTCACAGGTATTCAAACCACCGACCTTCTGATCGGCAAGCCCAAGAGGCTGTGGTTTAGACCACAGCGCCACCTACATCCCCCTTTTTACATGTGATGTGGCATGGAATGTGACCACAAAGGAAACTGGTTTCGAGGCCACGGCGATTCCAGAGACGGCCTATAAATTAGGCTCAAAATTGTGGTCTGCTACAATTTATTCAGAATGTATAAAGCAATAAATGTTCTTGCTTATCTGTTCCGTAGCTAAACAGAAGTTGCTCTGATATTATTCTCACAGCGGAAATTTAAAGGAAGGACGAGACTTTTGACAACCAACCTTATCAGTTTCATCCACACTGCTGGATTTCACCACGCATGTCATGGGTCTGCCCTGGGTTTGTGCAAGATCCTGGGGCACACTCTGGGAAGCAGGCATTGGAGGCAAGGGCGCTCGTCGCTTCTTCGGCATTTCAGAGGGAAGGGTATTTGAGTCATACTGCTTGGAGATTGTATTCGCTCTCATGCCAAAGGTTGGTCTTGGCTTATTCATTAATGGAGTTGCAGGAGCGCTGGCGGTCTTTTGAGAAGGGGAAAAGAGGTCAACAATTAAAAAATAATCTGAATAGATTTTAGCCAATGTACTTCTCTAAACCAGGGGTTCTCAACCTTCATTATAGAACTTAATTCAAATTTACCATTACCAGAACAGAAGTTATTTCTCCGAGGGAAGATCCTAGGGTTACTACAGTAATCGGAGTACAGGTACCATTTGAATGAGGGTGGGTGGGTGGGTGTGGGTGTGGGTTGTTGCCACTCAGTCATCAGCCAGCCTTGAGAGTACAGTTTTCTTTATTCAGGGAGAACGTTAAGTCTCCACAACTGTAACCTACAAGTATCTAAGGATGAAGCAGATCGAAGTAAGAATAAGGGCCTTTAGGCCATGCAGGACGACATTATCTTTAGGCTGCAATCCTAAAAACACTTACTCAGTAGTAAATGCCATTTAAAACAATGGCACTTATTTCTGAGTAGGCATGTGTATGATTGCAGTGTTCAATCATCTAAGGAAATACTTCCTGGAACAAAAAAAAAACCTCATGAAATATATTGAGTGAAATACGATCAATCCGCAAAAAAGAGGGCACACAGTTTCATGGCAGAAACTGAAAAAAATGTCATGGGGCAGTTAGTTTAACAACGCATTTTTATTGCCAGTCCAGATAACTTCAAGAAGGCAGAAAGGATGTTGGAGTCTGCTTTCTCCTAGCAACTGTCTGGATCAAGAGTGAACCGTAGAGGATCCAGTTGTAGGGGATTTCTACCATACATTAATATTTGTAACTTATGTTGTCTTACCTGTTCTCGTTTCTTCTTGCTTCTCTGAAAAAAGCTGAAGAATCCTTTATTTTCTTTTTCCTTCAAAATATCTGAATTTTGCGAGTTTTGGCAAGAGTCTAAAAATAAAATACATTACTTGATGCCATCATTTACAGACTGTACTGTTTCTTTCCTTTCCTGCATCTCTGTTTCTATTACAAAATATTTCTTTCAAAAAGAACATAATTTACAGAATACCATGTTCTCTCCTTTACATGCATCCCTTTCAGTGATCATAACTGTTGGAAAACATTTCATTATGCAAGGTAAAAAACATAAAAACTGCAAAGCACATTTAGTCTGATTTTAGTAGTATTTTTTTCTTTTTTAAAAGAAAAGTCATTTTATCTATACCAAAAGTAAGATGTAATCTACATATCTTTCCCAAGCAATTAAAAAGACAAAAGTAATAATGCAAAACCCCACGACCCTGATTGAAAATAAATTCTTAAATTTGTCTTTTGTTTGCAATATTGTTTAGTTTGGAGTTTGCTTTTTTTTAAAAAGTTGCAAGTCACTTCAGGTGCCTGTGAGCAGCAAAGCAACCCATAAATATTTTAATAAACAAGGTAATAAACAAGTAATCTAGTTGAGAAAAATTCCTTTTCCATCCAAATACAGTGGTACCTCGGGTTACATACGCTTCAGGTTACATACGCTTCAGGTTATAGACTCTGCTAACCCAGAAATAGTACCTCGGGTTAAGAACTTTGCTTCAGGATGAGAATAGAAATCGCACGGCAGTGGCATGGCAGCAGCAGGAGGCCCCATTAGCTAAAGTGCTGCTTTAGGTTAAGAACAGTTTCAGGTTAAGAACAGACCTCCGAAACGAATTAAGTACGTAACCAGAGGTACCACTGTATGGTAGTGAATGAGCTTTTAAGTGTTTCCAAAAGTTTGGCACATGCATCTTTAGAGGTTTTGCAGATAAGCCCAAGTGAATGTAATATAGATAAATTCCACCTAATTGAAACAAATGGTTCAAGAAATACTATATAATGTTAACCTGCATAAGACAAGCCATGCTGTAATTCAAAGATGGCAAACCCACAGGCCAAATCCAGCCCATCTCAATCAAACTCGAATCCTTTCCTGGCTTCCAGAAAAATTTGGGTGCCTCCTCTTCCTCTGTAGCCATTGCTAAGTGGTCTTACTGGTCAGAAAATAGGAAAGAGTGCTATTTTCTGTTTCTTGAGAATGAAGACCTTTGCAATGCTGCCATTCATGACAAAAGAAATAACCCATTTTAATTCCTGTTATTTTTTTAAAAAAATTAAACTCCTCTGGTGCTGGTCAGTGAGTATTCATGGGCTATTCTAAGTTAGGAGAACTTGCATGCCATACCAAAATCTGTGTTGTTTACTCTTCTAACAATAATTCAGACAAATCTCATTCATATTAGAAGATACTTGTTTGTCCTAATACTTGTTTAACTGGGAATGCCTGTGTTTAAGAATACTACATCATTCACTCTGAGGTAGGTACAAACTCACCCTGTAAAGATGAAAAGCTGAATTCAGCAGTCGGTGTGACTAGAGAGATGGAGAGGGGAGGAAGATGAAAACTTAATTATAGTGACAATGCTTCCCAAATAACTCCTTCATCACAGTCTCAAGCAAAGGAACCGAAGGCAAATTCTCAAAATGCAGAAGTGTGTGAAGTGATCCCTTCTATCAAATTTCACCCGGAAAGAAAGAAAACATTGTAATTTAAGCAAGGATGGCCAACTGGGCAGAGAAGGCACCTGGCTCTGCCCCCAGAGGCACCTCCACATTTGGAAGTCTCTAATTTGGAAGTATTAAAAACAAATGAAATTCACCAGATCTATCCATCTAAAAATAGTGGTATCCGTTGGCATACAACCAGACCAAATTGTCAGACCCAAATGCTTCATAGGAAATAAATCATGAAATGAAGGGCTGATTAGACGTAAACTTTTTAAGAATAAAAGCTGGAATTCTAAGTACAAAAGCAAGGAACATGCAGGTGATATTAACCACCACTTCAGATGCTGGAGTACTGTATTTGTAAATTTAATATTTGCTTTTTACTGTATAAAATGCCCCTCCTAAAAGTTTCTACCATGCACAAATCTCTTGCAGGATATAACAAAACCATGCTTTTGAGAGCTGTTTTTTGCTGTTTCCTCCTCAGCTGTAAAAGTAATTAACAATTGTTATTAGTAAAACAAATGTTCATAGTTTTAAAAAATACAGTACCATTCAGTTCTAAGTATGTCAGTATTTGGAAAATGGAATTCAGAGGCAATTTTGTCATTTTATTTTATTTTTATTTCAAACATGGGACTCAAAACTGAGACTTGAAAATTATTTTTAAAAACTACACTGGTATTATGAAGATAGCTACACAATATTAATATAAAATGGGTTTCTAACATTTGGTTTATTAACTTGCTTTAAAAAAAATCTATTGCATTTTAAAAATTTTGAACAGCAGTATGTGACAATGGAATGAAGAGGGCAATCTATATAACTAAGAGTATAACAAACACTTTGTTTTGGAAATGGATACATCATCTCTAACTGCTAACTGCCTGAAGGTAAATTAATGTAAGCTCTTATTTCGGTGTGTATTTGGCTCCATCTAGAATTATCCAATAAACTAGTCTAGAACTCACACCATGATCAAAAGAACTTTAAAAGGACAAACTTAACAAGATAAATTAAACGTCTCCCTTGTCCAAGGGCAGTAAACAAAATGAAAATGGGTGCTTACCCCTTAAATTAATAGCTTCCATGATGAAAGGCTTCAGTAACTTCTGTCTGAATTTTATTGAATGTTCAATAAGGGACCCAAAAATCCCTGATCTAAGCAGCCCAGAATACTTAACCGAAACAAAAACACAAAAAGTGACACACCCATATATTGAGGAGGTATGTAAGACAAGAGCAGACCTACCCAGTTTCTATACATGTGGCCTGTCCAGAGTGGAGGCAGGAAACCTGTTTATCTGTCAACCTATTTATCCGAACAACCCATTTATCTTAAAGTATTTGAACAAACATAGGAACATAGGTAAAGGTAAAGGGACCCCTGCCCATTAGGTCCAGTCGTGACTGACTCTGGGGTTGCGGCGCTCATCTCGCTTTACTGGCCAAGGGAGCCGGTGTTCAGCTTCCGGGTCATGTGGCCAGCATGACTAAGCCACTTCTGGCAAACCATAGCAGCGCAGGGAAACACCGTTTACCTTCCCGCCGGAGCGGTACCTATTTATCTACTTGCACTTTGATGTGCTTTCGAACTGCTAGGTTGGCAGGAGCAGGGACCGAGCAACGGGAGCTCACCCTGTCGTGGGGATTCGAACCGCTGACCTTCTGATCGGAAAGTCCTAGGCTCTGTGGTTTAACCCACAGCGCCACCCGCATCATAGGAACATAGGATGGGGCTTTTTACAGAGTCAGACCATGGGCCCATCTAGCTTAGTACTGTCTAGTAGCCTTGCTCAATATGGTGCCTCCAAATATTTTGGACAATAACTTCCATAATCTCTAACCATTGGCCAGGATGACTGATGCTGATGACAGCTGTGGTCCAAAAACAGTTGGATCCCACCAAGTTGGCAAAGGCGGACTAGTGCTTAGCTCTCCAAGGTTTCAGACAGAGATTTTTCCCAACCCTACTTGGGAGATACTAGGGGTTGAAGCTGGGATCTTCTGCATGCAAAATGCATGCTCTACAGTCCTCCCCTAACAGCAATCCTATATGCACTCTGATACCTGAACAGTCCTTTATTTATGAAAGCTGCTATGTCAGCTTCTCGCTATAAAGGGAACAATGATAATAAAGCAACCATTAACAATTGCTACTATCCTGAAAAATCAGTTTTATGCATGCAAGTTCAGGAACCCCTAGAGAGGGTAGGAAATACAAATGTAGGATTTAGTAGGTCAACCTTTGTGCCATTTTTTTCCCTGCACAAAGACAGATGATGCTGAGAGGGAATGGAAAGAAGAACCTGGTGCAGTGGCTAAGAAGCATCGAACTGGGAATTCGCCAGTGCGAATACTATGGCAGCTCTGAACTGAAAGGGGTTCGTGGCCACTTTTTCTGTGCCTCAGACTTACATCAGCAATTCAGAAATAATAATACTGGATCACATTACAAGGTCTTTGTAATGGTTACAGAAGGAATTCATGTAAGATAATTTGCACACCCCAAAGTATTATATCATTGGTTGTCATCAAGACTCTCTAAGTGCTGAAACTGTTGGAGAGAGAACAGAAAATTTGCTACTGGTCTTGATGAGGTATGGGGAGGCAGGCACAATATTGGTGCACTCTGCTCCCCACTGTAGGACAAGTAGCAGTGGAGGCTTGTCCATTGGGATGAATGGGGCATTGTCCCAACTACTTCAACCCACCCATAGCCAGCCACGACCTCCCTGCCTTTTTACAACCAATTTAGGATGTAACATTGGCTGTCAGTTTCCTCCTCCTCATTTTCAGCACAGCCCCTGTAGAAGTCAGTGAGTCTGGGGACAAAAGTAGAATTAGTTGCCTCTGCCTGTCGCTGGCTCCGGTTCTGCTTACTGTCTCCCCGGCCTTCACACTATGAGCAGCAGTAGCAACTTTGGGTGGGCAATTCTGATTGAGAAAACAGTGCAAGGAGAAAAAAGAGAGTTGACAATCTCTTCCTCGGCCAGGTTGCTCCGACTGAGCCAATTCATCCCTGTGGCTAAAATATTTTTAAATGAATAAAACAAGATACCAAGTCATCGGTTTCTCACATCGATGCAGACTGAATGAATGCAGAACAAGTTAGTGAGTGCATGTAGGTTGTACTGCTTCTGAAGATATTTGCAGCATTAACTTTCAGGAATAGTTTTGGTAAGA
This sequence comes from Podarcis pityusensis, assembly GCF_964106645.2. Taxonomy (NCBI): domain Eukaryota; kingdom Metazoa; phylum Chordata; class Lepidosauria; order Squamata; family Lacertidae; genus Podarcis; species Podarcis pityusensis. Next base: position 110,217,273 of record NC_138028.1, read on the forward strand.
GACCAGTTTATAAATCTTACCTCTGCTGACATCCATAGCATATAATTCTCTGAGCCCAAGCTCATTTAGGGATTTCGTCAAGTCAAGAGTTTCCTGAGATTGGTAAGTCTTCAGTAACAGAGTGTGTAAACGGTCGAAGTCACATTTGCTGCAGATGATTTGCATGATATCTTGCAGTGGTGCATGAGGATTAACTCTGACAATAGTCTTCTGTGTCTTCTTGTAGTTTACAACAACTCTCACGGTTTGCTGAAACAAGGGGAATTTTTAAAACCAATTATAGCCTTTTGCTTTCTGAAAGACACTCAATCCATCAAGTGCATTGAGTTCATTGCTACTAATAACTTTCGCAAAACATTTCATGGGGCGGGGATGTAATAGAATTCTAATTTATACCCCATATTCTTCCAGCTCTTCTCAGTGTGAAATGAAGATTTGGCTTAGGCCACCCCTATTAAGATTCAAGACTTGGAAGAGGATATGAACAAGGCCTCCCCAAATTCAAATATCCCAAGGATTTGAACTCATGAACTGAATATGGCTCATGTGGTAGTGATGTCTTGCCCCTGGTTGTCAACACTTTCTCTGCTCTTCATAGAACTCACAGGGAATGAGAGACAGAGAACTGAGAATAAGCAAAAGGACTTTTTGCACTTGCTTAAGGCAAAACCCATGCACACCCCTCCTTAAAGCAGATCACAGCAGGTAGGAACCCATGGAATGAAAACCTATCTCCCTCCCTAGGCAACCACTCAGCAATTCATCTCTGAACCCAGAGCAGTCACAAGGCATGCACTACCAAAGACAAATATAGGTTAATTTCCAGTGACTTTCATATGCAATTTTATGAACAAATTCTGAATGATGCTACTGCCTCCAAAAGCTTTAGAATTTAAATGAAAAGTATTTAGGAGGTAGAAAAAGTTTCTGTAAAGTATCTCACCTCTGGGATGACAGGAGTAGGCTTCTTTTTATCCATCTGTTTTGGCTTTAAAATCACTTTGTCGACTTCAAGCATCCCAATGGGTGTATTTGGTTTGAATTTGATCTGCTTTTTCTCGACTGTCATCAGGTCTATGGTATGGCTGGCAGGATTCAAACGGTATTGTGCACAAAGGTATACCAGTAAGTCCATCATTGGTTTGCTGGAATAAAATGTTAATATGACTATAAATGGTTATTATATAATTTCCCCAAAGGTCATTAAGAAAGACTTGGTTGTGGTGGAGGTCTAGCTCTTGAAGACGCTCTTGCCTTGCTTGAACCAGAAGACAATTATGTACAGGCAGCTCCCCATTTGCATGGGGGATGCGATCCAGGTCATTGCAGGTGTCAGCCCGCCCCACCCCCACTCTGCCCCCTTGCAGGCCAAAAGCAGTGCACGCGTCAGTGGTTGCACATGCCTTCGTTGTGTGCAAAATTATCATTCCCTGTACAGTACATTTCAGAAGATGTAGGCACTCTCAAGACTACCATATTTTTTGCTCCATAAGACGCACCTATCCATGAGATGCACCTAGTTTTTAGAGGGGGAAAGCAAGAAAAAAAATATTCTGCACAGAGCATGTAAGCGACTCTCGCTTTTCTTGCTTTAAAGCAAGCAAAGCGAGAGCCGCTTACATGGCTTCTCTCCCGCTTTGCGCAGCTCTCACTTTGCTTGCCCATCCCTCCTCCTGCCTCGCTGTAAAGCGCGGCGACTCCAGAGCAAGAAGAGGAGGAGGAGACACCGGGATAGGTGCTTTGCTTGCTTTACAGCGAGGCAGGAGGAGGGATGGGCAAGCAAAGAGAGAGCTGTGCAAAGGGGGACAGAAGCCATGTAAGCAGCTCTCGCTTTGCTTGCTTCCATCAGTCCCTCCTCCCAATTCACTGTGAAGCCAGCAGAGTCAGAGGCGCTGCGCAGCTCTCGCTGAAGCCAGCAGAGCAAGAGCGATAGCTGTGCAGCGACTCTGGCTCTTCTGGCTTCACAGCGAAGCGGGAGGAGGGACAGAAGGGAGCCCTTACATGGAGCCCCTTCCGTACCTCATCCCGCTTTCCTGTGAAGGCAGCAGAGCCAGAGGTGCTGCGCAGCTCTCGCTGAAGCCAGCAGAGCAAGAGTGATAGCTGCGCAGTGGCTCTTGCTCTGCTGGCTTCACAGCGAGCAGCGGACGGGAGCCATGGCTCTGGCTGCAGAGGCATCTCTCAGCTCGCGACTGCAGTGGTAGCTGAGGGATCCCTCTGCCACCCAGTGCATTCACTCCATTTCCCCTTACCTTTTAGGAGGAAAAAAGTGTGTCTTATGGAGCGAAAAATACAGTAATTTATTTCATTGGGATTCAGCAGCGTCTGTAAGGCAAAAGCCACTTTCAACACTGTCAAGAAATAGTGCGGCACAGAGATATCGAACACTTTCGTAAGATTAAAGCCCTGCAGAATGTCTCAGTGACTGTAAAAAAAACAAGCAACATTCCTACTCAAGTTTAATCTACCGCACAGTAACATTCAGCATAGAAGCTTTAAAGTTGCTCTTGGGTCAACCCTGATAATGAATAACAGAGATTATGATGAAATAATTTTTCCACCTCCTAATTGGAACAGCTTACACAACGCCTCCCTGAATTATAAAAAAGGGCCTTGTTGAACGCAAGGCTCAACAAAACATTTTACCAAAAGACTACCAAACAGCCTAAGAGCCAAGAGTAACTTTAAAAAAGAAGAAAAAATATGCCTTCCACACTGCTTCCTCCCCTGTGACTGGTTGCTGTAGTGGGAATAGCAGGTCTCTTGACTACATTTCTGAAGGTTTATGGAGTTTGTGGCGCATTTGGCCTTGCACAGCAAGACAGTTCCACACTAGCCAATTGCAATAAACAGAACCGGTCTTCCTGAAATATTTTACCCAATCACTTACCGTAAACCTTATTTTTGTACGCAAGTATACAAAAGAGCAAATCATATTATAAAATGAAACAATTCCCTCCTAAAACAGCTTCAGGAAGGGCAGGGGATGCAGAGACACAGCCCATTAAATAGTTAAGCACTGACTGGTGGTTACTTATTTAAAATGCTAGGACACATACCTAATTCCTGCTGGCTCATGAACAAGGACCACCCAGATATAACTAAAGACTAGTAAATACACATGCAGCTTTTCTTTGCTGTTTTACAGTCTAGTGAAAACAAACTAGTACTTTTACTACCGCAAACCCTGTATCAATTCTTGTAAGTCTTACCATGCTGAACTTAAATGACCTGTACAAAGGCTCCACTTAGAAGGGCTCCCAAATCACAATTCTTTTAAAAAGCTAAATTTGCCAAAATACCCAAACAAAATATTTTTTTTTCCACCCAAAAAGCTATGATTCAGATTATATTTTTATTTCAACTGCCTGAGCGGAATTTCATTGCAAGTAAACATTCAATTCAATTAAGTAATTGTTTCATCGGTCTAAAATTCAAGCGTGAAAACATCAGTCACCAAATCCTGTATTTTGCACCAAACCTTTTTTTCTATTTCAGCATCTATTCTGCATTAAATACAAATTTTAAACTATTAACTGAAAGCAATGTTCCACCAGAATTGTAGCAGCCTGCCAATCATGTTTGCACATATTTTCAAGGGGGTTCCAGTATTTCAAATTAGGCCACATTTTGGAAAATTACTTACTGGGTCCTATTCCTAAGTAAAATTCTGAGGAAGAAACACAGACAGCCAAACCTAACTACAGCAGCGACATCTGCAAATCCACTGGCCAGGGATATGTGATAAATAGAATACCTGGCACCACACAGATCATTACTGAAAGATCTAATTTCCACTAAAGTTTTGGAGCAGGTAAGAAACAGCAAGGATGACTCGCACGATGCCTTCCTTTCTCCACACACTACACAAATGAAAGAATACCCAGCCCACCTTCCCAGAACTTTATTCAAGATGCTTTTCTTACGTAGCAGATGGCTTAAACAGCCATCATGTTTTACACCAATCTTCACAGGTTTTGCTGCAGATTTTAGCATCTAAAGAGTAATTTAGAGGTCCTTGAAGGGCCACACTCTAAAAAGGAAATAATCTGGGCAGATTTATAGGCAAGAAAATGTTTCTTTCACTTTTGTTGCTCATCGTTAATTATTACTGAGAACTGCCTCCACTTTCCCCCCCGTTCTTTCAATTTTATCATTTTGGCCAATTTCCACAAACTAGAAAGAAGAGTGCATAAGCCCCCAAATGCTGTTTTTTAAAGGCTCCAGGGACCTGTGCAAACTTTGCCCTAGCTCACAGGAACACACAGCTCAAGGAAGCTCTTGACCAAGACTTGGGAGCAACAGAGCTGTGTATCAACCTGAGCTAAAGCTTAGGGCAAAGTTGCCTTACTCTCTGTAAGCCTTCTCTTTGGGCCATGTGACTGTGCCTCAACCCCACTCTCAGTCTTTCCTAGTCACGTGGAAGGAAGGTATTACATTTTCACTCAATCCAGCCAGAGAGTGTTTCCTAGAGTTTTGCCAGACAAGCTTAGCTTCCCTTTGCCTTGGCATTTCCCTGAGCTGTGCCCCACTGGATAGCTGAAGGGCTTCACTATTCCCCGAAGTCTTTAAAATCTGTCTTTGGGGACCTCTGGTTGAACTGCAATTAAGTTATCTAGGACAAAAAAATGAAAGGAACAAGGCTCATTTAAACTAAAAAACAAAACAAATGTACATCGGCGCAAGATAACAAAATCATGTGGGCACAAACAGCTTGTTGGGTTTTTGGATCACAACATAGACATTATTAGATTTCCAGGTTCAACATCCAGCTTGAAATTAGTACGTGCTAAAGCACTTCTGCTGCAAAACAGCATGAATTCTTTCTTAAACGTACCTGCCATTAACAGTAGTAGACTTGATCACATCACCTGGGAGAACCACAGACAGCTCAATGTCTCTGTCGATTATGTTTTCTTTTTGCTCCATGGTGAAATTAGTTAGTTCTGAATCATCAAAAGAAGAACAGTCAGTGATCCTTGTCTCAGATGGAGGACGAGGAGCTTTTGGCTTGGCTTTCCGTCTGAAATAGAACATAAATTTAACGCAATTAGGAAAAAGCGTATCAGCAGAACAGTACTGAACACTACAAGGAAGTGGTTAAAGGCTTCAGTGCTGGAGTCCTGGATGCAAGTGAGCTGTGCAGTTCCTGAGTTGTCTGCTAAATCCGAGGGAAACTCCCTGACCAAACTGAATTACCAGTACAGTGATCAAGCAATTCAAGGATTGTTTTGCAAAGTACCCCAAGGTTTCCTGAACAACTATACTGGAATTGTCTCTCCCCCCCCCCCCCCCGGCCATTAAGCTCTTTCCCCCTCCTGGTTCACACAATTGCCTTTTCTTTGCAAAGCTGCACTTTGAGAAGTCAAGTTTATCTAAGAGTCCAGATCCTGACTTATTGTATTTGGGAATTCTCATTTGAATGCACAGGACTGTGATAAGATGGAACAGATATTGGTTCTTCAGGGTTTTGCCAGTCTGATTTTGGACATCCCTTTGCAAACTTCCCACTTTTTTGAAGCAAGGACAACTGTGATTGTGATGGTTGAGATATATATGAGACAGATATATTTAACCTTCTCCAAAGTGCATAATCAAACAATGCAGTGTTTTTAAATTTCTCTCTACCCCTTTAATATTTGCTTTTCACAACATGTTACATGAAGATGGTAAGCTGAATGTTACAGAAATATACTACAATCATATTAAAATCAGCTCTGCATCACATATTTTAAAATGTAGGGCATTGGACATAGACATTATAACATTTACTTAAACACACTGCCAAGTATCTTTAAAGTATGTTGCACTATAAAATCTGGTAAAGGAACATGGGCAATACACAACTTAGTTTTGCTCAGGCTAAAACCCTTCCATCTTGCACTAAGCCATGCGGATGGGAAGAGCTCTGCAACGGCAATGATTTTGGGGGCAGGGGCGGGGGGAGGGACATGATGGTGGTAAGACACAACTTAGGGAGAGTTAACACATATACGTGCTCCATTCAGTATACAGTAATTTGATAACTTTCGGCTGAACATGTGTATTAACAGCCCCCAAAACACACATACACATAGTATTAAACACTGGATCTGAGGCAATGCAAGATTATATTTGTGTCTGATCTGTGAAGTCTGCTTCATTTTCATGCAACTTCACTTAGCAGAATGTTAGAGCAAACAAAAGTTAAGTAAACACCTGTGGGGGAGGGAGGGGAAATTGTTCTCAGAAAACACAACTATTAAGCAATTTAGCCTTGAAATTGAACAGCATGATGCACGTAGCAGGAGTGACCAGGTAAATATATGAATACAGCAGGAAATCATGTGTCATCTGTTTTGAAAAGCAAGACTGGGTTAAGGCTGCAATTCTGAGGCAGCTTGGAGTGGGGGGGGGGGTTCAGAAGATAATTAAACTATCTCATCCAGTGACCCTCCAGACTCACGTTGAGGGTAGAGAGCACTCTTGCGTTCATTTATCCCTTTTTTTAAAAAAAATTACTCTTCCCCTCTCATTATTCCCAACTCCATATTGTAACCCCAAATAACTCAATGGGAGAAAATGATGATTGTCCCAGCCCATATCTGCATAGTATGTAAAAGGTAAAGGTAAAGGACCCCTAGACGGTTAAGTCCAGTCAAAAGGGACTATGGGTTTGCGGCGCTTATCTTGCTTTTTAGGACGAGGGAGCCGACGTTTGTCCACATACATCTTTCTGGGTCATGTGCCCAGCATGGCTAAACCGCTATTGGCGCATGGAGAACCGTGACAAGTTCCACAGCACACAGAAATGCCATTTACCTTCCTGCTGCAGCAATACCTATTTGTCTACTTGCACTGGTGTTCTTTTGAACTGCTAGGTTGGCAGAAGCTGGGACAGAACAACGGGAGCTTACCCCAACATGCAGACCCGAATTGCTGACCTTCCGATCAGCAAGCCTGAGAGGCTCGGTGGTTAGACCACAGCACCACCCGCTTAGTATGGACCCCTGTGTGCACAGAGCATTCCAGTACCCTTATGGCAGCCTTACTACTTGATGCACTGGCCCCGTAGTGACAGATTCACCAAAATTGGAGTGAAAGGATGTCCTACTGGACGTCGTCCCCATCAGTAAGTACTTCCAGTAACGTGGCATAGCAAAGAACTAAACTGGGTTCCAGAAGAGATTAAGGTGATTTCCATATATAAAGCCCAGGCTTCCACTCTCTCTCCTCCCTCCCTCAAACCGACTACTAGAATTTTCAAATTCATAGAAAAAAGGTGACGGAACCAGCAGGAAAACAAGTACGCTGCTGTGCTGCACATATTTTATAACAGAGGTGGGGATCCAGTGGACCCCCCAGATGTTGATGGGATTTCAAGGACAGTATCCAACTGGCACATCTTAATGCAAGGATTTCTAATTGAGCAACAGAATGTCCCTCCCTCTTTGCCCCCATCACCTCAAATCTGCTCCCGAAATTTGGTGGAACCCCTAGAACAGATTTAGGGGGCACATGGGAGGGAGTGCAGGGGGAGAAGTTCCACTGCACAAATGAAACAAGTTACTCCAAGCTACTTCAGATACAATCCCAAGTACCTTCAGTCCCAGCCAGCATGGCCAATGGTCAAGGATGACCTACAGAATCTAGCAGCAATCCATAGAGCCCCGGGTTAGCCTACTCTGCTTTACAGAATGAAGATGTCAATAATATTTATCTTCCTTCTGGAACTGGGTGCGAGAAAGAGTGTGAGTAGACAACTGAAAGGAAACAAGTGAGAACAAGACTGCATGGATGTGTGGTGTTTCTTCAGTCTGTGTTGTCCACTGCCAACCTAGAGGCTAATCTGACAGTCAAGAGTTGTGCCTCGCACAGGCTGCATAATTGACGTGCAACACAAAGCTCATCTTGATTCAGAAAGCTCTGAAAAGAAAACTTTCAAACCACAAACAGAATACAGTACTGAGTTATGTGAAACTTCAGTGTTTATATTTAGAAACGTAATTCTAAAAGGAGTGTGGGAAAACAAATGAATGGTGCATGGGAGAAGAAGAAAAAAACCAAACAACTGGGCAATTCATAGCATTTTGAAGACGGTTTTTCCAAATTCAGTCCTTAATTTATTTCTTAAATTTAAAAAATGCCAATTTATGAAAATAATGAATCATTATCACACAACTGTCAACATGGTATGTGCTCTGATCATCATCCACCTACATCTTGGCTCTGAGTCCTGGAAGACTTGCTCCGTGTCTTACAGGTCTTTTCCCACCTGGCCTGGGAGGGCAGGCCCTGACTGACTCCAGCTACAAAAGCTGAGGCTGCTGAATAGACTCTTGGGTTAGGGTATTGCTAGGGGTTTTGGTTGGGAGCGTGGTTGTTCCTGTTTTTGATATTGATTTTTTTTGTATCTTTATTTTAGATCATCTAGTTCATTATCTTCTTTCTCACAATGGTTAGTCATTGGCTATTTTGAAAGCATTTACTGAATATTTGGAAGGAGGGATGCCATTTCTTTTTTTTTTCTCCAGACACTATTTTTAGAAAGGCAAAAATTGTAAATATTTATGTAAAGTTCCCAGAGCCTTGAGGACAGAGAAGGGCATAAAGCTAAAAAAATAATAATGCACAATATTAAAGATGCACAACCACAGCCTGGAGTGCCTCATGGGAATTTCTCACTTTAGAACTTCAATGTAAACAAAGTAAACAGGAGAACTATAGACTTATATGTGTGTGTATGTATGTATGTATGTATGAACGGAGAATTTAGGAAGGATTGGGGGAGTTCTAATCCCTGAGATTAGACCTTTGCTTTAAAAGAAGAGTATGGGGGGTTTTTTTGCCTTAAAAGGAAGTTGCAACTTTCCCCAACCTTGTAGAAAGGGTGGATTGGGGTAAAGCCACAACACACTGGATGAAGGAACTGGTAAGTCAGCAATTTCCCACCTCTACTGTTTCTCCCCCTCCTCTCACGTTCAGCCAAGCACTGACCTCCCCTCTCTGATACAGTGTTTCTGATCACCCAATGATTTTCTGTGTGGGCAGGATCTGGCAAATGCTGCACAACAAATGTGGTCTTGGGACAGGAAAGCAATCTCCTGCCCTTATTGATTACCGACATACAAACTCTGCAATTTCCTTCCCCCCTGCTTGCTTTCTGCCAATTCTGACCTATTCCATGTGATAAAATAAAACCTAAACTGAATACTTAAGGATTTCTAAAATAAATTTTAAAAACAGGTGTGCATGCGCAAACACACACACATATCACTTTCTATGAAATTTGAATCTTTCGTATCGGAAGCACATTTCATAGTTCAACCATGCATTGTGTAAAGAAGTACTTCGTTTTTTCCGTCCCAAATCTTCCAATGTTCAGCTTCATTGGATTGCTCCAGGTTCTAGTATTATGAGTAAGCAATAAAGTAAATCACAGTAAAGGACCGTGTTATTCCTCTCTTGTAAATGACTAACAAGTTCCATTGATTATGGGGTAGTGTGTGCCCTTTTTTAATTTTTTACTTCCAGCCAAAGAAAACATTTTCCTCTAATCCTGAAGGAACCCCTGTACTCTCCAGGAAGGTCTGTAAAAGATTCCTCGTCTGAAACACTGGGGAGCCCCTGCAAATCAGTGCAGATAACAGAGAGATAGATGTACCACTGGTCTAACTCTGTATTAAGGAGTTTCCTATGCAGCTATGCATCACGTATTTCCCTTAAATAGCTTTTATACATTTGAAGGGAAGAGTGATTGGCCCCGTAAAGCACGATAATTAAGCTGATAATTTAACAGAATGCTGGAAAACCCTTTTTTGTACCACACTGAAACCAGAAGCCAGCTCTGCCAGTTGCTCTCTGCTTCTTTCTAAGCAATTGGCACTGACCCCTCCGTAGATCTGATAATATGACCTTTGGACAGCAGCAGTCCTGGAAACAGAAACGCTTTTCAGCTGGCTCCAAGTCCAAATGACATTTTCTTACTTCAAAAGGCCAAAAAAGCATACTTTGAGCAGCAGGTTAAAGCCAAATCTGTCACAGATATTCATGCTTTCAGCCAGGGTCGTTATGGCCCCTAAGGAAAGTGTGTCAGACCCTGCAATAACTTGGAAAAAAAAAATCCACTGTGTAAGCCTTTGTTGCCCGATTCCATAGCTGAAGTGAGCCACTAACAGTGAGGCTCCGACTGTTAGCATCTCGGCCATTTAATTAAAAGGCTCCTGCAGTTTTTAAAACACACTTGAACTTCTGCAGTGTTGCATGACTGCAGATCAATCAACATACATACTAACAGCAAATGCGTTCTCCAACTAGCTATCATTACACAGCTAAAACAGCAACATCCACGCACAAGAGGGAGGTTATCAGCAGGTTTCTTGGAACCAAAGCATTTGCAGAAATAGAAAAACTTTACCCAGGTGGGGGCTTAACGGGCAGGACCCCTGAAAGATAACCCAATGGGGATCCAGCAGACTTAGAAGGAAGGAATAATAGAATCACTATAGCTAATTGTTGAGCTGGAAGGGACCTTGAGGGTCATCTAGCCCAACTCCCTGCAATGCAGGAATCTCAACTAAAGCATCCATGGATGGAATGGAATAGCCTCAGAAAGGTCATAGCTAGCTAGCTGGCAGGCAGGCAGGCAGGCAGGCAGGAACTCAGAACAGGAGCATTTACGTGCTGCAACATTTTCTTGCAAGCCCCACGTGTAGCCCAGCAAAGAAAAAAAGCTGCAGTCAATCCCAGGAGAGAACTAAGAAAACACTGGGTTAAATAAATCCTGCCTGTGGCAGTCCCAATCTGGACTGACACCACAGCCCAGCAGTTGCCAGGGGTGTTATATAGCTATGAGAATGGGGGTCCCAATCATAGCATTCAAAATTATATCTACTGGCATCAGTTCTAGTTTGACCCTAAATGTACCTTTCACTAAGGAAAACAAGGAACGAAATTAGACTGCCACCAGAAAAGCAAGGAAAGGAAAAGAAACAAGCTAACAGGCAGTAGGAATTTCTTTTCTATACAAAATACTTTTAATCTTTTAAATCCGTTTGTTAGATCTTGCTTTGTTGAATCAGCGGCATTATCCAGATAAATAAGTACAGGCGGATTTATTTGGTGTAAACAGGAGTTCAGAATTACAAGCTTCTCTTTCTTGCACTTTCAAGATAAAGCAGAAATAAACATGGCAACAATAAAAAAGTCATGGTTCCATGCATAAATTTCTGTTTTATTAATATTACGGGATAATAGTGAAAAATAATGAGTGTCGTTTGAAGGGAATCGCATGCCAGCAATATGGGAAGCTTTGCAATTTAAACGACTGCCTGGCCCCTTTGCAGTCAGCTGAATAAGCTGGAAAGATTAGGAAATCAGCTGAGGTGTAAGGCTGAAGACACAAGGGAGGGGGGATCAGAGACAGACCAATGTACACCCTCACAAGCAACGCATCCAGGTAGCGATACATTTGGGAATGTCTGTGCTATTTTAGCTTTTCTGCTTCCTGCGTGACAGACATGCTGGCTGCTTCAGGAAACACCCCGACAAGGCAAACAGGAAGTGAGTGGCACCAGCACCAGTGTGAGAAGAACAAGTCACCTGCCTGTCATCTGCAATATTTTACTTACACTGAGTGAGACAGCACTTAGCAGAGAATGCAGGAAACTTGCCTTACAAAAGTTTATAAACGAAGACAATTGGCATGCACGCACAGTTTCAGCTGCAGGAGGGTTCGGGAGAAGAAAACCAGCAATGTTTATATTTGCTGGCGTTTAAAGATTTGATACCCAGTTTATTTAGCAATATCCCTTGAAATACACCAGCAGTGTTCTACTGAAATTTAATGTGTGGTGCACAGTAGTTCTGAGCTTGCACAGAAGCTTGCAGTAGATGTAAGCTGTGCTGTGGCCTTAAAGAGACAAAAGGAACATATTCTGGGGAGGTGGGGAGATGATAAATTATTTATATAACCTGCAATGCCAGGGGCATAGATTCAGGAAACGTTAAGCACTTTTAAACCCCATTTATTTTCGCACATGTGTGGGTTTTTCCTGTTAAAATCAATAGTAATCCAAGGTACTCAACTTTTACTAGATTGTGCCCAAGACTTCTACCACAGCCTGAAATTTTTAGTGCATACATTTTATTTCAAGGATTTACATCCTACACTTCAATAAATTCCCAGTACAATGTAAAATACAATGAAAATGAGAATATTAAAATTACACAGTTTAGAGGAGCAGCACAACAGCAGGACAAATATATATTTAAAAGCCCAGGTCAGATTAAAATGTCTGGAATTTGTTTAAAAGGTTCTTGCCTGACAATGAAATATTAAAATGAAAATGAAATTTCCTAAAGAGAGTATTCTACAGTCTAGTACCACGAGAAAGAAGTTCCTTCCCCAAGTAGTCAGACACCAAACCAACAGCTGCTAGGGTACCAATAGAAAAGGCTTCCGCTGTATATCTTAAACTTCTGAAGGCAAGTAGAACTACCACTTCCTCCCCAATGCTGATAAGTCTAGCTATGGGCATCATAATCTATGGCACGGTATCCCCTGTCATTCATTTAAACCCAAACTTCCGAATACAAAACCATTTTGCAGATACCTTCAGATAACATTGCTTTAAAAGACACTATCTCACTAAGCACTGCTGCAGGAAATAGTTGATTTTGCACATGTCTAAACGGAGTAACTTTATCAAAGATTTCAATCTATTTTAGAAAGCAAGCAACCGACCACTCAATTTGTACCAAATAGAATGATGGTACAGCTGCTAACATCCATTTCTAACTCAAGTCACATGGGGGTGGGGTCCATTTTACAAACTACAGTGGTACCTCGGGTTAAGAACTTAATTCATTCCGGAGGTCCGTTCTTAACCTGAAACTGTTCTTAACCTGAAGCACCACTTTAGCTAATGGGACCTCCCGCTGCCACTGTGCCGCCGCTGCACGATTTCTGTTCTCATCCTGAAGCAAAGTTCTTAACCTGAGGTAATATTTCTGGGTTAGCGGAGTCTAACCTGAAGCGTATGTAACCCGAGGTACCACTGTATGTGCCACAAAATCTGACCAACCATTAAATGAACCAGAAGAGAACCCTTTGCATGCCTATGTGGGGGGTAAAACTTTATTCTGATTGTATTCTGATCGGGCAGTGTGTTTCTACTCCCTTGGAAATTAAAAGGATAAGGCACAGAGACATACAGGAGGGTAGCAAATATACCGGGTAGCAGGTGAAGAAAGAGGTGCTATCCATGTAGGGTTGCCAGCCATCCTTAGAAAAACGTGATTGTCCTTTTTTTTTTTTTTTTGAGAACAGTGTCCCCCTGTCCTGTATGAACTTCAAATGGGATGCCTTTTTCAGGTATTCAAGCTCCTCTTCTTCAAAACTGCATGAGAGCCAGTGTGGTGTAGTGGTTAAGAGCGGTAGTCTCCTAATCTGGGGAACCGGGTTCGCGTCTCCGCTCCTCCACATGCAGCTGCTGGGTGACCTTGGGCCAGTCACACTTCCTTGAAGTCTCTCAGCCCCACTCACCTCACAGAGTGTTTGTTGTGGGGGAGGAAGGGAAAGGAGAATGTTAGCCGCTTTGAGACTCCTTAAAGGGAGTGAAAGGCGGGATATCAAATCCAAACTCTTCTTCTTCTTCTTCATGGGAAACGGTGGGTTCGATGGGAGGAGAGCCAAGAGTGAAAGCAGGAGTTATCGTGGGACGTGGGCAGAGGTTGGGGTGGGGCCAACTGCGGTTGCAAAGAGTCAAGAGAAAGCTTTTTTTGTTTTTACAAGTTCTATGCTAATCATGTTGAAAACGCCTCCTCTAGGTGGCTTTTGTAATTTTGCCAAGTAGCAAAAATTACACAAGTATAAACTATGCACCTATTTCCATCACAAAGCAAGGAGTGCACATAATACAAATCAAACAGAGCACTCATCTCTGCAGATGTGGGAATTGAGTTCCCTTTCCTCAAGCTCCCTAAGCAGTAAAAGTTATTACATCCCACAAGCTGCCACTGTGTTAACTACTACCTAGCAAGGCAAGCACCTTTGGTCTTATCCAACACACATCCCTGACAAACAGCAAACAATGCTCTGACCTTGTAACAAATTACTAGAGCAGCATTACCTACCTTAGCAATAAAGCAAAATAATCCATATTATATGTGCAATGTTACAATCCTTAAAAGTCTGATTCTTGAGGTGAAGATTTCAGACTGTTCCAAAGAAACAGTCTGTTCCCAAGTTGCTAATACCTGTTTATTAGGTAAAGGTAAAGGGACCCCTGACCATTAGGTCCTGTCGTGACCGACTCTGGGGCTGCAGCGCTCATCTCGCTTTATTGGCCAAGGGAGCCGGCGTACAGCTTCCAGATCATGTGGCCAGCATGACTAAGCCGCTTCTGGCAAACCAGAGCAGCGCACGGAAATGCCGTTTACCTTCCTGCCGGAGTGGTACCTATTTATCTACTTGCACTTTGAAGTGCTTTCGAACTGCTAGGTTGGCAGGAGCAGGGACTGAGCAACGGGAGCTCACCCCGTCGCGGGGATTTGAACCACCGACCTTCTGATCGGCAAGTCCTAGGCTCTGTGGTTTAACCCACAGCACCACCCGCGTCCCTACCTGTTTATTAGATGACTAATAATGGCCAAAAAATGCCCTTCAAAGGAGAACTCACTCACCAATGCTAGTTTTTGTAAGCAACGTACTGTAGGGTACGGTCTAATTTAGCCCAGGCTGATGGTAAGACTCTCATAGGCTTTGATGCATTTACAGCAAGTAATAATAATAATAATAATAATAATTTATTATTTATACTCCGCCCATCTGGCTGGGTTTCCCCAGTCACAAGTGGTTCATACATACTAGAATTTAAATAAATAAGCCTCCTGGATTTCAAACCTGTGCTTCTCTTTCAAATATGTGCTTCTCTTTATATATCAATTGCACTGTTCTCTTCGTTTTTGTGGCAATGTTAGTGTGTGTTTGGGGTTATTATTGTTGTCTTAATTACATCATATCTACACCTAGCCGGACAGACATGTCTCTTATATGATGATAAATGATGTGTTTTGTTAGGATCAGAAAAAACAGGAGAGCAGTAATGGTCTCAGTGGCAAAATCAGAAGAGTAACCAAATGTTGAGAAGACATCTCTGCTAGTAATGAATAAGGGATTGCATGCGCACATTGTTGTATTTTGTTGTTCTTTTTTGGCAGTCCAAGCCAAAATCATGTGACTAATCACTGATTAACATATTGCCCAGCCAAAGGAATGTACAGCACAGCCAATGAAAGTACTGTGGCATGATTTTTACAGACACAGGTTTTCTCTTGGATTTACACCCATGTCTTTTCAGCTATGTGGCCATTTAGAGATGTGATTCATTATGTTCCTTCTCACCTGAGGAAAATAACAAAGCTGATCTAGGAATCTGTGCTGCAATTTGATGGCCACAGGTTTCAACCAGAACTTGATTACCTTCTTCATCTGTACCTCTCCTACCTGTTTTAACACAATAAATGGAAATCCACGCAAGGGAAATGGGCCAGTGTGTTGGACAGAGGTAGCAGGAAAAGTGGTTTCAGGATTACCACTGGTTCCACATGTAAACGTAAAAGAACCCTGGACAGTTAAGTCCACTATGAGGTGCGGCACTCATCTCGCTTTTCAGGCTGAGGGAGCCGGCATTTGTCCACAGACAGCTTTTCAGGTCATGTGGTCAGCATGACTAAATCGCTACTGGCGCACGGAAGACCGTGACAAGTTCCAGAGTGCATGGAAGCGCCATTTACCTTCCCACCGCAGAGGTACCTATTAATCTACTTGCACTGGTATGCTTTCAAACTGCTAGGTTGGCAGAAGCTGGGACAGAGCAACGCGAGCTCATCCCGTTACATGGATTCGAACTGCCAACCTTCCGATTGGCAAGCCCAAGAGGCTCAGTGGTTTAGACCAGGCTTCCTCAAACTCGGCCCTCCAGATGTTTTGAGACTACAATTCCCATCACCGCTGACCACTGGTCCTGCTAGCTAGGGATCATGGGAGTTGTAGGCCAAAAACATCTGGAGGGCCATGTTTGAGGAAGCCTGGTTTAGACCACAGCGCCACCCACGCCCCATTTGGTTCCGCATGTACCCATAAATGCCAATGCATCTGTGGTGGCTTTGCTGCTCAGTTTATACATTACAGCAGTGGCAGAGCCACTTTTTGTGGCTTTATCCCATGGTACTGATGTAATGTTTAAGGGCCAAAGAAACAGAATTATCTGGAGGGGAAAAAATAGTACAGGAAGGCCCATAATGATTTGCCTGGCCTGCATAGGGCTGTGCCTTTAAAACTTTCCGGCAGGACAGTAAAGCCACAGAAAACCAGTTTCCAGACCACTGCTGTAACATATAACCGTCACATTTACAAAACTGACAGAAGACTGGCAGAGAGAACTACTTTGCTTACAGCAGTTGGTTCTCTCTCTCTATATATATGTTTGTGTGCCTGAAGTTGCTCCCCAATGTTTGCAAACATGCCATTTGGATTTATGTGCATGAGCAGAACCTGAAATTACGCACACCACAGCAAATACCTTTTAATGTGTTCTGAGTGATTGTTTGCACAATGTGACTTTTGAATTTTTGGCTTTTAAATTTTTCTGGTGGAGGGTGGGGAGATGAACAAAACGTGTCCATTTACGAAGATACATCGCTTTGGTGAAAGGAAGCAGAACGTGATGCCTAAAATACAAGAACCAAGCCCCATTTTGCAGCCATTTTATACATCCTATATCTTCACAAAAGTCGTGTGAGATAGGTTCTGCTGATACCTGATGACTGGTCCAAGTTGAGAAGTGAAAAACCATAAATTAAGTGAGTTTAAAATGTGAGGCTGTACATGTTGAGGTGATGCTGAACTTAGTGCGGACACGCGATAAGCAGAGCTCTCAGCAGCCCTGAACTCCTGAGCTCAAGCGATCTGACAGCCTCAGCCTCTAAGAGGAGCTGGATTGCAGGCATAAGCCACTGGTTCTTTTGGAGATATCCAAACAGAGACTCACAGCTGCAGCTTTGAAATAAACCTTTCTTTCTTTTTTTAACTTCTCCACCCATTGCCCCTTGTCATTTGGCTAAGAGGGACAGCATTTTGGACTTTTGCTCCAGTAACCAGGAGGGAGTGGAGAGAGAAAGAGATGGAGAGAGAACTCTATATGATGGCAAACTAGTGCTTAGGATAAACAAAGAAAAAAAGGAGTTAAATGTAGGAATCAAGGCATGGAGTGTTGGGAGGGGTGTTTGCTTTCCTGGCTTTGTGTGTGTGTTTAATTTCACATGTCTCGCAACCACCTGCTGCCGCAATTCATCATAATTATTATATTGCTTTAAGAGTTATTCGGGATTATCTTTGGTTTGCAGATACCACTAGGAATGCAATGCAATACAGTGCCCATCTCTGTGTTGAAATTATTGCTCAACATGTTAGAAAGAATGCTAGCAACACTGCCTTTGCTCCAACAGCCCTGTCACTAGCAGGCCAGCAACTTGCAAGAAAGAGCTGGTTTGCACAAGATGTGCACAACTGTACTTACTATGTGGCTACAAACCAGACAATGGAGAAAGGGGAATGCTGAGCTTCTCCACCTGAAGTGATCAAGTCTCCCAAACAAGACATCTACCAGTCTCCTGGCATCCTTGCCGGCCTGACACATGGAAGACAGGTTCCTTGCCGGATGGTGATTCTCTGACAGGCAACACATTCTAGAGTACTGTCTCATGTGACTCTTGGTGACTAAAGGAGGCCAGCATCCCATGCAACTTTGGCAAATATGTGTGTTTTGGGGTGCATGTGTGTAATGTGTCCACTAAGAATGGGGAAACGGACACCCCTTTTAGAGAAAATCTGATATGCTCTCTACTTTCTCCTTCTAGAAAGTAGAATTGTAGAATTAGAAGGAGTAAAGAGGGTTGTATAGTCCAACCCCTTGTAATGCAGGAATCTTTTGCCCAATGTGGCGCTGGAACCCACAACCCTGAAATTAAAGAGTCTCATGCTCTACCAACCAAGCTATCTTGCTCTCACTGAAGTGGTAACGCTGTGTCTGGACAGCACCATTTTAGTCATGGTCTCGCATGAATAAATGCTCCTTCATATGAAAAGAAAAAGAAAGCCCTTATTGCCTATAACCCTCAACAAGGCTATTAATGCAAAAATAAGTAAATATGTTGTAAAGTGCAAGTATCCTCATCCAGTACAGCCCCACCAACAGTTCTGCTACATCTTTTCCAGAAATACTTTGTGAATTGCTGGCTTATAAATGAAATATTATTGGGTGCCAAGAGGTCTAACAATCATAGTTGGGGGTCAAATTGTGCCTCGGGAAGCCAGCTATTAACAGGGTGCCTCTGAGAACATGCTCAGTAGGAATATTCAGCACTCATAAATACTAAGGTCCTTTCTCTTCGTTCTCACCCATCCCAGAAAAAAAAGTCTTCTCAGCAACCTCAATTATTCTGTATGTAATAATAAGGGAACAACATTTTGTTGTTGCTAAAACTGCTGAGAGTCAAAAATCCCTACCCAAACTACTAAATTCCACTGGAAGATTCCAATCAACCTTCAGCTTGCCCTCATATAATAATGCATGTTGCCCAATATTAATTTTTGAAATGTAGCAGAAAGTTATTTTTACCCCACATTTGTTCTATGGACTCTCTAATACTATGATGTTAATAATAAGGAAGGCAGAGAGAGAGAGAGAGAGAGAGAGAGAGAGAGAGAGAGAGAGTGTTACACACCCCGTTTTCTTGGCCATACCTTATTGCTACTATAAATTGGGTCAGATAATAGTTCTTAGCCAATATTAGCTATTGATTGTTCTGTATTGATTTCAACAGGCTCAATAATAAAGGATGAACCACTGTAATATCTCTGAAAATAAGCAAATATTAAAATCCTAAGACTGACTTAAGAAATTCCAGTATGTTCCCTGAAAGCTTTTGCTAATGGATTTTTATTCATACATTAAAAAACAAACAAACACATGTTAATCTAGCAAAGGTCACAAGCAAAATCAGTATTCAGGTTGGAGAAGCTCAAAAGAATGCACTTACAGCCTATTCCTATGCATTTTTCATTCAAAATCTAAGTCTCACTATACTCCATGGGAGTTACTTCTAGGGACGTATGTGCAGGGCTGCAATCTTAATGCCACAAAACTATGCAAAATTTGCGCAGTATTTTTCTGCTTTGTTACAGGTCTCAAAGGCAGAAAGTGCCAATCTATCTTCCAAACCCTTACATATTTACTCTTCTACTTGTAAGAATTTTAAAGTTTGGAAATACAGAAACTGCATTAAGCAGTCAATGGTAAAAAGCACTCCCCCCATACACACTCCCGCCCTCAGACCCCTCTATACTCTTAATGTCTCTAGCTGCATGCCGCAGGTAAGTCACATAACTAGACTTACCTCAGGTATTTTTCCAGCAGTAGGTGCCTCACCAGCAGCTGTTCTGGTGTATGGCTCTGAAGTCAGCTCCAAGCATGGAATACAAAGAGCACTTTTACTCTCCTCTTAGTACATGGAAGGGGCGGGAGGGAAAACACAGTTCAAAGTCCTATTTAAACAGAACATTACAAGCCGCTTCCTAAGTTGCCGGTAGCTCTTATCCCAGTTCTTCTCCCCATTTTTACAGCTACGCCTGTGGAACAACCCATGGAAATGCCTCCAAAAGGGACACAATCTCCTCCCAAATTCTGTTTTCTCTTCCTTTCTGGAGAAGAGAAAGAATGCTTCCCCAATAACAGAAAGTGTGCGTGGAAGTTGCCAGTATTTATTCCCTGCCTCTAAGGAGGCACGAATAAACCACGCCCACTTGCTTCTAAAATTCCTGTAGAAAAAGAGGAAGGCAAAAAGAGGGGAGAAGTTCCTTCAATTCGACAAGCCAGCACCTCTGAAGCAGCTGAAAGCTATGCAAGGTGTTGGAAAGCCTATCCCCATCAGAGCAGAGACTCACCTGTTTCTAAACTTAGTCTCCAGGCAAGGAAGGTGATAGATTAAATAGTGTGTGCTGCATCTGAAGACATTTAATGGCAAGCTGCTATCAAAAGGGTTGGTTTATTATCCTGCGTCTCATTCATTTTCAATCAAAATGGAACTATCTTAGGTGATTTTGGAATCATGCCCTATTCTGTTTGGGGTTTTCTTTTTAGTTCTGGAGATAGTGTTGCATTTCAGTGTGTTAATTTGTCGGTTTAATGTTGTGTATATTGTTCTGTGAATAGTTTATTCACACTATGGTACACCGATATGAGAACTTTTGAAGTAAATTTAAGCATAAATAAAACAAACGTTTTAATAAGCCATCTAAAACACAAAGGGGGGGGAGAACATATACTCAAACGATGCAGAACATTTCACAGAAGAGGAATATGAAGTGAAGCGATTGTTTATTCCTATCAATTACTAATTGCTAAGTCAACTAGCATTCAAGGTGATATGCAGAAGATACATCAAAAATATAACATTATCAGTTAAAACCCACAATAAAATACATACAAAATGTAAGTCTAAGACAGATTTGATGTTCAAAATTACAATGATAGGAAGTGGGAATCCCCAATATTACCGCATCCCAACCCCAAATCAAATATTTCTGCTCAGGACTCCATCTACCAGGAAATTAAAGTTTTAAAATACTATTTGGGACTTGTGGAGTAGGGGAAGTTTCAGCAGAGAAAAGGGACACCATCTCCTTTTCTGGTCCCCTAAAATGTTCCTGCATTGTACCATACAGTGGTATCTTGGGTTCATTCGTTCTGGAGGTCTGTTCTTAACCTGAAACTGTTCTTAATCTGAGGTACCACTTTAGCTAATGGGGCCTCCTGCTGCTGCCAAGCGGCCATCATGCAATTTCTGTTCTCATCCTGAAGCAAAGTTCTTAACCCAAGGTACTATTTCTGGGTTAGCAGAGTCTGTTACCTGAAGCGTCTGTAACTCGAGGTACCACTGTACTAGACCATGACTAAACAACCTGTTCCCCTCTAAATGTTGGGGTGCAACTCTCATCATCTCTGACCACAGGCCATGCTGGCTGGGGCTGATGCTTGTTGAGAGTCCAGCAACTTAAGAGCAGCAGCATATTGGACACCCGAGTAACAGATCCAGCCATGGGCAATGCATGTGTTGAAAGGAGATTCCGTATTGCACCTCCCATCATATCACATACACAAAACATCTCTGATGATATAGAGCAGGATGCACAGATCACAGCGCACCCTGTGTTTCAGGCATAGACCGTTAACCCAGAGATCGAGTCACAGAGTCCCCCGTCTCCTGTCACTGATCATCTGCACATCAAGGATAAGGTGAGTTCCAAAAACACTAAAAGCTGTCTAACTTGGTGCAACTCAATAGACAGAAAGGCAGGCACAAAACTGCACAAGTCCTCCAATGACTAATGCTTCAGTCAAACATCAAGGAGTGTCATGTGTCTCGAGGCATCACCGGGTTTAGGTGTGGAATGACAGGTGGAGATGGATGGGGAGGGGGAATGGAGGGTGGGGCTGTATCCAAGGAACAAGGAACAGAGGCAGGAGGAGACAGGTACTTTCTTCTCCCAGGATATGGTTGCTCTGGACGGGGAAGCAGAACTCCCATCTCCACTCTTCTCTCCCAGGGAGAGCATCAACCAACTGCTGGGGGCAAAGGGATGGAGTCAGAGCTGGCCACCAAGCATTTGGTGCTGCTGTCATTGGGGAAAGATCTACCCTCTGCGTGACACAGTGTGCATCATCTGCATGCTCAACTTTCTCACAAAGCAAAGGAGTCTCGTGAGTAAGCTTGCCTTGCCTATCAAAGCTTGGCGGGTGGGTATGCCAACCCATTGGGACAACTCCAATTCTTTTACTGCCTTGCCCCAGACTCAAACTTAGGCCACTGCTTCTAGCCTGGCTACTTAGCCTGGCTAGTCTTTCCTTTCCTGTCAACCAGCCCAAGTCTGCTGTGACTCACCGCCAGCTGCTGAGACGGCACCTTTACTGCGCCTCAATCATCCTTGTTCTTAAGTAACAAACTCTGTCATCATCGTGGTATGAGCAACAGCCAATATAAGCAGTAAAGGAAGAAACAACCGGCTTGTCATCTTTTTAACATGTCTTCTTGAAACAAACACAAATAATTCAACAGAAAGTTATATTCAAAGTTTCAGCAATTTAATATGTAAATTAATTGAGGAAAAACGGAATATTGAAGTTTGGGGATGTAGTACAAAATTAGCAGCTTCAATTTATCATATTTTGTCTCCCCGCTCCCACCCCTTTTCATCAAAAGAAGGGAGAGGCTTGAAACATACAGACTTAGTAAGACCTACCCATGGGGAATGTATTGACTCTGAAACAAAGACACACGCCTGATACAAAAGTAGTCTAATTGTACAGAACTCTACACCCAAGTTATTTTAAGAATCGGTCTTTGTTAAAAAATTGTTGCAACTTGGGTGTTTCTCTGGCAAAGTCATTTTCAGATATGCTGAGATTCTTGATAAATTATGACATCAGTGTGCTTTAAAAATCATAGCATTTGAAGACTGAACATCTATATTTAGACGGGGGTGGGGGAACACTCAGTAAAGTTTAGCCCAGCATTCATTTATATTATTTGCTTAAATTTTTTTAGAATACAGTGGTACCTTGGTTTTCGAACGTCTCCACTGACGAACATTTCGGTTTTCAAATGCCGTAAACCCGGAAGTAAATGCTTTGGTTTTTGAATGCGCCTCAGAAGTCAAACATGAAACGCAGATTCTATATTGAATTTTACGTTTTGAGACTTCCGTATTGAGTTTTCCATTTCTGAGCGTTTTGGAACTTGAACGGTCTTCCAGAACGGATTACTTTCAAAAAGTGAGGTACCACTGTATAATGAATTCATTAAAATTAAACTAATTTAACCACCAGCCACATTCACTATTTATTCATTACGGCTTGAATGAATATAGAACTAAAATCCCTGGACTAAAGTTGCTTCCAAATGGGGGGCTCCTAGTGCTACCCAAAACTTGTTCATCCACTGCAAGCAGAATCACAACTGACTTTTCACGCAATCAGGATTACTGTGCTTTTTATTACAGGAATATGATAGCATAATAAGAAAAAAATGCATTATACTGCTATTGTGTTAACTGCATTTTTCAATGAAAACAAGGCATACCATACCATAATGCTAACTGCATGATCATACAATATTATTAATTTTTGAAAATGAATTTAGAAACTTTCTGGTCACTGCTCAAACGGGAGCAACCAGAAATGCTCTTTTAAAATATATATTTAAAATAATAATAATATCATAGCATTATGGTGGCATAGCACTGCAGGTCTTTCATTAAAATAGCCAGCAAAGTGTTCTAGTAATCCAAAACGGGGTCATAAAAGGATATAACCTGCAAAGGGTTATAATGAATGTGTGCTAAGTCATTGTATGTTCACTTTTCTAATGTATCACTGACCGTGTCAAAACCCCATCCTTTTAAAATGCCAAAAGATTAGCACTAAAGGCACCTAAACCTGTAGAGATGCACTATTCTCCTGTTCTGGAAAGTGATGTGCGTTTCTGTAGCCTAAGAAAAGACAAAATAACCACAGGGAAAATACAGGACAACAATGAAGCTGGTGTTTTCTAGGTACTCCATGAAGAGAGAGTGAACAAAGAATCGCAGTTCTGAACACCTAATGTGGAAGCACTTTAAATAAGTCTGCAATCCTACACACAGACAGATGCCTAAGAGCAAGTACCACTGGATTAAAAGGAACTTATTTTTAAGTAAGCACACATGCAGTTATGCTGCCAGTTTTCCAGCTGTTCTTAATGTTCCTTTCAAAGTGTAAAAGATACATAAAGCTCAATTTGTATTATTGAAAAACTAAAACATCACATAGAAGCAGCCAGTAGCATTTCTAAAAGCAGTCTCAGCAAGTTAAATTAATCCAAATATAAAACGAGCAAATCAGACTTCAGCATTGGGGAATATTAGAATAAATTTATTTGTAGTTCACGGCTATAATCCAGCCAGGCAGTTATGAACCTCTAAATCCCACGGATGAATCATGGACTGCAGCCCATGGCTGAGATGTCTGCAATATACTATTTAAAATATCCACAACCAATAAAGAATGACTAAGATTTTGTGTTTTTAAAGCGGAGCTTCAAAGGTTGCAAAATAAATAATACAAAAACTAGCCAACACTTTGAATATAAAGTTTCTTTTGTCCTGTAAACATAAACTCACCCCAAGTATGGTTACAAGATAGCATTAAGCCATTACAAAGAACAGATTAAACAGAGACACTGACAACTATCGATAGTGACTATATAAACTTCATAACCTGTGATACCAGACCTCTCCAGCTACTAGGATATACAGTATACTCACATTAATCAGTCTGCATTATCAACACTAGCTTTAAAACACTGGAATTTTAGTGTACCCAATCTTCTTAACGCAGAATGCCTCTTTTTCCCTTTGTTTTTTTACAAGTTAAATATATTTATCACAATGCACTAAATGTTCAGCTTACCCCAAACTCGACACATGTTGATTCTTCAACACCACCTCAATATAAACCCCTAAAGCATACATATAGACGAACTGACCATCTCGCCTCATCCATTGCTCTTCAGCTAATTACATCATTAAGCCTTCCTATTTATAATCCCACTGCTGGACCAAAACAACCTAGATAACACATTTACAGATTTGGATCGCCAGTAATCCTGACATGTCTGCTTCAGCTAATTCCAGAAACTGCATTAAGCAGCCTAAATATTTTCTGGTAGCTCATACAGAATAAAACAAATCAGAGCAATCTGGTGGGTTGCAATTGAAAGTTTAAAACATTGAGAACTGATAGTAATGGAAAGATCTACTTCCTGCTACGGAAACCTCTACTTGGATGAGATTAAGGCATCTAAATACCTTGACAATAGCATCGAAGTAGCCCATGTATCCCTGTGCTGAAGGAATCTGAGTGTTCAATCAACTGCTTCTACTGTTGGAGATTTTTCTTGGAACCAACAGGTGCTGGATACAAAAAGAAGCACCGTGAACAAAGGTGTACTGAGCAGGCAGGAGGCACAAAATACCAAAGAGATAGCAGCCCAGGAAAGGCTTTGGGAAACAAATGCATTCAATCATCCCTTTACTCAGGCGAGTAAACTGTGGAGGGGACAGAACTTATGCATGTGGATGCAGATGTTCCCAATTTCAATTCCAGGTACCTCTATTAAAAGAACGAACATGAGGGGGTAGGCATTAGAAAGGAGAAATGGAATAAAGGCGTGGAATCATAAAGCAATTTCAAATATTTGCAGCATTGTTAAAAGTCACCACCTTTTGTTTCAAACTTAACTCGGAACCATCTCAGATATTTCCACCTTAAAGGTAAAGGTAAAGGGACCCCTGACCATTAGGTTCAGTCGTGACCGACTCTGGGGTTGCGGCGCTCATCTCACTTTAATGGCTGAGGGAGCCGGCGTACAGCTTCTGGGTCATGTGGCCAGCATGACTAAGCCGCTTCTGGAGAACCAGAGCAGCGCACGGAGACGCCGTTTACCTTCCCACCAGAAGGTACTTCCCTACTGATCTATTTGCACTTTGATGTGCTTTCAAACTGCTAGGTTGGCAGGAGCAGGGACTGAGCAACGGGAGCTCACCCATTGCGGGGATTCGAACCGCCAACCTTCTAATCGGCAAGTCCTAGGCTCTGTGGTTTAACCCACAGCACCACCAGCGTCCCTATTTCCACCTTGGGGAGCTATTTATTAAAAAGTTCTCCCATGAAAAAAATCTCACTCATTAGAAGTGGGGAAATTTGCCACCTCGGAAGAGGGGTATGATTTGCAAACAGGAATACAGCCCCTAAAAGCGTTCAGCATCTCAACCAGGGTTAACGCTTGAACCAGTCCTCTGCATAGCTGGAAGCCTGTGTAGGGAGCTGGCTTGATGGACATGGAGAGGGTTCCAAGCTCACAGAACAAAATACTGGAAATCAAGAGTGAGAGTAGAGGACCAAGGCGACTGCAAGCATATGAGCCTGAGCAGAGAGCACAAGGCAGGAAATGAGGGCAAGAAAAAGTCAAGGGTGGATGAAAGCCCTTAAATGTTGGCTTTAAAGTAGACGTAAAACAGCAAACAGGCAAGGATAGCGAGAGACACGCTTAGCAGGAGGAAGACACCTTTACAGCAAAAATAAATATATTCTCGGCGCAGAAATTTTTATTTGAGTAGGGAAAGAAGGTAGAAAGCCAGTTCAGCTAGAGTAATTAAGATGGTGGAGCACAACAGACTTAGCACAGAAAGGAGACAGCAGAGCAAGCTCAGCAAGGTCGACCAAAAGGCCATCAACGGGCAACAAATCTGGAGAAAGATCAGCTGCCATCTGGTGCCCACTGGAACCGGTGGGGCAGAAGGCAGGGAAGCTAACAGCAGATGGCGCCAGAGTCACTGACAAAGCAGAACTGACTACCGGTAGTTCTTGTTCTGTCCCCATCCTTCTCTACTAAGGGCAACAGTGAGACTAAGAAGGAGGAAGCTCACAGCCAGTACCAGCCCTGGGACTGTATGTAAACAAGAAGGCAGACATGTAAGGGCTGGCTGGCTGGCTGACGGCAGACCAAGGTTGAGGTGGCAGTGCCCTATTTGTCCTAATCAACCAGCCTCCATTGCCTGCTGCCTTACTCTCAAAGACAACAGAAGATCAAAACCAGAATAATGGGCAACATTGCTTTTGAAACCTGCACCCGCACCAAGATCAAGGTGTAGAATGCATTCACACAGGAAGGGGTTGAGCCAATGCCAGGGCTGCAGTTGGTGAACAACTGATATAAAAAGTTTTCATAATAAAACACTTGTTATCCACAAATTCAGTTATCCAAACAAAGAATTATGACCAAACCTCACTACACAGCTGATTCTGATATCCTAACAGTCAGAGATTGCCCACTTCCTTACTTTTGTGGTTTGCTGGTCAACAGCAGTCACTTTCAGGAAGAAACCATGGAGAGATATTAGACAAATCAGTTTTGTTTTGTTTTCAATTTCTCTTTTGCTGGTTGGCTGCAGCCATTTTAGGATGAAACCATGGTGTGACTGGAGATCAGAAATATTCCTGTAGGAAATAATGGAAATCTGCAGCTTGTTTTATGAATGCTCGCCTAATGAACAATTTCCTGGTAAAAGCGGGACCTGTGTGTATATTAATCCACGTTTGTTACTTCTCTAAAATTCAGCAGAAAGCTTGGAGTTTATTGAATGGGATGTCACTTGGACAATTTGGAATTGAAGGAAATCTTTAATTTATTTGAGCTCTTATTGCGTAAGGAAATTTCACTCATGCAAGTTTCCAGATCTCAGCTCAGTGTGCATCGTAAGGAAGGACACAGAAGATATCATCACTAACTCTTGGTAACCAAAAGACAGCTTACCAGGAATACTCCAGGAGGGTTACTCAGCTCCCACTAGTGTACAGTACAGTACACACTACGGTATTAGTGCCACAAAACAGAGCCAACAGCACATGCTCAAAAGGCACTCAGCCCGAGATGCTAGAATTTTTATGGAGGGGAAAAATAACATCCTTAACTATCACATGGTACACTGTGCATTTCCTATGTGGGAGAGGGGTTCTCTGTGTGATCTGACATAGTCCTTTGAAAAGGTACCAGAGAGTAGCAGAAAGAGTTGGCTCCAAGAAGGATATTGTGAAATGCAGAAGGGGAAGTGTAAAACAAACTTTTCAAAGGAAAAAAAATGGGAAAGCACTGCAAAAGATTTGTTTCTGGACCCCCAGCATCACAGCACAGATGACCAGAAGGAAATGAAAGAGTTTAAACACAGAAAGGACATGTGGCAAGTTGGATACAGACTCCCAAAAATCTTCCTAATTCTTCTCTTGACTTGGCAGCTTGCCTGCCCAGCATCCATCTCCTTCGGCTGAAAAACAAAGCACCCCACAGATAGGTGCCTGGGATAGAAGGCAAGCAACCTCAGGCATCCAACTGTGGTGTTTTGTTTCCCAGTTGGAGGAGAGCAGCAGCAGTAGCTGTGCAAGTAGGGAGGGACAAGAATTGACAGGTCGGTGTTTGATTGGCTGATATTGCTAGAGACCCACATTAACTGACAGCCTGAATTCGCTGGAGTGCTCGTACACTATTTTTCAAAATACTAACATTACAAGTGAGGCCATAGCAACTTAAAAACCCCAGAACTCAGCAAAACCTCAGCAAAATTGTTTTAACAATTGCCGCCCATTGCAGGAATAGTTAGTATAGTTGACAGCTTGGTAATCTTAGATGTCGCCTAATGTTTTTCATTACACAAATGCCTGGTTTTTGGAAGTTCGGAGCAATCCACTGAGATTATGATATTCAGCTACCAAAGGGTATTTTGGACAAACACCTTTTCTTTGCCTCAGTAAACTGCCTCAGGTATGGGTAAGGCACCGCCTTGCTTCTTTCATCCCGTTTGGCCTTCTAGTGGCATGGCAAAGAGACAAATTAAACATTGAAGGGTGAGCTCTGGTGAATGCTGCTTCCTTGCTCCCGGGTGTCTCGTGGCCCAGATTCTTGTAGTCACTGCTACGGACCGAAGATCATCTTCAGATGCCTCAAGAATTTTCACCACAAGCCCAAAGATGCACAGTTATGACTTTGTATTTGGTTGCGAGCGTATTCACACACATCAGCAAACAAGGTTTATGTCAATTCTGTCTCTGCACCGCATAAGAAGAGCTCTGCTGAATCAGACCAAAGGTCTGTCTAGTCAAAGCATCCTGTTTTCACAGCTCATTCTGTAAGCATGAGCATAACACCACACTCCTACTGTTGTCCCCCTGAGGACAGGCATTCAGAGGTTGCTCAGTTGCTGTTCCTAATCCATATATTTCTGATGGGTAGAAAGTCTATCAATTAGTATTTCTAGTTTCTATCCTACTTTTCCCTCACCCTCCAAGCTGCATGCATGGTTCCCACTTCCAACCTCATTTGTTCCTCACAACGATCCTGTGAGGTAGGTTATGTGGAGAAGGGGTGACTTAGCTTCAAGACTAAATGAGGTGTCGGACCTTCGGTCCACTCAGTTATGATGTATATGTTGATCAAAAGCTAGACATCATCATCAGATATTATTATTATAATATTATTATTATTATTATAGCAACTATTATTAAAATTTTAACAGAACAACAACAAAGCAAGCCTCATCCAGAGTCACAGACTACACGTTACATATCAGTAAACTCTGTGCCTTATACCTAATTGGGCATATTTATTTCTTGAGATTCTGGTACAAAATCTCTTGTTTAACGTGAGAGCTCACAATTAAACCAAAGAATCCCTCCATAAGGACCCCTGAAAAAGAGGACGAGCTAGACTCTTTATATAGTGGGCTTATGTGAGATCACAAATAACTGACGGAAACTCCTCAGTTTATCAGACTTTCAAAGAAATGTATCAACTGGTTTAAATTTGATTTTAGACCAATTTTAGGGATTCCCCCCCCCCTCCATGTTAGTTAATATTTTAATTGGCTAAAATAACCCCAAAGGTAGCTCGGAACACCTAGAACCACAAAATTAAACCTGCATACAAGACTTCTTGCTGGCCAAATAAAACTATACAGAAACTTAATATAGATTTGTTTAAAAAGGAAACAAATATATTTAAACCAGCATCTAGCTATGCTGCCACCTAGTGGGTTGCATTTGCATTGCTCCGGAAACTTTTCAAAGGGAGCCTTCACATAGGAAAGCATTATGGATACATTATAGCATGTTTCACTCAAGTGGAAAGTGATTCATAAGCAAATAATAATGCCTAGGCATGTATAACTGTGACCTCTGTTGGTTCACGAAGGATAACTCCCACCAGGAGTTGTTTTTGCCTTCTCTGACACATTGCGGTTGGAAAAGTCGCAGCTGCAGAAACAGTCTTTACCTATGCAACTCCAGGCACATTCGCAGGAGCTAATCCTAAGAGGGCTCTGGCCTACCTCAGCCCTTAACTTTCTTTCCTCTTTCTAAGCTGCAGGTTTATCACACTTACAGCAGACCCTCCAAATGCCCCTATTTTTCAGAGCCAGTCCCAGATTTATAGAAGCCGCCCCAGTTTATGATTTGATCTCCCTGCTTTTCCTTAGGATGTCCCTATTTTCATCGGAGAAATGTTGGAGGGTAAGGAGTTATCTGACCCCCGAGCCAAGGAGATAAGTAATTATACAACCTTTAGAAGACATCTGAAGGCGGCCCTGTACAGGGAGAGAGTGTATGTAGCTGCCCAGAGTGACTGGGGCAACCCAGTAAGATGGCTGAGGTATTATTATTTTTATTATTATTAAGGATGTCCCTATTTTCATTGGAGAGTTCAAGGTAGTGCACATGTTCCCCTGTCCCTATTTTATTCCCAGAACTGCTCTGTGAGGTAGGTTAAGGTAAAAGTAATTGACTTGTTCAAGATCACCCAGCAAGCTTTGTGGCTAAGCACACATTTGAACCTGGGTCTTCTCAGTGCTAGCCAGACACCACTACACCAAACTTGCTTTCAAATGGGCCACAATATGGGTAACACCATAAACATTACAGCAACAGTTCCTTTGCACTGGCTTCACAAAAAGATGAAATCACCACACTCACTTGAAAAGGAGTAATTTTTTTTAAGGCAAAAAAGAAGTAGTAGTAGTAAAATAAACCTCATGGAGTTATTCCAAACCCCCACGTTATTATATACTCATAACTCTTTTAAAGACTCACCTGAAAACGTAACAGCATTCTTTTAACTTAGGTCTGGAGGTTTTTTGTTTTGCTTTTTAGTACTCTTTGCACTTTGCCTTGCCAAAATATTTCCAAATTATAGAGGAATGCAACTGCTCCCAACACACACACACACACACACACACACACACAAACCAGAGCACACTTGCTTTAGCATATTACTTAAACTGTTAAATCTTCATAAAAATGAGGTAATTGAGCTAAAATGTGTCAGGGCATCAACCAAGCTGCAAACTATTTCTAGTTTTTCCTACCCCAGGGGGGCAGTCGTTCTGAGAAGCAGAATCTACTTTGTCAAACAAAAAATTCCAAAGCTCAGTGTTAACTGTATTGCCTTGCCAACTCACAACTAAACTTCAGTCTCTCCAGTAAAAAGGTTGTTGAAATAAAAAGCTTGGACAAAAAAAACAAACCCCAAACACACACACAAACCCCAACCCTATAAGATTACATTATGACTAAACTGCACAGCCAGCTACTAATTGAGGTCTTTTGGAAAGAACATCTTAAGGAGGCAATGATCAGCTGGTAAATTAATAACAGGAGCTCCTGATCACTGGTGCCAGGATTTTAAAGGCCTGATTCAAATCTAAGTGAAGTCAAGGGGAAAACCAGCTAACTTCAGGGATGCTATATCAGATCTAATTCCATTTATAAATATGCTAAAGAAAATATTATTTCCCAGGGTAACTCAATGAAATGGGGCTGAACAATCTTACAAAATGCATTTTTAAATACTGTAAGCATAGCACAGGGAAACAAAAGAAAAACTTACAAGGACTGACCTTACAAAAAAAAGCACTAAACTGAAATTCCAGGTGTATTCATGTGCCCATGTCCCCTAAAGTTTTCCTGAAAATTCTTTCAACTATTATGGTGCTCTGTATTCCTATCACCACCCTAGGATAAAATTAATATGGATATGCATTCTGAGTGAGCTGAAATTAACCAGGCTTCTCAAAAGGGTTTTAGGGGTGTCCTACCAAACTCAGGTAGAGAACATAGAAGGAAATTCAAAAGGTAGGGCCACGAGGCAAACTATGTCATTTTATTTATGTATGGAATTTCTGTCAGGGTGTTCCTCCCAAGGAGTGGCAGACAGATGCTCATAGACACTTCCAAACAGGGCAAAGATTCTGCACCGGCCCTAATATTTATTTGACAGAATTGGGAGAGAGAGAGAGAGAGAGAGAGAGAGAGAGAGAGAGAATATTCCTTCGCCTGTTGAAGAAGCTAACAGATTACTGTACAGTGGTACCTCGAGTTAAGGACTTAATTCGTTCTGGAGGTCTGTTCTTAACCTGAAACTGTTCTTAACCTGAAGCACCACTTTAGCTAATGGGGCCTCCTGCTGCCGCTGCGCTGCCGCTGCACGATTTCTGTTCTCATCCTGAAGCAAAGTTCTTAACCTGAGGTAATATTTCTGGGTTAGCGGAGTCTGTAACCTGAAGCGTCTGTAACCTAAAGCATATGTAACTCAAGGTACCACTGTATTTGACAACTTCCCTAAAGATGATCAGTTGCACCACAGAAACTAACTTACATATGGCACCTTTACATGACTTATTGTTTTTTATTTTTCAAACATGGTCACAACACCTGGAGCAATGCTGGTTCCCCAGCTTTCCCATATCCTCTTTCTCTGAAGACTATTGACCAAGAATTCTTCACACACATGAAATGGGGGTGAGGTACAAAAGTCAGCTTTCACCTTCAGTGAACAGTTCAGAAGTGTAACTGCTGACCAGGGCTGTCCAATGTTTCTCTTTATTGCTGCTTCTTAGAGCGTACAAAGTCTTCTACATAATAGCTTCTATATTTTGCTAGGATATTAGGAAGTAAGAATACACACATCACAGAATCTCTTCACATTATACTATTCTCTGCAAAGCCACATTTTGTTTTGCGTTTAACTTAGCATCTTGTTCATGCCTACAATTATCAAATATAACATCTAGGATATGACGAAGCTGTTTTAATGAACAATGTGGTTATGTGTCCATCCGTCCCCAAAGATTAAAAAAGCTTTCCTATTATAACAGAAGACAGAACCTGAAAGACTTGTTCTCACATCCCCTGGAGACCATAAAACTAAATATCCACCGCATAGTTTTACTTGCGTCATGCCCAACTGAAATACTGGACAGTACACAAATTTTGATCTCCATCACATGCAGGCACACAAACAATCATGGGAACTTGGGAGCTTAGCTGTACATCTGCTCTCTATTTATTGTTTCTAGAACAGAAACATCTTCCTTTTAAAATAAAATACTTTTTATTTGCACAAGATCAGATAAATACAAAAAGGACAAAAAGAAATATTTGGAATGCTATTTATGAATGACTGCTTGATACCTCTGAAATACACATCTACATATCTCCTAAAGAGGAAAATTAGTCTCCAGAGATATCTCTGAGTATACACAGAACCTGAAAATAATAGAATGCATTATATATTGCCAGACTGTATGGAATATTCTCAAAACAAACCAACCAACCAACTGGAAAAGAGGCAAACACTGAAGGACTGAAGGAATAATCTTTTATGTGAATGGTTTTCAAACCAGAAGAGGAGCATTCTCCCCAGCTTCAACTACTACATGGGATTTATAAACAATTCAGTAAGGTACTTGAATTTGTAATCAACAGCTGTATGGGGAGCTGGCTTCAGGCACCAGGCCCATTGGCAGACCAACTCTGTGTTACCAAGATGGCTGCAAGCGTGACATGAAGGCTGGCAACATCAACTCTGCCATGTAGGCATCCCTTGCAGATGACCGCTGTACCAGGAGACAAGCAGTCAAGTTGTGTATCCATAGCAGTGACCAGAGGAGGGATGGCCGCTGGGATAAGAAATGCCATTGCACATCTGCATCAGCACAACTGGATCACTTCATCTGCCCCAGCTGCAACAAAATATGTCTCTCCTGCATCGGTTTCTACAGCCACAGCAAGCGCTGCAACCTTCCAACAGCTTGCCCTCTCCCCCAAGGGTGCACCCAAGAGACAGATAGGTGCCAACAAGCAACAGCAATTGTACCCCTAGCAACCAACCTGTGCTCATTTGCATTCTTAATAGGATTCGATAAATCAGCACAGTGAAAATCTTCAGAAGTAGGGTTACAAGACTAACTGTATCACACCATTACTGGCAAAACTCCTTTATCATGCTCCCATTCTTCCCACTGTAAAAACAAACATGCAGACAATGCAGACAAAGGCCGTAGGTTCACATGATATTTTGACACACTAGGCAAAGTTGTCAGTGACTTGTTGCCATTTGCCACTTTTAGAGTACCATTTGTTTCAATTAAGACCATCCCAGATGCTGGGCAATCTTGAGACATTATTTCTATTTTTGGCAGAATCACACAGCGCTGACTCTTACTAAAAATAGAGCTTCCTGCATGACAATTGCATCAGATTCCTGCATGACAACTATAAGTATACCAAGCCTTTCTCTTGTTGCCCACCAATTCATGATTTTGTTCTATAACTTCCATACGTCGTTAAATGCTTCCTTAAAGGAATATTTCTCCGGGTTCTGTGTTACCCTCCTTTCCAACTGTAGGTTTGACTACTTTCCTATGAAAGAAAGCTCAAAAACTAAAACATGCAATAGAAAGGAAGTTTTAACAGTTAAGTGTGCGTCATATTCCCTTGGCAATAATGTGGAATTTCCAGTAGGCATTAATACTCTGTGTGGGTGCATCACATAGAATTTTTTCCTGCCTGGTTTGGAATGGGATTCCCATGAGAAGGGGAACCCAGGGCATCCTAAAGACTAAATAATGGTTGCTTCCAAAGTTATCACCACTGAACTGCTTCTGGGCATTGTGACATGGCAAACAAAACCGCAAAAAGCAACACAGATGAAAGCTCCCTCATGGCAGTTTGTCAGATGATAAATTCTCATATTTGTTTTATTTCATTTATTTATTAAATTTGAATGCCCGTAGGTTACAACGAAAAGCTGCAACATAAATAGCACAAATTGCATAACAAAAAATAATTAAAACAGTTAACAACACAAACGAACACAAACTAATAAAAAATACAATCTCCGGCAAGTCCCTAAACAATACCGCAGCCCACAAATAAAAACTACAAAGTAACGTATAATATTCAAAAACAATTTTAAACAACCCCACAGTTTCACTACAGCAAGTTTCAAACAAGCCAGCTTCTAAATCTAGGTACTAATGCTGTCTTAAAGATTCAACACAACCCCTTGTACAGACAACACAGCAAGCTGTGATGAAGCAGAAATTGAAGCTTCCAAACTTCTTTTATTTATTTATTGAATTTGTATATACTGCCCTATACACGGAGGTCTCAGGGCAGTTCACAGAACAAAACTCATTCTCTTGACTGCACTAGAAATGGACAAAGGAGAGTGAGCCCAAGATTCACAGTGGCTTGTTCCTGCTTGTGTACATCGTGGTGAACAAATGAAAATCTCTTCTACACTGCACTATTAGGGGAATATTGTTATGTGGCAATAAGGGATGGAGCTTTCTCTGTGGTGGTGCCCTACTTGCAGAATGCCCTCTCCTTACAAGCACAATAAGTGCCAACATTGTTATCATTTCAGCACCAAGTTAAAATTTGTTAGTTGTGTTAATTAAGTTACACTCGGGGTAGACGTACTGAAACCAGTGACTTGACTAACGAAAGTCAATGGGCCCAACTCAGAGAATGGCTTAGTCAGATACAACCAAACTTGTTTGCCCATGAATTTTAAGCTTGACGTTGTTTTTAGCTGCCTGTTTTTGATTAGCTGGTTCTACAGTTGTGTATCTATATTTTGTTTTATGCTGGACCCCACCTTGGATGGTATCTGTGCTGATGGACAGCAAGTAAATCCTTCAAATAAACAACCGAAACTTATGGCTTAACATAATATGTAAATACAGCCATTGTTTGGGATCTTGTGCAATTCCTTTTGTTTCTCACTGATTAAGTTCTCTTTCCACTTTAACCCTGAGGAATTAAAGAAATTATACACAACAGATAATGTTTCACTAAATATTTGCCCAGAGTTCTGCTGATATCCTGGGGAACATCTATAATCCGAAACCAAACTCATTCAAACCCCACCCGCTGTATGTAGCTACAAATACTTTCGGATATTCCCAGAACTTCTTAAACATCAAAGAAACAAGAAGTAAACAGAAAGCTTATAACTACTTACTTGTTTTGAGATAGACCATTAGTATTGTCTATTCCAAGATGGGAAACCTGTGACCCTCCAGATGTTATTACACTACAACCACCATTATCCTTGTCCATTGGCTATACTGGCTGAGGCTGATGGGAACTGGAGTTCAGTAACTTTTGGACAGCCACAGGACGCCCATCCCAGTTCTATTCAGGTTGGCCCAAGCTCTCCAGGGTCTCTTTCAGCCATGTTACCTGATCCTATTTAACAGGCATTTATCAGGAAATTACACCTGCAATCCCACACACGAAGGGCTATCCCTACTGAGCTCTATGCTCATCCCAGCCATTATACCAAATTAAGAATACAGTGGCCCCTCTCATTTCCCTGGTGGCACAGCCCACGGAGAGGGCTGGCAAATATTGCAGCAAATAACAAAAGGATGAAAAGGAACAGAAATAATAGACTAAACCCAGTTGTTGTAAACTCTTGTGTTCTTTTGAAGAACACACAACACTTATTCTGTAACCAGAACTAAGATAAATTTTATGCAGAACTAATGATTGGTAAGCTGTTCAAGAGCAAGATTTGAGCCAGGAGGTGGCATTTTGTATGCAGAAAATCACGAGCATTAATTTTCTGTCACAGAAAGAAAAAAATGTAAAATCTTATTTTGAATGGCACTTTAAATGGACATATGGTTTTCTTTTATTTTTAAACACCATGGTGAAAGGCTATTCAGGCCACATTATCCAGAAGCTAAATATGTGATATGCTGCTGTTCTGCTCAGTTTGTATTCTAAAGCAGATGCTGTTTTTGAAGATGAACAGCAGATAAATGCAAACCAAATGTCTGACAAGGAGCAGCTTCAAATTATGCAAATATAGCGTGATCATAAAAGGAATAAGAATTCTTCCTAATGCCTATTTAAAGCTGACTCACACAGATGTTTCAAGTGGAAAACTCTGTCCACTGAATGTCCATGCCAAAAGGGTGTTTCCCACAGCTTATTTGCCCGTAGCACATACAGTTTTAGATTTTGAAAATTAATATAGAAATAAATTAAATTGCCAACCACGGTTTCCAACGCCAAGGCTCTTTACCCTGATCTTTGACAACAAAGATGCATATTTTCAGGACCGAGCCTATTTTTTAATCATTGATTTTTTTTTGTAATTGTTAAGTTTTGAAAACTGTTTCAATCCACAAGGACTATTGTACTTTGAAGATTCCATCTACTTTCATCTCTAAAGAAAGTTATAACCATTTTCAATAGCAAGGAGGGCCAAGGAGGGCAGGTGGATGAAGCAGACTCAGATGAGCCATGAGCCAAACTGGTCAGGCTACAAAAGGCTTGAGACCAAGACAGTGTGTTTTTCGTAGCACCAGACTGCTGCCCAGATCCTATCTTGTGGCTGGTGTATGGCCCTAGGCAGAGGTGACATGAGCAACTTTAGCAAAGGGAAGTGGTGGCCAACAACCATCCTAGGACTTCCTCCCCTGACAGGAAGGAAATATGAACACAAGTGCGTTCTCCTAGAGTAGCTACAGTTCCTGATCAGCATCCTTTGCATCCTGCTTTCCTGATCCAGCAGGATGAAGACCCATCTCAGGCCACAAATATGGAAAATATGGAAAATATGGCAATGCCCCCATCATCATCACCACTGGACAGTCTGCACATGTGCAGCTATCAAACAGGGATTCTCGAGAACCAAAACAATGGTGCTTTTTGGCAGAATGCTATGGGATATTTCCATGTACGTATATGCACACAGAAAGTGTTTGGTCCACCTAGTCCTGTATTATCCATTCTAACTGTTAGGAGCACTTCAAGTTCTTAGGCAGAGAGCCTTCTCATCACTCATCCACCTGACCTTGCCATTGACGATGCCAAGGGTTAAATAACAAGAGCAAACTGTGCTGTTCATAGTTGCATCTCTGTGTTGGGAACATAGGAAGCTGCTTTTGTACCAGGTCAGACTGTTTGTTCATCTAGCTTAGCATTGTCTTCTCTAGGGTTTCCCAGACTTGAGTTGTTTTTGGACTACAATTCCCATCATCCCTGACCACTAGCCCTGCTAGCTAGGGATGATGGGAGTTGTAGTCCGACAACAGCTGGAGACCCAAGTTTGGAAAACCCTGGTCTACTCTAACCGGCAGAGATTCTTCCACATCACTTGCAAACCGAGCCCTTTGGTTTGCTGGATTAAACTGCATGCAAAGCACGCAAGCTACCACAGCTCCCCACAGTGCTACATCAACCACTTTGCCTAGCACAGATTGGCAAGGGAGGAAAAGTTACAGAGGAAGCCCACAGCCTTGACAGGAAAGATCACAGTTCAATGATAGACCATGTGTCTTGCATGCAGAAGGGACCAGATAAAATCCTAGGCAACTCCAGGCAGGGCTGGGAATGTTCCCTTTCTGGAACCCTGGTGAGCTGCTGGTGGTCAGCGCAGACTCTGCTGAGCTAGATGGACCAATGGCTCAGTATAAGGCAGCTTCCTATGTCCCAGACAGATGTATCCTGCAGTCTTCTCATGGAGGACCGTGTGGGAAAAAAATAAGGAGCAGAGATTGGAGCAAATTAAAATGGAAATCATGCAGCTGCCTTCCACTCAAAACACACACACAGCACTCATAGAATTATGGAAAGAAGCCCAAAATTCTGCCTTATTATGCAGTAAAAATGTTGGCAACTAGCCTAGAGGCTAACAAAACCTGCTGGACAGGGATTTTTCCCCCTCTCCTGGTTGGTTAGCAACCCTAATACAAAATGGACACCCCTACTTCAAACTGGAGGAGGAAGAACCTCATGTTGTGATATTCCCCCTTTTATTTAATTAAAAAAAAACCTTGCAAGCAAAAAACTAGTACAGAAAATAAACAGGTAGTAGTACAAATTCCACCATCACCACACTTGACTGTGCTCTTTTCCACCTGCAAGGAGGTTTTTTTTTAAAAGGAACAATGAATATGTGCATTCTTGTCCATCTTTTGCTGCATGTATAGATCTAGTAGAAGGACCAGACTAAACAATATGACAAAGTTCTCTTTAAAAAAAGAAAAGAATTGTAGCTGGTAGGGGAGATGATTAAATAACTAGCACTTTCTTTTATTTTTCTGAAAGTAATGGGAGTCTGTTCCCTCTGCATAAATATTCTACAGGTTGTCCTCAATTTCAGATTCCCTCGATTTCTCATTATTCCAATCTTAAGCTCAGTTCTCCACATTTGCACATCAGTCTGAGGTGCGTTGTTTTTTTTTTTAAAAAAAAGTTCTGATGTGCAAAAATCTTCAACCCTTTACTGCGTATGTCTCCCAATACATTATTATATGCAATTTCACCCAGTACACTCATTTTTCAACTCTCCCCCCCCCCCGCACACTCGTGAACACCTAATTTGGTTGCAGAATTTCACTGCAAAATCTGGAGGAGTATGAATTGAATGTCAAACAATGGCTGTGTTTGCATATCATTTTGGGAAGGGAGAATTGGGGGGGAGGGTTTACTTTTAAATGCAAACTGAACCTAATTTCTCCCTAATCCTTAATCCTCAATATCACAGGGGTGTGTGGTTTTTTTGCTTTTTACCATTGTGATATTAATAATTGTAATTTTTTTTGGTATGTTTTCTAATAGAAAGCCTGCTGAAAACATTTTAAAAGATAATACAGCAAAGTTTTAAAATCACTCTCGGTGGGATTTTAAGTCTTAAGACAATGTATATAGCAAACTCCTATACATACATTATTAGACAAATCTTTTCATTTATAATTTTAAGGAATTAAAGGAGCATGTCATCTTTAAAAGGTTGGGAAAGTAAGACACTTTGGAAAAGCTCAGCAGACCACACTTTAAAAAAAACCCCAAGGAGGAACATGTCCTCAATAAATATGGTGACTTACTATTACTCAATGCAATACAGTTGACTAAAAGGTCTAACACTTCCTTCTATAAATAGAAACACATCCTTTCATTTATACTGTAAGGGTTTATTTTTTTAAAAAAAGAAACAGAACCAGCATCCTGTTTTCCTCCTGTAAATGCAGTATGCTTGCTTTGTGCATCACTGTTTCCACAAATCCTTTCCAGTCTTCACCCTCCAACATGGCAAGTATTTTATTTTGGGGAGTGTTAGTTGCTGAGCTGCTAATTCCAGTTTTACTTACGTGGAATGTACTCCTCCCCCCCCCCTCCGCTCCTAAACACCACATTTTCCCCCCTTTTAATGTAATGGTATGGCCATATCTTCTAAAAATCACAAGATCTGTGGAGGTAGGGAGGCCCACACCACACCATGTAATCTGCTCCCCTTCTCCTCTGTTCTGCCATTAAATAAAACAAAACCCTCTGATTAGTTTGGACAGACTTATTGTACCCTCCCCTCTTCACAACCATTTGCCACTTCCTCTATTATTAGGCCTGGGTGGTGAATGAGAAATCGAAGTGCACTTCCATCCACGACATATATCTCAGTAATTCATTATCCTAATTTATTAGGGGAGGAAAGAAGACCTTGTACAAATTTTATCGCTTCATAACCTCATCTTTCAACATCAAAAAAACTAAGATCATGGCCACTGGTCCTGTCACCTCCTGGCAAATAGAAGGGGAAGAAATGGAGGCAGTGAGAGATTTTACTTTCTTGGGCTCCACGATCACTGCAGATGGTGACAGCAGTCACGAAATTAAAAGACGCCTGCTTCTTGGGAGAATAGCAATGACAAACCTAGAAAGCAGCTTAAAAAGCAGAGACATCACCTTGCCGACAAAGGTCCGTACAGGTTACAGATGCTTCAGGTTACAGACTCTGCTAACCCAGAAATAGTACCTCAGGTTAAGAACTTTGCTTCAGGATGAGAACAGAAATCGTGTGGTTACGGCACGGCGACAGTGGAAGGCCCCATTAGCTAAAGTGGTACCTCAGGTTAAGAACAGATTCAGGTTAAGAACAGACCCTCAGAACGAATTAAGTGCTTAACCCGAGGTACCACTGTATAGTTAAAGCTATGGTTTTCTCAGTAGTGATGTATGGAAGTGAGAGCTGGACCATAAAGAAGGCTGATCACCAAAGAATTGATGCTTTTGAATTATGGTGCTGGAGGAGACTCAATATCAAACCTATCCATTCTGAAGCAAATCAGCCCTGAGTGCTCACTGGAAGGACAGATCCTGAAGCTGAGGATCCAATACTTTGGCCATCTCGTGAGAAGAGAAGATTCCCTGGAAAAGCCCCTGATGTTGAGAAAGATAGAAGGCACAAGGAGAAGGGGACAACAGAGGACGAAATGGTTGGACAGTGTTCTCGAAGCTACTAACATGAGTTTGACCAAACTGCAGGAGGCAGTGGAAGACAGGAGTGCCTGGTGTGCTCTGGTCTATGGGGTCACGAAGAGTTGGACACGACTAAACGACTAAACAACAACAACCTCATCTTACCAACGAACCATCCATCCTTCAAGGCAAAGAAAGAAAGAAAGAAGCCAAACCTAAAGTCTTGCAAGAAAGCAACACATGTGCATAGAAGGTATCAGTACTAAGGTAACAAAGGATAAGCTGAAATGAAACGAACAGGTAAAAACATTAATGGAACGAAGAAGGGGGCAGTGTGCACAATGGACAGTGCAGTTTGACAGCCTGCTCAGAATGTACATGCTTTAAGCATGTCAGCAGCTTTGCCTATCTCACACAGTTAAAATTAGGATGAATGTAGGAACTTTACATTTATTTATGAACACTTCCCCCCCCAAAGAAACTATCTAACCAGAATTAAAAATAATGTTTGTCTGCATTTGTGTGCATGTAAGTAGTATTAATTTCATTACATATAAAACAACCAATATACTATTCCGTAAAAAAATATAACGAGTTGCCATTTCACTAATAAAAGAGTTTCTTTCTTTTTTATTAAAATGCTAGGCAGTGATAAGGACCTATGCAACTCTCTTCCAACTATTTTCTGGAAAGGAGACACGACACACATGCGTCCCAACGTCACCCTCTCTCTTGGCTCAGTCCACCAATAATTCCACTTTTAAAAAACCGTTCTCTGCTATTTCTGCATCTCGGCTACTCCCCCGCTGCAAAACGCAAAGCCAAAGAGTGTGTCATATTATACACATGGAACTGAAGTATTACGTGTGTCACTGTACAGCGATTTATGGACGCATACCATTCTTATGCTGTCCTGTTTTAAGAAACAGAAATATCCACAAAGTATTCCTCTATCCATCCACTCCAGATATGGAACAACTGCTGACAGTCCACACCAACTCAGTTTCCAAATGGCATTATGCCAGAGTTAAAAACAAACTATTGTTTCGTGTGAACAAGCAATGTGCTGGTGCATGGTCGACATGGTTTATTTAGAGAGATGTCACATGGTTTATTTAGAGAGACATCACAGGAAGCCGGACTCTAGTTTGTTTCCTGGCAACTTGCCCACAGCATGAAGAGAGGCCACTGGGAGTGAGAAACCTTTTAACAGTATGCACCAACAGGCTGTGCATTCAACATTTAACCATGGTTTGTTGTTAACTATTATTTAATGAGACATGCAAAACAGGCCATAGTTTGCTCTCAGACCACAGACTGAAACTGGGTCATGATTTTAATCTCCGTTCTGAGAGCCAGCTATGATAAGCAGTAACTGTAGTGATGCCAAGGATTTGGCAATCAGGCCAGCAGGGCATGTTAGCTTACCCAACAAAAACCACTCCTAAACTCTTAGTAACATTCCACAGTTGTCACCGATATACAGGTTCAATGAAACACAATCTTTACCTAACTGTGACAAGGGTTTTTTCTCTAAACCAGGTTCTAGTTTAACCCACATCATCCTTGCTGTTGACAGCAGCAAAGAACAGTATGATGACTGATTACTGATACAGGATTGATTCATGTGAACAAATACGTTTTGTTGAAGCAAGTAATCCATGCCACTTTTTCCAAATACAATCCCATAAATCAAGTCAATTTGCTTTTTTAAAAAAAATCAGCTTCAGCAAACAGGTCCATTTCTAAACATGTTTTGCGGATGACCCTTCAATAATAAGACATTTGCATTTGTATCCACAGAAATAATTTGATAAGTCACCCAAATGAGTGGCCTGTTAATGCAAATATTTTACCTAGTGTTTTGGCTTCTTCCAAATCTCTGGGTCACGCCAGTCTGCTGCACCAAACCCTAACAGATAGGCTGCTCTAAAATACCAGTGAAAGAAACATCCATTGGCATTATCTGAGAAGCATCTGGATTTTATCTTCAATCTTTTGCAAAAAGAAAAAAGAAAAAAAGGAAAGAAAGAAATCAGGACATAGCTAAACAATCTAAGTGGATGCAATGTGACAACAAAATGTTGAAATAAAGCCATCTGTTTCGCATCAGAAGTTCAGATGTCTGGTTTTAAAAATGTAAAAGGGCTTTATCCAAATTAAATATTTAAAAACTCATATACATGAGTGTAAAATTTTCCAGAATGCCAACTTTTGACATACCAGAAACCAGGTTACAACAAATGGTGTTAGCTGTGTAACTAACCCCAAAAGCGCAATTAGCAAACCAGTATCTGACGTGGTGACAGTATATTGACCCCTAAGGCTGTTTACAGAATACCAGTCAGCTACTAATTTTTCCAATGCATTTTAAATTTTTGTTTAACAACTACCGTACTTTCATTTTCACTGGCTGAAGAAGCTCACTGTTAAATCAGTATGCAGAGAAAGTCAAGTAAGTTGGTAGAGCAGAATACTCTTAATCTGAGGGTCGCGGGTTCAAGCCCCACATTGGGCAAAAGATTCCTGCACTGTGGGTTGTTGGGACTTGATGACTCTTGTGGCACCTTCCAGTTCTACCATTCTATGATTCTAGGAAATAATTTCAGGACTACATTAACCTTTGCTTACCCAACAGCAAGTATTTCACAAGTTTCCACATCAGTTTTCAATCACCAAATCAGAGGCAAGCAATATCTTAAACAAAAGGCCACAATAGAACTGAAGCAGCCAATCAGGTACAG
The DNA here is from genome assembly GCF_964106645.2 of Podarcis pityusensis. Classification (NCBI taxonomy): domain Eukaryota; kingdom Metazoa; phylum Chordata; class Lepidosauria; order Squamata; family Lacertidae; genus Podarcis; species Podarcis pityusensis. The sequence goes on from NC_138028.1 coordinate 110,261,254, forward strand.
TGTAAAATATTTAAATACAGTGCATACCCAAATGTACATTACTGTATTCAGTTTGTGCCCAGTGAAGTAATATCTCCGTTTCCTAAAAGCAGGACGAAAAATGCAAACTCTCAAGATGCTTTGGGGATGATCAACAATATAAGGCATCAATTTACATGTTTTAAAGATCTGGTAATCAAACTGATGGCTCACGAAGCTATTACTCTTTAGGTTCACATTTGAAAAGTTCTTTTTGATATATGCTTTTCAATATAGTATTTTAATATATATTAATATTCGTTTTAAATATATGCTTACCCAGATTCCCACACCCCGAGTTCATTTATCAGTTAGATTTGAATACCTAAATGTCTAAGTACGGACAACCTATTGATTCACCTTTGTGAATTTCAAAATTATGATGGCGACATGAACACTGAATGAATGGTTTCTTCTGATCTCAGACTTTATAAACCTGTACTAGAGAAAGAGAAGAAACCTCAATATTCCGGAGGGGAAATGCCATGGCAAATTCAGTGCATATTTGCCACTTCTTGCTCACCAGAACTAGTACTGCAATATTCTGTCATTAAAATCTCTCCTTTAATTCCATAGTTAAAATCTGATGAGAGTAAAAATGGGGGCAAGGGATGCCAGCATGTTACAGAGAACTTAACTGTGTTTGAAATTCAAGGTCTGAGTTAAATATGTTCATTATTATAGTTATTTTGCAAGTAACTTTGCTTTTTTGTCTTTCTATCTGAAACTTGTTGATAAAAGCTAACTTTAAGAAAAAGCAATTATACACCAAACTGCAACTCAAAGTGGCATCTTTGATGAATATGCAACAGAACTTCATCAGGGGACAGGACATAAATTAAAAGTATGATTGTTATTGTAGTCTTCACTCTGAAAGGACTGACTACACCAACAAAATCCCAGCTACTTACCTTCTGAAAGCAAGCAGAGTTTCTATGACTGCATCAGAGTAATGACTACTTGTATAATGAGAAGGAGGGAGGAGGGAAGCCTCCGAGCTGTCACAACAAAAGTGAACTTTCTTCTGGGAACCCAACCTGTTGGTGTTGAGTAAACTATTCAAGCCCTGCCTGTACACTACACAAAGCCTATCCTTTACCAGCCGGCAATATTGCAAAGGGTGATTCTTTCAGCTGTTCCATGAATGCGATTCCCAAAGGTTTACACAACTATGCCATAAACAAATTTGCTCTGGGCTGAGTTTTGGCAAGCTGGAAATCCTTCCACAACCACAACCACCTCCCTCTTCTGTGCTAGTTTTGGCTGCTTTTCAGCGTAAGGAACTGTAGAATGAAGAGCTGGCTGTTTGGACGATGGAAAAGAATTAAAACCAAGGACTACACCACTATAAATAGAGAGAGAGACCAGAGTGGGTTTTTATGCCAGGTAATTTTTGGGTGTGTTCCTTTTCATCCCAAGAGAAAGAAGAGTATTTCTCAAGCTTGCAATGTTCCTGTGATTTGTAATATTTATTCACAGGCACAGTAAGGCATCCTCACTATTAAGGACTGGAAGAGCAATATCAGGAGAACGATTTTTTAATACTTGCACAACCATAAGGGAAGAGAATGTTAAGGCTTCTTAATATCCCAATAAGCACCTCGGCTTCATAGTGTTTGGCCATTCTGATAAACAGAGAGCAGAATTTAGAAACGCAAGTAAACTTAGAAAGCACAGTCTTTGTGTTTCTAATTCATTCTAAGAGGCAATTTAGGGTCCTGCTTTTGTATTTACTTGCAGTCAAGGATAGTTATCAGCACCATATTTGTGGTACTGTCCAGGTCTAGGAAATAAAAACAGTATACAGTTAGGACTTTGGTTGTCTGATTTCTGTATTCTAGATATATTATCATGGTGGCAACTCCTGCTTCTGCACCTACTGAAAGGATTACATGGTGCTCTGTGGCTCTGGGGTAGGGCCTGGGCAGGCATTACACAGCAGAGCTAGTCAGCTGCTTTGTGTTTATCTGCTACTCACCTCCTTACAGATTAGCCCACAGATGCTAGTTAGGTGGCTCAGGCTTGAGCCCTGGGTGTTTGTGGCTGCACAGTCATACCAGTTGCCCTGGCAAGTGCAGGTGGCTTAATTACTCCCGACTTTGCTCATCCTACTGGTTATTTCTAATTTCGGTTATTTTAATAAAGCTGCAGCATTTAATCTCCAAATCTCATGTCCACCTCTTTTTACAATTTTGCACATCAATCTATTTGAACTAAAGCTGGACAGACAAAAGGCACCTCAGGCTTTACCTTGGTGGCAACTATTTCCATTCCAATACCACTTGGAAATGAGAGAAACAGAAGAACTACAAGTCTGGTCCTCTGTAACACACATTTTGACTCGTCTTTTATAATGATCACCAATTCTCATGAGTAAATCAATACGTTTGATGGTGAGTTGATGTGGCCTAGATGTGTGACACCAACGTCTACAATTGTCAATGAATTCACAGCCATGATTTCAGCTGATAGGCCACACATCAGTGGTAGAGTATATGCTTTAAAAGCAAGAGGTCCAAGGTAGAATCCCTGCCATCTCCAAATAGCACTCTTGTCTCAAACCCCGGAGAGCAACTCCCAGTCACTGTAGTCAGTACAGTGGTACCTCAGGTTACAAATGCTTTGGGTTACAAACGCTTCAGGTTACAGACTCCACTAATCCGGAAGTAGTACTTCGGGTTATGAACTTTGCTTCAGGATGAGAACAGAAATCGCGCTGCGCAGTGGCAGCGGGAGGCCCCATTAGCTAAAGTGGTACCTCAGGTTAAGAACAGTTTCAGGTTAAGAACGGACCTCCAGAACGAATGAAGTTCTTAACCCAAGGTACCACTGTACTCAGTTAAACAGTCAGTGGTCTAACTCAGTGGTCTCATTCACACATAAAGCTGAAATCTGAACCATAGTTTAGTGTTATGAGGACAAGTCACAGCAAGAATGAGGCTCATGCACCCTACCTGGCTCATTCTTCTCCAAGAGGAGGTGGTTTAGAAGCTTTGGCTTCCATTTTAGAGTAGCCATGGTTTGTTCTTCATAACCACACCCAGACAAACTAAGGTTAATCACAACTGTGGTTTGTCAAAACAAGCCAATTTCAAACTGTAGTATATGAAGTTGGCTAGGTTAAAAAAACAACCATCCAGTTAAGATTAACTACAGTTTGCATTTCCGACAACACACTAAACTGCAGCCAATCTGAAGTGGAAGCAGAAGATTCTCGATCTTCTCTCAGCCACACAGGGGTTGGAGCAAGGAAAGCACGTAAGTCTGCAGTTTGCTGCACCTGACATGCAACAAACCAAGGGAGCAATGGAGCAAGGGAACAACAACGCAAGGGAGATTTTAAAATCACTTTCCTGAATTGGCCGAGATACTACACACTTAACTTTTATATGTTCCCTAGGCCACAAATGTTGACCCACCTAATACTTAAAAAATAAAAAGCACCCACCCACCTCCTATTATTACACAACATAGCTAAGCAAAGACACAATCTGCATCATTCTGCAATATCAGATCTGTTCTGCCTGTCTACCTAAACATTAAACATATTAAGTGGCTTTTGCAAAAGTTGGTAAACTTGCAACGCTGTGCTAAACAATAGGGAGGTACCCAGGTATTCCTCTCCCTTCTTTAATTGTCTGATTTAACTCTGATTGAAAAACAGCTGCAAACAATTTAAATTGAAAGCATGTGAAAGTCAGTGCAATGACAACAAAGAAAACAATATTCATTGTTATCTGTACAACAGGAAGAGCCTGTTGCAAGCTTCCCACCACATTTCTGGTAAGATTAGTGGCTGAACCTGAACCTATTATGGCGAACGATTCCCAAAGCTTGCTTAATCTTTTGCTTACTTACTCAATGGGCACACAAACAGGAAGTATATTTCTAATACATTTTGTGAGGAGCATATGATTATTTTCTAAAAGGATGCAATTTTTATGCTGGAAAGTTAGGGAAAGTATTCTGATTTTAAAAACAACCAAGTCAGAAAGGGACAGATGACACATACACACACAAGACTATTTGCAGGGAATATCTGAAACTAAGCAATACAGCCATTTAGACTGAAACCATGGAAACTCTTGTGATCCGCTTCTATGTTCATCTTCTGATTTGTTTTTGGTCTATGTGCTAATTCAGATGTGCATGTACATGGTTTATCCTACACCACTCAGGGACTCATGTACATGCTGAACATGTGAACTCTTTCTGTTGGGAGTAGGGGAATGTACTGGAGATGATGTGAAACTCTGACAGTTAGGGTGATCTGCACTGGTTTCTTTGGTCATTTAGGTTACCAAGCAATGGGCATGCAAGCATGAACTCAGCTTCAGCTGCCTTCTTCTAGTCTTTTTAAACTTTCCCAAGTGCTTTGGACTATAATCAGCTCCAGCCAAACATGGCTAATGGTCTGGGGGTGATGGGAACTGTAGTTCAAAACACCTGGATCGAACCAGGTTGGGAGAAGCTGCCTTATTCTATAGGATGAGTTAAGAGAGAGAGAGAGAGAGAGAGAGAGAGAGAGAGAGAGAGAGAGAATCAGAAATCAAAATCTCTTTGTACTTAGAAGACAAAACTCAGGACCGAAATGGCAAAGAGTTCCAGACCCTTCACTGCTCTCTTGTTACAATTCCAAGTGTTCTTAAGATGCACCACTATTAACAGAAAAGGAAAAGTCACAAAGTCTTCCACAGAAGCACACAAACAAAACGGCACTGCATCTTAAAGCAACACTGTTTAGGTTTCTAATTTAATCGAGGCAGAATTTGGGTAAGTCATCAGGCCACATCAGAAATTCTTTCGGCCACTGGTATTTTAAGGAATGTCAGAGCCCAGCTTCTGTTAGTCTAACACAGAACAAGCATTGTTCACACTGCTCTGTGGGCTGTTCAAAGACGCCTTTTAAATAAGACTGAGCCACGTTACCCATACTAACAAAGTAGATTACTTAACATCCAGCACATCTTGGGCTTCCAAAGATTCGCCACCACCTCCCTGGCAAATGGCAGGTCTTGTCTTACAGGCTGTTAATCGTGCAGTTTTTAAGCTTATGAATAATACTAATGGTTCTTGGGTTTTATTGCAATATGAATTAATTGGGTGTTTTTTGTACAGCCTGTTGGAAGGGACCGTTTTATTTTAGGCTTCTGAGTTGTTTTGAACTGCCCTTGTTATTGAGCAATTATGAATTGACATTTGGTGATTTGTTTTACACTTTTCTGTGGTTGGATTGTTTCATGTATTGTTTTTATCCATTACTTTGATATTTACTCACTGAAGAGACGAAGAAGAGTTTGGATTTGATATCCCGCCTTTCACTCCCTTTAAGGAGTCTCAAAGCGGCTAACAATCTCCTTTTCCCTTCCTCCCCCACAACAAACACTCTGTGAGGTGAGTGGGGCTGAGAGACTTCAAGGAAGTGTGACTGGCCCAAGGTCACCCAGCAGCTGCATGTGGAGGAGCGGAGACGCGAACCCGGTTCCCCAGATTACGAGACTACCGCTCTTAACCACTACACCACACTGGCTCTCACTGCCTTATTGTGATTTATATTCTACATAATGAGATACTATAGAGACCATTTCTGATTTCTCTATACAGTGGTACCTCGGGTTAAGAACTTAATTCGTTCTGGAGGTCTGTTCTTAACCTGAAATTGTTCTTAACCTGAAGCACCACTTTAGCTAATGGGGCCTCCCGCTGTTGTCGCCATGCTGCCGCCGCACAATTTCTGTTCTCATCCTGAAGCAAAGTTCTTAACCTGAGGTAATATTTCTGGGTTAGCAACCTGAAGTGTCTGTAACCTGAAGTGTATGTAACCCGAGGTACCACTGTACTATCTCCACTGTCAAAGGTACTATGCCTCTGAATACCAGTTGCTAGAAACTACAGGAGGGGAGAGTTCTGTTGTGCTCAGGTCTTGCTTTTGGGCTTCCCAAAAGGCATCTTCTTTGGCCACTGTGAGAACACAAATGTTGGGACTGGGTTGACCACAGGCCTGATCCAGCAGGCTCTTCTGCATCTGGTATACCTGCACACTGTCTCGCCATAATGGTACATGCTCTCGTTATCTCCTGCTTGAACTACTGCGATGCGCTCTACATGGGACTGCCCTTTGAAGGTGTCTTGGAAACTACAACGGCCTCTGTCCTGTATACCTGAATGAGTGTCTCCACCCCCATCATCCAGCCCGGACACTGAAGTCCAGCGCCGAGGGCCTTCTGGCAGTTCCCTTACTGCAAGAAGTGAGGTTACAGGAAACCAGGCAGAGGACCTTATCGGTAGTGGCACCTGCCTTGTGGAACACCCTCCCATCAAGGCAATAAGCAACTATTTTACTTTTAAAAGACAACCCTGTTTAGGGAAATTTTTAATGTCTGACACTGTATTGTTTTTAATATTCGGTTGGAAGCCGCCCAGATTGGCTGGGGAAACCCAGCCAGATGGGCAGGGTATAAATAAATTATTATTATTATTATTATTATTATTATTACTATTACTACTACCACAACTAATCCAGAATGCAGCTGCCAGACTGGTGACTGGGAGCGGCCACCGGGACCATATAGAACACCAGTCCTAAAACTTCAACATTGGCTCCCAGTACATTTCCAAGCGCAATTCAAAGTGCTGAAGCCCTAAACAGCTTCAGCCCTGTATACCTCCATCGTTCATTCTGGAAACAGATCCAGCTCTGAGGACCTCCTGGCGGTTCCCTCACTGCAAGAAGTGAGGTTACAGGGACCAGAGTTGGATTTAAACTACTGTGGGATGCAAAAGTCCCTGTCAAAGGCCTCGCCTTCTGCCAGGTTTCAACCTCCCTCGCAATGCCATAAATCTTTCCACAAATGCCAAACATGCCACAGTGTTATTCGCAAACTCTTGTCCACTGCATTTTAATTGTGTTTATGAATAAGAAAGAATAATGCAGATATTACTCAGCAATCTTTCACAAGTCTTAAGAATTTGCTGAAGAAGCGTTCTCTCTCACATAGTTCTCAGTATAATTTTTGTTAAGAGTTCATGAGAGTCCTGCTGCACTCAGCCAAATCAACAAAAGAAAACAATTTTTCATCATATTCAGCAGCTGACAAACATTCAGGCTCCCTAGGGCAACACCTCCCAGATAGATGAAGATTGTTCCCTTAATCACCGCAGAACCTTCAGATCATTCTTAAAGAAAAAACACAATATAACAGTGTTTATATATAAACAACTGGCATATAGCCACTGTTATCTATATGACATAAAACTACTTACGCGCTAAATACTTTAACCCGCATTGCCTACCAGGCATGCTTACTCATGCATTAGTGTAGCAGTTGTTCCTTTTTCTTTTCAAAGCTGGCATCTTTTTTGTCATGCAAAACACAGGCCTTCAAGATGCAGATTTATGCTACACGTACAAGCGGTGACCATTTTAGACGCATCCAACTGACGTGTGATTGTCAATGAACAGGTCCTTTTGGATCTGGAAGAAGGTAGGACAGGGGCAGAGCAGAACGAGGCGGGGGGCCACGTTTATACATGCTGCACCAACGCATGTGGTGGCCGGGAACAGAACCCCCACGCAAAATGGTCGACGACTTTATCCAAAATGTTGTTTAGGCCTCAACAGGCTGCACAAAGAAAACCAACTCCTTAGTTTTCACTGGAAAGATTGTTTTGAGATGGACTGTCTTCTAGCAGTAAAGCTGCTAGTAGGGTCCAGTATGGTTTCAAACTTAGAATAAGAAGAACCTTGTGTTTCAAACCAAAAGTCTGTGACTGTTTTAAGCCAGCGACTGGATGCAGTGGTAGGCTGGGTAAGGGTCAAAATATTGAGACAGGAGGTATCTAAGAGCACAGTGCTGTTCAGGGGCATTGTTTTGCCTATGGGTGCAATACTAGCACACCAGATTTACATATTGCTAACTGCTTTATTGTATATTTATGCATTTAATATGCCTTCTGTAATAGTATGGTGTTCTTGCTCTTTACCGATTCCATTTCCTAACTGTTTTCACACCTAAAACAAAATCACAACACCGAATTGTCAAAACAGTTTTTCCAAGTATAAAAATGCTTAGCAGTAAGAGCTGTTTTCAAACTTAAGAATAAAAGCACCATACTATTACAGAAAGCACCCAAATGCATTTATATTTTCCTGCAGAACACACATATACACAATAACATGTTCAGTAATATTCTCAAGTTTTGGACCTCTTTTCTCTCTTAAAATATACCTTCAACACATAGTCATCCATAAGCCCTATCATTTGTTTATAGACTTCTGACAGGATAGCATTCATCTTGAGCTAAATTCTACTTGCACACCCTTGTTTCTGCTCCACATGTGCACATTATCTTCCCACACATCTTTTTTTTCCACCCTGGTAGCTACATTCCCCAACCCCCAAAAGCTCCCTTGATCTGCTTCCCACAGCAAGACTCTCCAGTGGTGAAAGGCTACAACATCAGCACTGAAGATATTTCAAACACGCAATGAGGATTTCTGGCAAGCTATACTAGGAACCACACCAATTCCTGGACACAGCAGGATTAAAAACACTACAGGCCTGCGTCATAGGCCTACTTGGCGCCAGCTTAGTTTCAGAACAGAGAAGAGGTACTACAACTACCAAAATCACTTTCCACCCTCCTTACCACGAGGTCATCTTAGCACCTTCCATGATAAAGCAATAAAAGAAAATTAAACACTGGGTTTTGAAACTGCCCGCTTGGAATTATGTCTACAGATATTTTCAAAGGAAACGTTCACACACTGCAGTTTACAGCCATCTTCTAAATTTCAACTGGCTGCAGTGCATAACAATTTTGCAGGAGAAAGGGAAGTGCTTAAACCTGATTCTGAGCAGCCAACTTAAAATGTATAATCGTATTCTTTCAGGTCGGACTGGTGGTTTTTTTAAAAAATTTGCACTGTGATGTTCGCTAGCCCCTCTTCAGGCAAATAAATAGTGAAATTTAGGGGGTCTGAAGCACAGAAAAAGCTAGTGCATTCTTTTCGGGGATGAGAAACAAATGGCTTAAATGCAAAAGTATTTATTATATTTTATGTATATTATTTAGCTGCAGCAGAAAGGACCGGTTTACAGAATTTCACTAGATCAATCTTCCTCTCCATTCTCAATATTTGTTACACAAACTTCTCTAATCTTTGTTATGGTTATCACTACTGCATTTTTATCTTGTCCCTTCTTCAATAAATACCAAAGTAGTATAAAAGGTTCTTGCCCTCCTTTTTTACCCACACTGCAACCCTGTATGGTAGGCTGAGAGAGGGAGTGAATCACCAAAGGGCTTCCAATGGAGTTCATGACTTACAGAATTTTTGAACCTGGGGGTCTGGGTCCAAGTCTGACACTCTAACCCAGGGTTTCCCCAAACTTGGGTCTCCAGCTGTTTCTGGACTACAACTGCCATCATCCCTGACTACTGGTCCTGCTAGCTAGGGATGATGGGAATTGTAGTCCTCTCAACAAGTTTGGGAAACCCTGCCTCACCACTATGCTACAAGGGCAGCCAACATCATACACCCCAGTATCTTCTGTTTGTATATGTTTTTCAGAGCAGGGTTGCCCTAAAGAAAGACGACTAGCGTCTGCCTCACAGCTGTTCACCTCCCGTCTTCATGCGGACAGGCCAAAGCTCAAGCCATTTTAACACATTTTCCTTTGGACTGGGTTTTTGTAGCCAGAGTTAAGCCAATAGCGTTCCTGCTTAATTATCATTTATAGCCTGTCCCACCTGAAAGGCTCAGGGTGGGGAACATAAACAAAAGAACAAAACCTGAACCTTAATGAAAGCAGAGCGGAATTCCAGTATGGTAAAATCCATAAGCAAGAACCATGCGATCCTCTGTCCCACCTCCCACTTCTCTTGAGAAATGCCAATCTTCCCAAGCAATTATACTGATCCTATCCCGACTTCTCTTGCAAAACAGATCACATATTTACCTATGTGTGCTTTTCCGTGCATTTTATTCAGCTATGAATCAATTTGTAATTATCTATACAATATTGTTTTCATCATAAGGATACGGCTTTTTGCAAAGAACACAAACTTCAGGGGAACAAAGGCACACAGATAATAACAGATAACAAAAAAAAAAAAAAAGAATCTGAGGAGTATGTCACTACTGAAAACATTAAGACCAACAACAACAATCATCATAATAACTCTTCAAACGCTAGAAGCAGCAAACGAACTAGGGAGGTAACTGTACCTTCAGATGGCAAGGGAGTCAAGAATGAGCTAAAGGAGGAAAAGGTGGTTAGAACACTGACCTTAGCACACTGCCCTTAAAACTGTTTTATTTTTCGCTACTTAGAAAAACTAGGATGATTTAAGTGCAACACATATTTGTTCCCTATGTTCTCTCCAACTCCAGGAGAGTTGCTGCTTCAGTTAAAAAAGCCTTGTGGTAGGATGAACAAGCTGCTAGGAAACATGAAGTTACTTGGGCTATGCGGGGAGTGTACTTCTGCAACTTAATAGTAAAAAAATCAAATGCAACAGAAGTCATGTGGCTGCCTCTAAAGCAGTTTCCCCGTATCTCTTTCCTCCCCTTCTCTCCCCAGTAATATCCGAGAAACTAAACCTTGTGATAGGACTTCATCACACCATGAATTTTTCCCACCCCCAGAAACAGAAGCTAATAAAGTGGAATGGAGAAATGAGCAATGCAATGGCATCCCATCATACATTTCAGTTGCTGCTCCTGTCAGCAGTCATATGATCCCTACTGTTTCTCATTCCAGCCTCCAGATGATGTTTACAGCCGTAGCATCTGCATTTTGATGTTACAATAAAGGAATGCACATGCATATTTCATTCAAAAATCAATTGCTTTCAGCTAGCGTGGGGTTTAACTGCCACATCCATTCTAAGAACATATGAACATCAGTTCATGGAAGAGACTGCCTTCATTGTGTTGTTCATTCATTCATTCATTCATAGGAAATTACTATTACAAACACTGTCCCCTTTGGGGGATTACACAATCTTTCCAGTAACCTCGTTCAGATACGGAGGCGTGGGAACTGCTGTGCTGCAATAAAATGTTTCAGTGGATCATGTTTACCAGTTAAATTCCAACAGTTAAAAAATAATAATTATGGGAAATAAAGATTAGTGGATACCAAGCTACTACAAACCAGGGCTGAACCTCACACCAGAAATAACACAACATGTTACTCATTTATGACTTAGCAAGGGAACTTAGCTGAGTCACTTGATCTTGTATACGGATGGGTCTCTCCCCCCCCCCCCATATCTACAGTATTTCCTATGGTCGCTATGGCAGCCCCAAACAAATGAAAACACAACACTGAGTTGAGGACCACATGGATATGAAAGTTAGCAAATATTTCCTTTTCAACACATTTTAGAATATGGAAGGGGAGGGGAGGAGGAACAGATATCGTCACCAAAAGGCTATAGGTGACCTCAACAATGGTTTTCTCATCTTGTTCAAAGCATACCTCCCTAACAGCACATCTCAGAAAACACTAATTTAGGGGACTGAATGTACTTCACCTAAAGGACATTCCTAACTTGGGGGTGCTTCAGCTCACTCACTCACTACGCCAGTGTGGCATAGTGGTTAAGAGCGGTAGTCTCGTAATCTGGTGAACTGGGTTCGCTTCCCTGCTCCTCCACATGCAGCTGCTGGGTGACCTTGGGCTAGTCACACTTCTTTGAAGTCTCTCAGCCCCACTCACCTCACAGAGTGTTTGTTGTGGGGGAGGAAGGGAAAGGAGAATGTTAGCCGCTTTGAGACTCCTTAAAGGGAGTGAAAGGCGGGATATCAAATCCAAACTCTTCTTCTCTTCTTCTTCACATCATTTCCTACCTAGTCCCCACAGCAGATATCCACTGGCAAGGGACAAGAGAGAGTTGCACAGTCCAGAGATGCTAGTATTCTTGTGCACCATTTCCTACGAGTTCAATAGCTGTTTGTATACTATGTCTGAACATATAAAAAAGACTACCTTATACCAAGTCCACCTTATACATGGGTCCATCTAGCTCATTAACCTGACAGGAGTTTTCCAGGGTTTCAGCCAGCAATCCTTCTCAGCCCCAACCTGGGACCTTCTTCGCGCAGAACGTATGTTCTACATTGTGTGACAGCCCTTCCCCAAAGCAAAGCTACCTTGGTTTTGCTTCTGTGCACGTGGCCTTTATAAGCAAACTTCTCTGCAACGTCTCTACAACTCTCCCACGTACAGGGAAGAGAGACAATGATGTTTTCTTTGGGATTTTCTTTGGTATTGTTCCTGAAATGCCTTTGACGACATAATCCTATTCACACTTACCTAGAAGGAAGCTTAACTGAGCAAAGTGGGACTTGCTTCTGAGGAAACCTGTATAGTACTAGGATTGCACTCTGGCTGGCAACAGCTCTCCCAAAGTTTTAGACATGCATCTCACGCAGCCCTACCCAGAGAAGCTGGTAAATGAATTTGAGACCCTCAGCATGCAAAACAAAACCTGGAAGAGTGCTACTCGGTCATATCCTAAATGGAATAACAATCTGTTTGCACTTCCCCAAAAAATGACATGTCTAAGACATTTTATGAGTAAGTGGAGTAGAAATGCACGTATGTTTTAAGTGAAATATATGAACTGGGGCATAACAAAGGTCATTTGGTTTATAGCTGACTTTTCTGTGTATTTATTCCATTAAATTTCTATCCTGGCCTTCCTCCCAGGGTAGCAAAAATAAAAATAAAACAATAAAAAATACAAACATATTAAAAACATTTCAAAACAATTTAGACTGTAGGCAGTCTAAACCATAACCCCAGAGGTATACAGTAGTACCTCGGGTTAAGAACTTAATTTGTTCTGGAGGTCCATTCTTAACCTGAAACAGTTACCACTAAGGTACCACTTTAGCTAATGGGGCCTCCCGCTGCCGCCGCACCGCCGGAGCACGATTTCTGTTCTCATCCTGAAGCAAAGTTCTTAACCCGAGGTACTATTTCTGGGTCAGCGGAGTCTGTAACCTGAAGCGTCTGTAACCCAAGGTACCACTGTAAATTTAAGAGTCCTATGAAAAGCCAAAGGATATCCCACCATTCTGAATCAAAGTAAGGGGCACACACAAAGCAGAGGGACTTCAACCTAAACGAAGTTTGCTAGGAGGCACCAGGTGCCTTGAAACAAAAAAACACCCCATCAGCCACTTATCTGTACTATTTATACCCTAGTCTTCCCTCCATGGAGCTCAGAGCAGCCTTCCATATGGTTCGCAGGTGGTCTACCAACCAGGAACTGTTCAGGGGCAGATGCCTTTTCACTTTGTTGAGCCACTTCATGTCCCTTCGGAGTGTTCATTACATCCTTTGGCCCTGATCCCAAAACCACAGCACATGCGTTTTGCATTATTGTCTTGTTTTTATTTAACAGCCTTTGTTCGCATTATTAAAGCAAGCAGCACTTGAGTTCTGATTTGTTCTTCTTCCGTTACAGTTTCCCTACTTGCTGTGCTTCGGCATGGACAACAGACAAGAAGCAGACCCATTCTTCTCTTTCCAACTTCTCTTTCTGGCTCGCAGACACGGCGAGTACTCTCTGCAATACTGTCAGCTAATCCAGACTACTAAGAAATATTCCTTCCACATAATTAAGCTTTTAAAATAGGCTTGGTGTCCCAACAGATTTCCTGCCTATAACCAAGACATATTAACGTACAATGATATGAAAGAACAGGTTCTGACCTGTTGCTAAAGTAAATTCCTATCATAATCTACAGGGAAAAATGAAATCTGCACTTTTGTGCTTCCACTATACTTGCACACAAACCCGACACAAAAGACAGATTAGATTATTTTCAGAGCGGCGTACTCTATTTCACACACCCTCATTTATACCTGCAAAAAACGAACAATGAAATGCCTTGGGGAAGAGACTAGAGTGTTACTTAGCCTGGCTACATTGCTCCTGGTTTCTTTGGACAAGGCCAGCACCTAAATTTCTCCAACAATATTTTCAGATTGTCAAGCTGCCATGTGCTGAACTACCTGTTCTTTTATTTTGTGTACACAAACGCTAAGTACAGTCAGCACACTTGTTAACTCTTCAGATGCAGCCCCTGAGGAGGAAGTGAAAAGAACTGGAGACACAGGAACAACATTCACCCTTAATTCCCCTTGGAAGCATGATTGAACCTAACCATTCCAATGGACTGGAGGCGAGTTTCAACTTTTCAGTTTAGTGACTTTTTCTTTTCAGTAACCAAAGGACGATAAGGAGAAGATAAAGCACACTTATGAGGTTATTCTTGCAGTGCCTTCCTTGCACTACTAGATTGTAACAAGCCAGAAACTGCATTTTTGATTTTGTTTTAAGGTTTTCTTTATTAGAAGCACAGCTGTTCCCTCCACTAACACCCCACATATACTTTCCCTGTTCAGAGAGATTTCCCTTCAACTCTACATCACAGTCACATACATGCTAAAGATGGTTTGCTACGTAGCCAAGGAGATTTTCAAACTCTGTGCAGATTCCTAAGCATTCCCAGGTATTGCCTTTCAAACGCTCGAGCCCAACAATTGCCTTTTATGAAGCTAAGTTGACCTGACCTCCATGCGTGTATTTACTGAATCTGAACAGGGTGCCTTGTAAGGTGTATTCTTTTTTCACCAGAACACTCTGTCCACATCCCCTCCCTTTTCCCTCTCTCCAAGTGTTTCCACATTGTATTTTACTTCTAAGGATGGGTTTCTCCCACACACAAACTTTTTATAAATATAACAGGAAAAAATATCAGCATTTTACACCAGATTGGCTCTCCATTATATCATAGAACGCCTTTTGCAAAAAACAAACACACACACACACAAACAACCTCACAAAACCAGGCTGCAATCCTGTGCACACTGATGTGGAAATGTGCACCGTGGAACATTAAATGGGTATTCTGGTTTTATGCCTTTTCATTGAGTCCTGATCTGCTTATTCCAAAGTAAATGCCCCACAGCCTGCTCCCAGTCCCAAGCAAACGTGTATACTATACACTGCTTAAGAGATACACACACAGACAGACAGACAGACAGACAGATGGATAGATAGATAACGTGAGTATGAAATACGTGCTTCTTACAGTGCGAGTCTAAGCAAGCATGCTTACTCAGAAGTACTCCGGCGAGTCTTAACTGCAATCCCCAAACAGAACACCCAAAACTGTCAGGAAGAATCAGAAACTAAATCCAAAGAGGAAATGCCCTGTTCGACTAAGAGCTGTTCGACAGCCGAACGGGTTTCCCTTGGGACGTGGCGGTCTCTCCTTCCTTGGAGATCGAATGACCACCTGTCGGGGATTCTTCGGCTGAGATTCTTGCATTGCAGGGGGCTGGACTAGATGACCATAGGGGGTCCCTTCCAAATCTACATTTCATTGATTCTATGATCACAGCAACTCTACAGAGCACGTTCTTCACGTGTTGAGGTCTCTGTCGAGTCAAAACCACCACCACCCCAAACACAAACGCCCCCACCCACCCCGCTCCACCTCTATTGAAACTCTCGACCTCTTGGCCAGGGCAGAAGAAAAGGAGGCGGAGCGCGCCAGAAAGGCAACTTGTTGCAACTTAGCCAAGTTGCTCGATCAATCCGCAGAGGCTTGCAAGGGGTGGGGGTCGGGGGGGTGGTTTGCGTTGCTTCCGCGCGCCTTGAAGCAGACGGCAAAGGCTGCGGGTGCTGCTTACCCGGAAGGAGGGAGGCGAGCCGGTGCCGCGCACGTCTGGCCGTCCATTCCTTTCCGAGGCGGCTGAGGCTGCAAGGCTCCAGGTGGAGGAACTTGGAAGTCTTTTCCGGCGGCGCGCGAAGGAAAGCGCCCCCGTCGAGGCGCGCAGGCAAAGGCAGCCGCCCGTCCGTCTCACCTGTGGCGGCGGCGGAGGGGCAGAGCGTGCTCAGAGGCGGCGGCAAGGGCTGTCGCCCCCCCGCCGACGGAGCGCGCCGTCCCGCCGCCCTGGGAGGCAGCAGCCCCGCATTCTTCGCCTCCTTCCCCGGCTGCTGCCCTCGCGCGCCCAGACCGTCCGCTCTGAACCCCTCTCTCTCTCTCTCTCTCTTTCTCCTTCCTTCCTTCCCTCCTCCTCCTCCTGCTGCTGCTTCCCCTGGGGCTCAGCGGGAGCCCGGCACGGAGCGCCAGAGGGATGGGAGGCTGCCCTTTGAAACCACACCTTGGAAAACTTCGCCAGGGAGTGGGGAACTGGCAGCCAGGAGCCTTCCCGGACGCAAACGCCAGAGGGAAACAGAGCTTCCCTGTTCCTCCGCGCTGCTGCTGGCGGTGGCCGCCGTCTCCTCCTCCTCCTCCTCCTCCCCCCCCCCCGCTTCGGGGGAGCCCTAGCCGCGGCTTCCCGCCTTGGCGCACACTGGCCTCGCCACACGCGCGCGCCGCCGTCCCTCCGCGCGTTTTCCCGGGCTCAGCCTCGGCGCTGGAATTCCCCCCTCTTTTCACCCAGCGAACTGCCGGAGCAGGAGCAGCAGCTGTTCCCGTTAACGGGCTGCTCCAAGCTGCCGTCCCCCATTCCGGCCGCTAGGGCGGGAAAGGCAAGCGGACCGAGAGTCCCTTGCAGGTGGGGGAGTGGGAGGGACTGATCCTGCAGCGTCTCGCCCTGCGCTCCGCGTTTCGACCTCTCCTGCTCTTTTCCCGCCTCTTCTGCTGGAGGAGAACGCTTCGTGCAGCCTGATGAACCAGCGGTTCTCAAACTTTTTTTTCTCTGCGCCACACTTTGGGAATAAAGAATTGCTCGCGCCACTGCCCAATTTGTTATTGATAAGAAATACGCTGGGAAACGAAAAGAAAGAACTCTTGGCAGCGCTTGATTTCGAACGCAGAGCACAACTACTTTACAATGTGATCATGGGACGTACAGAAAGTATAAAACAATGCAGCTACAATGCATGAATCATTCCCAAAATATAATAAGTGAGCCACTTACATATGTACCTTAAGAATGTCTAAATTATTATTATTATTACCCTTATTATTATTATTATTTATTTGGCTTCCAACCAAATATTAAAAACTCGATGAGAGGTGTGAGCTTGCTATTGCCAGGAAATCTCATTTATTTAGGTCCAGTTTGAGACAAACAAATTCTCATCAACACAAAGAAGCTTTTCTCTTTTCTGATCTTTCATATTTGTTGAGAAATGAAAATCCCCATTCACAACAATATGAAGTGGAGAACGGTAGAATAGCCGATGCTCCTGAATATCCATATTCTGCAAATAAATAATAATCATTTGATACTATACTACACTGAAATGTTTAAATGTTTCTTTGATGGTCCTTGAATCTCCACACTTGCCATCTTTTCCTTGCACACCTTTGAGAACTACTGCTCTAGCCCATAAAAGCCCAGACGACATTTAGTTATTATTACATTTATACAGGGTTAGTCTTTTAAAAGAGGCCCCGTGGAACATGTGTACTCTGTATCCACGGGGCCTCTTTTCAAGGACTCACTCTGTATTATGTTCCACCTTTCCTTAAAATGGGTACATTGCTTTTTCCTCCCCTTGTCCTTACGATCCTCACAGCAACCTAGCGACGAAGCTTAGGCTGAGAACTGAGAACAAGCCCAAGGTCATTCAGTGAGCTTGCTGACTGAGCAGGGATTTGAAGATGTATTAGAGTTGTGGAAAACACAGATGGGGAGACTGCTGTTGTGCTCATGTCACAAGGACTACCTGATTCCTTATGGTTCCACCTTGATCACTGAGATCCTTTGATGGGGCACTTCTGTTGGTTCCCCAAGCCCCTTGGGCCATCACCAGAGACAGCTTTTTTTTCCATGTGGCAGGCCCTGTGGAACTCCCTACTGTAGCGATTCAGTAGGAACCATTCCTTCATTCAGATGCCTCTTGAAGACTTTCTTGTTTGACAGGCCTTTGCGACATGAATTCTCTTTTTAATCCAGTCAGTATCTAATAATGTTTTTAATTACGCTTTTATGGATCTTTGTTTCTTTTGTTTTTATATGTTACATTCTGCCTTTTTATATTGTGGGCATGCTTTTTAATGAAAGTGTGGGTTACATATTTGCACCTGGCACTGACTCCAAGGGGCCAAGACAGTTTCAGATGCCCCAAATGTATTTTTTAGGGGAGTTTGGCTCTGCCCCCTGGCTTCTCGTGACATCAGGACATTGTGTGACATCAGGGGCCCCCAATCCTCTGGAGAAGCCAGACCCTCTGTACATTTGTAAATAAACTTCCTTCTTGAGGGCTTCTGATAGACATCTGGTTGGCCACAGTGAGAACAGGATACTGGGGTAGGTGGGCATTTTGTGAAATCCAGCAGGGCTTTTCTTATGTTCAGTTGGCATCATATGATTGCTGTTTATCTGACAAATGCAGATAACCAGCTTTGTGCTGGACTTGTTTTTGGTCTCCTTAAAGCTGGCAAGAAGATCATAAATGTGACTGGTTGTCTACATATTACATAACTATTCTTTCAAGAGATCTTAACAGTACCTAATCTCACATCAAAAGCACAGCACATTACATATATGGATAAGTAAGCCTTTGTTCTCCTTACGTTTGCAGTGCGTACCACATAATGCAAGTTGCATAATAAAAGGAAATGAGCAAACAATGGTTTTTATATCTTTTGTTGATTTTTCAGCCTGCTCCTTTGGTAAAACACACAAACGCACCAGAATCTACCGCTGTGCAGAATAGCTTAAAGTAACGATGGCATAAGAAAAATCGACGGGTCATGCTTCCCTTATGAAATGAATGTGTTTTCTCTGGAATTTTCAGATTATTCAAAGACTGAATGAACTTTTTTTTTTTTTTTTTTTTTTTTTGGCATGGATGCTCCATTTTGCTCCTTGCTTGCTTACCAGGTATCTACATCCTGATCACATGTTGTTTCTGAAAACACCCTGCTAAGCTGTCCTAGTTCCCAGCCCAAGACAAAAACTGCTAGAGAATCGGCTGGATTTCCATTGGTGCTCTGTCGCCTGAGCTCCTAAAAAGAAAACAGTCTCTGTTAAGTCCCTGTAAGGTGAACAGTCCTGGACCTGATCGGTGGCTATATTGATGAACACTGGCTTTACTGAAATCAAAAGGAGTGGAATTATACTACCTGTGCCTGTTTGGGCTCCTCTTTCTCAGGGCAAAATAAAGACAGAGAAGGGACCAGTGGGAAATTTCCATTACTGTGAGTGAACTTACGCTGCTCTCTAAGCTACAGTTCCCTGAAGCATGGGACACGTTGGCATTATTCCTTTATCACATGCTAATGGAGCAGTGCCCATATTCCCAGCTGTGAGGAAATGCAAAAGACACATCAGCCACAGCTGCAACCAGGAGAGTACAACTGTGTCAGCTATAAGCAAGTGAAAAGTCTTTTGTGTGCTTGTTTTCCCAAGCCCCATCCACTTGCACTTTCGGACTGCAGGCACAGATCATTTCTATTAAATCAACTTTTATTCCACTAATATTCTATTAATTCAACTTCCGTAAAATGGATTTGTGCTTTCTCATGTTGTTTGTGGGGGTGCATATGACCAATTCTCTAATGCAGGGTAGCAAGAAAAAAAATCGTGAATCCTAAACTGATTGCCCATTCAAGTCATTTAAAATTTTATGTTCAATAGGCATAGGGTGTCTGGTTTTTGTTTTGTTTTTTTAATACCTTGAGCATCACCAGGGGAAATGCTTATAGGCTGCTGACAATGAACAGTTGAATTGTCACACCCTTTGTGCTGTGCCAGATTTCAAGTGCAGAGTGAAAGTAATTTCCCATGAAATTACTGTACTCCTGAAATCCTTTGCATTTATCTTTCTGTGTGTGCCGTGTGCATGTGTACACATACTTGTGCCTATTAGAAAATGTTCAGTTATTTTCAGCTCTAAATAGGTCCTCTTTAGCCTGTCACTTGATTCTACAAAATTTCTTCTTCTGATAATACATCATTTTCTTCGATGCCTGTATTTCCTCCTCAGTGTTTGTTTTGATCTCAGGATTACATTGCCCACCCAAAAACCAGTGAATTTCAGAGCATTTGTTGCAATCAGTTCATTTTTATGCCGCATACTAATCTGATATGTAATCCATGCTCCTGAGGAATAGTCATATGTTGCCTGAAATACATAGGCAAGATTTCAGCTATCTCCTTATGGCATCTCCACATACAACATTATTTGGTCATTCAGTTGCCACTTCTTGAGTAGAAGCCAAATGTGTTGCATAGTTCTTTTCAGATGAAAAGAGGTACGTATTTTAAAAATACATTTTGCAGTTTAGAGTATGATGGCAAGTGTTTTATTCCAAATTCATATTAATTTAAAGCAAATGCTTTAAAGGGAATTTCTAACATCGCTGGTGTTATAAAAGTTCATCCCATGATCTTTCCAATGGCAAAAAGTCACAGGATTTGTAGAGAACAGAGGCCCCCTCTCTTGTTCATGTTTCCAAAGGGATGGCTTGCTTCCCATAGCACTACGCTAGGGTTCTGCTACAGGCTATTTCAGGGTTGAATATGCCACCATCTATTGAGCCATTTACTGATCAGATTGTGCAGAAGGTGTTCTGCGTCTTCTTTGGGTAACTAACTAGCACATTCAGGAAAAGAAAGGAGTTGAATTCTGTACCTCTGCCCAGAGTTCATTCATTGCAGGTATCATACCCTCCAACATCTCTCCGATGAAAATAGGGACGTCCCATTCCATAATGATAATTTTACTATTTATACCCCATACATCTTACTGGGTTGCCCCAGCCACTCTGGGCAGCTTCCAACATATATAAAAACATAGTAAAACATTAAACATAAAAAACCTTCCGTATATAGGATTGCCTTCAGGTGGCTCGGGGGTCAGATAACTCCATACCCACCAACATTTCTCTAATGAAAACAGGGACATCTTACCATACCCTCCAGCAATTCTCCAATGAAAATAGGGACATCCTAAGGAAAAGTGAGACATTCTGGGATCAAATAAGAAACCGGGACAGCTTCTCTAAATCAGTGACATCTCTGGAAAATAGGGACACTTGGCAGGTCTGAGATGTTATGGGTCTGTACTCTTCACTTTGGCTGATTTGTCCCATGTATACAAACAGGTCAGAAAGAGAACTGCCTTCTATTAAGGAGAGCCTCCAGATATTGCTGGACTACAATTCCCATCATCACTTGCCATGTTGACTGGGGCTGATGGGAGTTGGAATTGAGCATGATCTGGAGGGCCACAGCATTACCCATTTGTGGCCTAAGCTTTGAGCGGGAGAACAGGAAGCCATGTTGAAATGTGAGGCAACAACTGTATTGAAGGATAAGCAGGAGCTGTGGAGGCAGCAGAAACTACTCCATACATTTAGCAGAGATGGGGTGGGATTTCCTGTCTTTCCAGAGTTGTTATTACAAACAGACAGGACACTTCAGCTGGGTTCATCCCAGAAATGTGTGCACAATAAATCTACACAAGTCATTTGATAAAGAGCTCCCCTGTCCACAAACTTGTGTTGTCATATTACTTTTTAAGGACTGCAGCTCTGGAGTTGTTCATGCCGCTTATCCCAAAGTACTGTGAATTTTTCATTTCCTTCCAGTCAAAAAGCCACCATTCCTAAATGATAACTGCATCCCAGATGTTGCGGAGGGGGCTTAATTTTTGGAACTGGATGTTGGGGCAGTTAAGGTGCTGCGTTGTTTAGGAACAGCAGGTGGATGTTCAGTTTCACTGAAAAAATGTTAGAGGGCCAGTGTGTTGAGAGAAGAGGGATAAAGTGGCAAGTTTCCTCTCAAATTTCAAAAAAAAAAAAAAAAAAAACTCTGGAAGTTGTTTTTGACAAAAGAAGTCAGGCTTCAGCATAACACCAGGCATAACCTAATAGTTGTGCTATCTTCTGCAGCACTCTCAACGGTAATGTGGTCAATCATTTACCCAAAGTACTTACCCACAGCTTGTATCTTGGCCCACTTGACTGAGTTAATGTGCTAATTGCCACCTTCAAATTTCACTGTGGTGAGTGGTGCAGAACGCTTAAGGTTTATCAAATTCTATCCTATGTTAGCATAACTTGCAGGTACCAGGGACAGCTTGTTACAATTTATACTAATCATGTATTAATCAAACCCCAGAAGAGTTGCCATGTTTGTCTTTTCTAGCAAACCCAGCCGTAAGTCCCACAGTCTCTTAAAGATGAACAGTTGTGTGTGTGTCTGTCTGTTTGCACGCATCATTCGCAACGTTGTCTTTAAAACACATTCTATGTTTTAAAATTTAGTACAATGGACTTTGGAATAGTATTGTGCAAGCTGGGTGTGGATTATAAAAGAGAAGGGTGTTTTCCTTGTTAGATTCATATTATGACTCACTCAGCTAATTAGGTGGAAAATAGAGGTGCCTTCTTCTATTAATAAAGTACAGATAGACAGCATTACAATTTTGCTGTTGCAGCGCAATGATGAAACACAGGACAATGAATCGAGATCTTCTAGGATCTTCCTCTCCCAAATAGCTTTGCATTATTGTTATTATTATTTTCAGATAGTTTTTGTAGCATCCTGTTCAATCAGTGTGTTCCATCATGTTAGCCTCCAAGTATCTCTCTCAGGGAACAAGTAAGGGCAGGTACACGCCACATGAAGTATTGCTATGAGCCAATAGTTGTTTCTTCATTTTAATCATTCACCCATTTGCAATCTACCCATTTAATTAAGCCTCAAAAGTACTTTGTGGTGGTGGGACGCTCCTCCTTATTACTTCATGTACTCTTACTCAAGATGCACTTTGCAAAGGAAAGAGCGATGAAAGAGAATAAGCAGGAACAAGGACTCCCAAATTGCTCCCCATGGCAGCAGCTAACCTGTGTGGTGAGCTCTTCCTTTTGCTCACCTCACCTTGGAGTTATATATCTATGTATTCCATTTCACTAGTGAGGCTTCTCCATGCGACAAACCACTGCAAAACAGCTCAAAGCATAGAGAGAACTACTTCTACAGGAAGACAGGGATAAAACCCTGTAGCACCCCACTTCCCACATTTTTCTAGGATGAGAAAGAAGCCCTGGTGAGCACTCTGGGTTCGGTCCGTCAACCAGCCACAAATCCACGTAAACCGTAGCATAAGACTCAGCTATACAGCTGCAAATAAAACATTCCAGATGTGTTGTAAAGTGCAATATACAAATGTGACACTAGATGACGAGACTGAGCTATGCAAAATTCAATGTATTTCTCAAAATGTTTTTTAATATGCATGTAGATTCCACCATAGTCTACCCTGCATTTTACAAGTTTCTCCACAAGAATGTCATTGAAAGCCTTCCTGAAACCAAGATATGCTACATCCATGACATTTCCTCGGTCCACTAAGCTTGTAACTCCATAAAAAGTAAGAAGTAAGATTAGTATGTCATGACTTGTTTTTGAGAAACCCATGCAAACTCTTAGTAAACAAAGCATCATTTTCTAATTGCTCACAGGCACTTAGGTCCTATTCTAGGACCTTTCCTGGTATCAAAGACATGTTGACCAGTCGGTAGTTACCTGGATCCTCCCCCGCCCCCCACTCTGAAGAAATGGCAAATTTTGGCTGCCACCATTCCACAGGGACCTCACCTGTTCCCCAAGATTTCTAAAAAAAATATAGACGGAGTCTCTGAGATTACATCTGCAAGTTCCTTTAGTACCCTTGGATGCAGTTTACTCAGCCCTGGAGATCTGGATTCATTTAAAGTAGTTATGCGTTCCCTTACCACCTCTTTTCCTATCTTGAGCTGCAGCTCCCTCTTTGTATTATTTATTCTATTATCAACAGGTTGGGCACTGTTTTCCTTTTGGGAGAAGACAGAGGCAAACTAGGTGTTGAACAGTTCTGACTTCTCTCTGTCACCCGATAGCATTGCTCTGTCTTCTTCACATAGATGACCTACAAATTCCTTGTTCTTCCTCATCTTTGAACATAGCCTCCCGAAAACCCCTTTTTATTATTATTTTAAACTTCTCTTGCAAGCCTGTATTCATTCTGAACATTAGCCCACCTGACCTTCTCTCTGCCTAGCTACCCCTTTATATTGTTCCTTCATGATTTCCTTCTTTTTCCATTTCTTAAACATGTCCCTTTTAAATCTCAGCTCATCTGAAAGCTCCTTATGCAGCCGCACCAGTTTCTTTAGATCCCTTCAAATGCGCACTCCTCCATTGTCTCCTGAGATGGACGGATGCCAACAAATTTTCTTTCTTGTTGGAACTGTTTGTGATTGTGGCCTTTAAGAAACTCCCATCCATCATGAACTCCCTTCTCTTTGAGTATTTCTGACCATGGGATCTCACCTAGTAGTTCCTTATACTTTTTGAAATCAGCTTTCTTAAAGTCCAGAGTGCATGTCTGACTGCACTCAGTTTTCCCAGCATCTCTGTGCTGAGTTACACACACACACACCCCTGTAAAAATTAATCAACCTTATCATGCTGATCAACTTTATCACACTCTGAGTCACCCTGGTGCTGTCTTCAATCCCTAAGAGTATAGAACTAGTGGCTTGACTACTTACAACATGATGAAGGCATTCTAAAATGTAAAGATTTGTAAAGGTTTCAGCGGTGGGGGGGGGGGGGGTTTGAAGTTCCCACAATAGTAAAATTTTCAGCAGCTTCCTAGTGGCAGGGTAGCATGTGCAGTTGCTTTAAGTAAACATGCTTAGTAATGTCTTTCTTTTTGTTATTCCTTCTTCCTAAGAAGTCAACAGTGAACAAATCGACTCAGAAACATTGGAGACGTTTATATGTTTTGCCTGTTATCTTGTTGAGACACGGTCAGGATCAGTGCAGTGAATTCCATGATGATTAATGGGGCTTTTGTTAACCATTAAATTATAATTGCTACCATTGCAGATTACCTGTAGGCTTAAGTGTAAGTTGAAAAAACAGTTGTTGAGATATTAGAGAAAGGCCTTTGCTGTGAGTTGTAAAAAAAGTGGTGAGTGATTTGCAAATCAGGAAAGGCTATGCCTTGGAGTAACCAACTACGACGATAATTGTTCCTGTAAACGTTTTGTATGTGCTTCAGAAGTAAAATAAGGATAGCAGTTTGTCGCAACCACTTGTATGTCAAAGGCAGCCACGTCCTATATGACAGATGCAGTGGTACCTCGAGTTACAAATGCCTCAGGTTACAAACTCCACTAACCTGGAAGAGTTACCTCAAGTTGAGAACTTTGCCTCTGGATGAGAACAGAAATCATGTGTTGGCAGTGCAGCGGCAGCAAGAGGCCCCATTAGCGAAAGCACACCTCAGGTTAAGAACAATTTCAGGTTAAGAACGGGCCTACAGAACTAATTAAGTTTGTAACTAGAGGTACTACTGTAATCCTTTGTGACCTCAGTTCTGTAAACAGAGCTATACTGAATTCACCATTGTGGGTAACTGCCATGAACCCAAACACATAAACTCTCCTCCATTATTTTCAAATTTGGACATAAATTGCTGATTTCAAATCAAAATGTTTGAGAAAAAACAACCAGTGGGTTCCCACTGGACTATACAATGCCCATGTCTATTAGGCAATGATTGTTATTACACATAAGCTTTGCTCCCTTTCCCCCACTGTCATTATTCCTACTCAGATGTCACACCCTATCCCGGGAACAGCTTCTGCTGCATGTAAATTGCTCCACAAAACTCACTTGTTCTGCTGAGCTATACCAAGACTAGTAATTATTATCCATCCCTAAAGTTGCTCAGGGCAGTGTACACTGTCCCTGCCTTTATGCCCTTCACAACAATTATGCAAGGTAAATTAGGCTGAGAAATAGTAACCAGTCCCAGGTTGTCCAATTAAGCTTTTGTGGTGGCGTGAGGATTTGAACTCGGGTCTCCCCACTCTAACCACTGAACCACACTAGTTGGTATAGTGGAGATTAACTCCTCTGTTCTCAGATACATTATTTCAATTAATCTTTCGTATTCCAGCTAATTGTGCAAAAACAATGCCTCGCACCACTAAATGACTCTGAAAGGGAAAACATGGTTGCTTCCACACCAGAACAGCTAGAGTAGAATAAAATTATCCAGCATTGTCCTCCATGTGGCTGAGAGGCCCCATTCCACAAAAGTCTCTTCCCGTGTTATCAAAAACTTCTTGCTTGCAAGTCAAAGTGAATTGTCTAAACATGTCTACTCAGAAATAAGTCTTATCCAGTTTCAAAAAGATGTTGTTTGGATTCTCTAAAATAAGATACAGTCATACCTCTTGTTACGGCCGCTTCAGGTTGCGCGTTTTCAGGTTGCGTCCCGCGGTGACCCGGAAGTACTGGGAAGGGTTACTTCCAGGTTTTGCCACTCGCGCATGTGCAGACGCGCAAAATGACATCACACACATGCGCAGAAGCGGTGAATCGCGACCCGTGCGTATGCAGACGCGGGTTGTGTTCCGTTCAGGTTGCGAACGGGGCTCTGGAACGGATCCCATTCACAACCTGAGGTACCACCGTAATGTATAGAAGATGCCAATTCCACAGGAAAAGTACCAGTACTAGGGTGCTTCCAGATTATTACCATTTTCGGAGGTCACAAACTGGGATATTCAGGTTGCAGAATTAAAATGGATTTGGTGCTCTTATACAACAAACCTGCTTCTCCCTCAAAAGTCAGACTTTCGGTGTTAGGGAAAGTGATGGGAGAATGCACTGCAAAATGCGCATGACATTCTCTTGACGCAACATTGTCTTACCCAGTGCTTTTTTTCTGGCGGTACTCACTGGTATGCAATACTGGCACCTTCCTCCCCCTGTCCCGCGTGAAGATGCTCAGCCTCATGGGGAGCCATGACATGAGGAAAGCCCCTCCGGGGTTGGCCGCTGCTGTGACCACACCCCGGGGCTGGCTGGAGCACATTAGTCCCTCTCCATAAGGAGCACAAGCGCACCAACACCCTTTTTTATAGAAAAAAGGCACTGGTCTAACCCCTCTGCAAATAAATCAGAACAAATGCTCAATGCACGGCCAGTGTTGTCTAACGTCTCTGCAAACTTTGTGCCATTGGATCAGGATAAATGTTCAATAAGCATGCTGTCTGAAAGCAACCCTAGTATGAAGGGTTGAAGAAACTCCACTGAAGAAAATCCACTATATACTGTTGAAATGTTATAGAATTCTAGAGTTGGAAGGGACCCAAAAGTCATCTATTCCAACCGCCTGCAATGCAGGAACCTTTTGCCCAAGGTGGGGCTCAAAGACCTGACCCCAAGATTAAGAATCTCATGCTGTACTGCCTGAGCTATCAATTGCAATTTCTATAAATCACGCACAACCTTTTAAAAATAATAATTTAAACAAATATTATTATTTTTTAAAAAAATGTTTAATTTCCAACCTTCGTTCCTTCCCCCGAAGGCACTGTTTCCATAACAAATTGCTGGATTAGGGTGCTTCAGTCCTGTCTAGCTTGTTTGTATTTGCGAACCTAATTCAAATGCCTATATTGTTGACAAAGTTTGCAAAAGTGAAAGAGCATTACTTATAGATTTTTTTATTTCCATTTATTCAGCAACAGGTTGTGCCAGTAAACCACAGCCCCAGGCACCCATCTTGATATCCAAATTGTCACTTGTTAGTAGCTATCCAAATTATGACATTAACAGCATAATAAAATATCCTCCTATTATGTAAAAGTGTTAAGAAGCAAGTGATTTTATCCATGTCATAAATTATTTTTTGGGGGGGGAACACACATGATAAATAAATCCTACTTTTTGCTCTGTTTATTATGGAGTAAAAAAAAAAGTATTCATATGCTAATTGTAGTGTTAGCTCTCTCTAGAAACAAAGTCTACATTGTTCTTGCTGCTAGTGAATTCAGTTATTTATCCTCGATTAGAAAATGTGCACTAATTCAATTTGTATTAAATTGAGATGCTGAAATATATATATATATACACATACACATCAACAACAACAAAAAAAAAATAGGGACTCGTGCATCAGGTGCTTAACCTTAGCTGTTATACAAAGATATTCAGAATTTACACTGCATCTTTTTCCTGAATTCATCACACTAAAGTTGAGAGTCAGATTCATTTGGGATTCATTGCTGCTTTGGCAACTGGTTTTGCATTCTGAACAAGGCCTGCATGACTTGTCATTTGACAAGTGAAAAGCAGTCCATCAGCCATCTATGGCAGCCCAATAAAGACTGAAAAGGAGCCTCTTAGTTTTAGTGCCTGGGGGATTGTTGGCTGGTGGACTGTGTTCAACATAGGTAAAAGTAAAGGGACCCCTGACCATTAGGTCCAGTCGTGGCCGACTCTGGGGTTGTGGTGCACATCTCGCTTTATTGGCTGAGGGAGCCAGCGTACAGCTTCTGGGTCATGTGGCCAGCATGATTAAGCTGCTTCTGGCAAACCA
Source organism: Podarcis pityusensis (assembly GCF_964106645.2). Lineage (NCBI taxonomy): Eukaryota > Metazoa > Chordata > Lepidosauria > Squamata > Lacertidae > Podarcis > Podarcis pityusensis. Next base: position 110,289,655 of record NC_138028.1, read on the forward strand.
GAGCAGTGCACGGAAACGCCATTTACCTTCCCACCAGAGCAGTACCTATTTATCTACTTGCACTTGACGTACTTTTGAACTGCTAGGTGGGCAGGAGCTGGGACCGAACAACAGGAGCTCACCCCAGCGTGGGGATTCGAACCACCGTCCTTTTGATCAGCAAGCCCTAGGCTCTGTGGTTTAACCCATAGTGCCACCCGCATCCCTGTGTTCAACATATTGGGTCATAAATTAAGCCTGTTGTAATTATTTATTCTATTAATTCTAGTGATGTATGGAAGTGAGAGCTGGACCATAAAGAAGGCTGATCGCCGAAGAATTGATGCTTTTGAATTATGGTGTTTTAGGAGATTCTTGAGAATCCCATAGACTGCAAGAAGATCAAACCTCTCCATTCTTAAGGAAATCAGCCCTGAGTGCTCACTGGAAGGACAGATCGTGAAGCTGAGGCTCCAATACTTTGGCCACCTCATGAGAAGAGAAGACTCCCTGGAAAAGACCCTGATGTTGGGAAAGATGGAGGGCACAAGGAGAAGGGGACGACAGAGGACGAGATGGTTGGACAGTGTTCTCGAAGCTACCAGCATGAGTTTGACCAAACTGTGGGAGGCAGTGGAAGATAGGAGTGCCTGGCATGCTCTGGTCCATGGGGTCACGAAGAGTTGGACACGACTAAACGACTAAACAACAACAGCAATTACTAATTCAGTTCAGCACTGGTGAAAGATTCTTAACAGTGCAGCCCCATACCCTCCAACATTTCTCCAGTGAAAATAGGGACATCCTATTCCATGATAATAATAACAATAAATTTACTATTTATACTCCACACATCTGATTGGGTTGCCCCAGCCACTCTGGGCAGCTTCCAACATATTTTAAAAAGCAATACAGTGGTACCTCGGGTTAAGAACTTAATTCGTTCTGGAGGTCCGTTCTTAACCTGAAACTGTTCTTAACTTGAGGTACCACTTTAGCTAATGGGGCCTCCCTCAGGGGTTGGATAACTCTAACATTTCTCATATGAAAACAGGGACATCCTAAGGAAAAGCAGGATCAAATCAGAAATCAGGAAGGCTTCTGTAAATCCGGGACTGTCCCTGGAAAAGAGGGACACCTCGAGGGTCTGCGGTTCATTCCACACCCAGTGCCTGCCTTTCTTTCTTTCTTTCCTTCCTTCCTTCCTTCCTTCCTTCCTTCCTTCCTTCCTTCCTTCTTTCCTTCCTTCCTTCCTTCTTTCCTTCTTTCCTTCCTTCCTTCCTGCACCCCCAATTGCTTTCGTTTAATGCTGTGTATGTGGATTTATAAACAGCTCTACGTCTGCACCGATCCTTCTATGTTTCAGGTGCCTGGGGCAGACAAAGCTAACTCTACCCAGGCATGGCATCAGAATACCAGACATCTCCCATAAGGCAGTAATAGATGCTATGATCATCTGTCTGAGAGGCACTTCTTAGAAAGCCTGACTCACAGCCAGCATCAAACATGGGAGAAACAGAAGATATGATGAATCAGACCAGCTACTGCTTCTTCCTAGACTTGAAGCCCCAAGCAGGAGCCAGATGCTTAAAACAGCCATATCCTAAATCACACCAAGCAGCTATAACTCCTTTCAAATGAAGTTACAGAAAACAACCCAGAGCTATTTCCATCCATCTCCCCAACTCCCTTTCTCCAAATTAACTGTTTGAAACCACTTCCATTAAGCGACGACATTAGAGATAACACAGCCACTTGTGTGTGGAGATATATGAAGACCAGAGCATCATTAAAACAGCAGTTCTACAGGATGTGGTAAAACCCCTATCTTTTCACGTGGTGTTGGTGGGGAAGTTGCAATCCAAAGATAGAAAGAAAAACCCCTCAGTTATAACATGCTAAGTGAAAGGTGTTTTGTGTCCAAGGAGCTAGACCAGAGGTCAGCAAACTTACTGCGCCTTGGGCTGGTGTCTCCAGCGCCAATTGCTCAGCGGGCCGGGGGGGGGGGAAGCATGTGCCCATACGCATGCGCACACACTATTTCCGGCGCACTGCCGGGTTGGAAGAGCACCGGAAATAGCTTGTGCTAGGGGCCTCCTCTAACCCGGATGTGCACCGGAAATAATGCTTGCGCATGCGCAAATAACGTATGCACATGCACACAAGCTGTTTCTGGTGCTCCTCCGACCTGGAAGTGGGCAGCTGCGCAGCGCAGTGCTGGTAAGAGCGGGCAGCGGGGGTCGCCGCGGGCCAGATAAACAAGTCCCTTGGGCCTTATCTGGCCCGCAGGCCTTAGTTTGGGGACCCCTGAGCTAGATTTTCATAAACGCACGCTCCAGTTAGAATGAGTGGTGACCGTATGCAATTTAGGTTCCCCCCCATACACATATATTGCATACACTTCAAGTGCCCCAATTTTCCAGGGACAGTCCCAGAATTACAAAAGTCATCCCATCTTCTGTTTTGAAAATGGAATGTCCCATTTCCCCTGCCAGTGATGCTGTTGCTAAGCTCAGGGTGGAGGATGAGCCGGCGCCTGTCCTGAGCGACGGTGAATGCAACTGCAGTTGCTGCAAAGGAACATCCTATGACCTCTCCATGGCCGCCACTGCTGGCCTCCTCCCTTGGGCAGCTTATAGTGGCTTCTGGAGGGTGGGTGAGGAGGAGGAGACTGTGGCTGCCAAGCCCCAGCCCTGTTAGTATATATGCATAAAATGTGTGATTTTGTACCCATTGCTTGGCTGAAGAATTGCAAAATTTGGAAAAATGCAAATTTCAGCAGGGGGCTGTGTTTCATTTTACTTGTTTTGCGGGGAGCAAATTAGGTAAGCTCCCTTAAAAATATGAATGGGGTGAAATTTCTCCTCCCCCACCCCCACCCTGGACACCCTTTCCAGGGTCTCGCTGCCTAACAGCAGCATTAAAAATGCTCTTTCTTTTTCGGGAGGGTGAATAATTAGCAGGTCCCTTGAATGATATCAAAGAGAATGATCTTCAGGAATTGCCTCCAAACATTTACGACGTTCAGTTTCCCAACCGAGAAGCCATCAATAACTTTTTGTGAGACAACTGAAGGGGAGACTGTTGTTCAAGCAATTTAGCGACAGCTCTGAAAGGATAGATTCCAGAAATGTATCTGCAGTGGGGAAGCTGTGAGGCATTCTCTAGGCGGAACGCAGAAATGTGCCACTCCCATGATATGCCTGATTATTATATGCACAAGAATGTAACAGATGGTTGACTCTTACGTTTCGCCTCTTCCCCTCCCTTCCCTCTGACATGCTCAAATCCGATGTACTGGAGAACTTTGGTGAACTTTTTCAAAAGGCAGCTGGCAAGATTTACTGGCTTATTTCTACGTCATTCAGAATTATATTCTGCCTTTCCACAGTGGTGGCGAAGAACAATACTAAAACACAAACATGCCATACACAATGACGATAGAATTTAAAAGCAATATCAGAACTTGTAAAATCAGAGGGTGAGATTTTTACATGCTGAAGGTAGATGACTTTTTAACAGAAGACAATAATGTGCCTCCCCAGAAATTCCCACTCCTACGGCTATCAGACAAACTGAAAGGGCAGGCCCTACCATTAGACAGAGTAAAGCAGTTGCCTTAGGTAGTTGATTTAAAGGTAAAGGGAACCCTGACCATTAGGTCCAGTCGTGACCGACTCTGGGGTTGCGTGCTCATCTCGCTCTATAGGCCGAGGGAGCCGGCGTTTGTCCGCAGACAGCTTCCAGGTCATGTGGCCAGCATGACTAAGCCGCTTCTGGCAAACCAGAGCAGCACACAGAAACGCCATTTATCTTCCTGCCGGAGCGGTCCCTATTTATCTACTTGCACATGACGTGCTTTCGAACTGCTGGGTTGGCAGAAGCAGGGACCGAGCAACGGGAGCTCACCCCATCACAGGGATTCGAACCACCGACCTTCTGATCGGCAAGTCCTAGGCTCTGCGGTTTAACCCACAGCACCACCTGTGTCCCTTAGGTACTTGATTTAGGATGTCCTAAATGGCAGAAAAGTGCTGCTTAGTTGTTTATTATTATTATTATTATTATTATTATTATTATTATTAATTTTGACTGCCACAGAAGGAAAGAGGAATTTGCGAGATATACTGCCTCAGGTGTCAAAATAACTTGGCCAGCCGTGGGTACAATGTGCCTTGATCTGGGAAGGGAGGGCAGCAAAATTGGGCTAGCCCTATTCCTCCTTGGTTCACAGCTCAGGCTGCATGTACTCTCAACCAGTGCTATATTTTTGGAAAAAGAGGTGTCGGAACTCACCATGAACACCTCAGGCACCCACCGGAGAAGTTCCAGAACCGAGTTCTGGTGAGTTCCAGCTGAAAAAAGAAGCAGCAGCCCTGCTGTCAACGAACACAAAAGCAACAGTTTCCCCCATGGAAACACCATTTGTGAAGTTTGTGGACTGTTGCCTGAGGTGGAGAAAAACTCCCAGAAAGGCACTTCTGTCAGAAAAGGTAAAGGATGTCAGAACAAGTCTCTCTCAGCCTGCTTTAGCTTACATTCCTGTATCTATTCCATTTGATGAATCTTGTGGAAGCCACCATGGGTAATTTTTATTTGAAAGGGAGGAGTAAAAATAAAAATAAAATAATCCTGACAATCAGGCCCCTTTGTATGTGTGTGTGGCCTACCCATTGGCGACTGACATTCTGCTATTGTGCTGGTCATCCTGCACTGCGCTACATCAAGCTCTCTGATAGCAGTGTTGTAAGCACAAGGGTAAGATAAGGACAAGTTGTTTTTAAAGTCTAATGCTGTAATAGTTTTATTTTGAGCAACTGCCCTGTTTTTGAAGGGAAAAGGACTCTTGGTAGCTGTTCACAATGTGCAGAGGTCAACAGATCTCACCCATACTTGCAAAGAAAATTAGGAAACAACTGTTTTTTCCAGACATAAAAAAACACACATGCTTATTGCAAAAACAAAATAGCTGCTTGGATGGAAGGGAGCTTGAAGTGTTCATTTACTAAGGGGAACACAATGTCCAGTATCAATTTACCTTCTAGATCAGGCTTCCTCAACCTCGGCCCTCCAGATGTTTTTGGCCTACAACTCCCATGATCCCTAGCTAGCAGGACCAGTGGTCAGGGATGATGGGAATTGTAGTCTCAAAACATCTAGAGGGCCGAGGTTGAGGAAGCCTGTTCTAGATTAAGGGGAGAGGACTGCCTTGGGAGGTTGTGGTCTCTCCTTCATTGGAGAGGTTTTTAAGTAGAGATTGGATGACCATCTGTCATGGGTGCTTGAGACTCGGACTGGGTGACCTTCGGGTGATCTCTTCCAACTCTACAATTCTATGATGCCATGAGATACCGTACTTGACCGCTTAATGGTCACACAGTTTGTGCCCATTTTTCCTTTCCCAAAAAGGCGCGTGTGACTATTATGCGGTAAATTACGGGGCGGAGGTGGAGGAAGGGGTTGCAGACGGGTGGCCGAGGTGGTTCACCTGCTGTTTTCCCTTCTTGGCTGGGTACCAGAGCGAGAGCCCAAGGTGAGCAGCAGCAGCAGCAATAGGAGCAACATTAGCAGCCTCACCTTGCCTCCTCCAGCTACCTCTGCTTCTTGACTGGATCCAAGTGAAAGCCAATGGCGCCTGTTTAAAGCAGGAGCCCCGCATCCATACCGCCTCCTTGCCTCTCGACTTTGTGCAGCCCAAGGGGGCGCAATGGGCCTGGCTTTGCCTTGCCTTCTCCAGCTACTGTACGTCCGCTTGGGCTGGCAAGCAATGAGCCCTCACTTCCTCAGGAGCCCCCAGGCTGACCCCCAGCTCACCTCAGAATTACCTCTGTGATTATTATGTAGGGGATGCTCTGGGACCGATTTTAGGGCCCAAAAAAGGGGTGTTGTGACTATTACGTGGTGGTGACCAGTGAAATACGGTATTTGTATCTCACTTCCACAGCAAACTGGTCCCCAAAGCAGATTGCAGCTGTTTATTAGAAACAACAGAAGAGTATTGAAACAAATTTTTGGAACATTACAACGAAACTAATGCAGAAACGGGAGCAAGAAGCTTTTGACTGATAATAAATTCAAATCCTAAGAATTAGATGTGGGCGAAAGCTTGGGTGAACATCACATTTTCAGTTGTCTCGTTACTACCTGGAACATTTGTGCCAGGTGCCAGATCTCTCTGCCCCGCTGCCATTGCAAACTTACTTTTTGTTTTCAGGAAACTTTGTTGATATTTGGGCACCACAAAGCACAGTATGGGTTACACTCATTCACCCGCCAACTTAATTTGCCCAGAGGCACATGCTGGACAACACACCACTCTGCAGCACCCCTCCCACAAAATAAAGCTAAAAAAATATGTTTAAAAAATCTGACCCAGGACATTCGACACTTAACAGAAGCTAAACTGCTGCCACCAAGCCTGTCTAAGGCACTCTGGCTCTGGAATACATTAAACCAGGAAAAAGAAATCATCTTGGTCATTTCAACAGAACTGAGCACACAGATGCAACCCAAGGGCATAAACACAGGCTGCTGCCAGAACCACAAGAATAAGAAGTGCAGCTAATTCTCTCTGCCTTGGGACCAGAGGCGAGACATGCACCCCAACCCTGTACATGTCTATACACAACCCAAGTCAGGCTGTAACCTTACGCACTTCTACGTGGAAACAAATTTCTTTGCTTACTTGGTGGTGTTTTATATACAATATTGGGTGAATTTTAAGCAGATACACACACACACACACACAAACAAACACACACACTCATTCATTACATTAATACTGGATTTGTTTGACGACAGTTGTGATATCTATGTGGCAATGGCCCAATGTGGTAGATGGCAGCCTTGCAAACTGAAAAGTCTGTTTTTAAGCATGGATACCAAATTGTTGGTAGCAACCCATTTGCTCTGTGTTTAAGTACAGAGTGCCACCTGGTGGTTAGTTTCTGTCCCAATAGCCAGAGCTGCTGCTAATTTCACAAGGTGATTCAAAGTTAAAAGTGTCACCACTTGGACGCTTCTACCTGTCCATCCAAGACAGTTGACATTTGCCGCATTTACAGATTTAGCTTGATGTTTCATCAATTCAATACCAAGCTATTACAGAAATTAAATATATAGCCCCTCAAGGCCTAATTATAACATACCAAAACCACTAACACGCTGCATCTCTGAAACATATTCCCCACTAATGTATTGCTTTCAAGTGAAATCTCAAGTAAGCATATTTTATCCAATATAATTCCTTAACAATTAGTAAGTTACTACCACAGTCAAAACCTGGTTTTCACGTCTCTCTTGTAACTGCTTCAAAAGTTATTTTACAGATTCTTTAGGTCAGTGGTTCTCAACTGGGGTGCCTTGAACAATAATCAGAGGAGCTGCAGGTGGGGGAAGCCATGGGCAGCACCGATCTCCCTCCCTCCCTCTTCTGATGATTATCAATGCCCCTTCCACATGCATAGCCGCGGCTGCAGCTGCCTGCTTTGGTCAAGGGAGCTGCGGTGTCAGGGCTGGAGTCAGGCACAGGTCAGCAACAATAAATCAACCAAAGTTAGGGAAATCCAACTCTTTATTCAAGGAAACCAACCACAGTTCCTGGGCTAGTGGTCTCAACAAGTCTTTCATGCCCCTATGAAACAGTTGAGAGGACTGAAGGCCCCCACCTTCCCAGTGCCCACTAGGAATCCTCTTCTCTGGCGTCTTTCTTGTGCAGTCTCAGGCTGTGTCTGTGCCCAACCCCCACCTGCTCTGCCTTTTTCATTTATCTGCAAGTTCTAGGAGACCAGGGGACAGGGAGATCTGATCGCAGCAGGAGGGGAGCGGGTTCCCTGGATTCTTCAGGAAGCCTATCTTCGCTCTGCCTCTTGGCCACCCTCCCCTTCAGACTCCAGAGTCTGAACTGCTCTCTGCCACAGCCTCTTCCTGCTCACTAAACCCTGTCACCACTTCTGCTGACACCTCCGCCTCCCAGTCTGCTCCACCTTCTTGTTGCCCTCTAGACTACAGACTACAACTCCCATCGTCCTTGACAGTTGGTCGTGATGGATGGGACTGACGGGATCTAAACTTCCAGAGGGCACCATGTTGGCTATGCCTGCCTTAATCCCTAGGTGGGCCAGAGAGGGTTAATGAGATCAAACGAAAACAGCCTACCGGGCTACTTCATTCTTCTCCTCCCCCCCCCCCCACAATGCGATTTTCACACACCCTCTCTCACCTCTGCCTCCTCTTTTAAAAGCTGCCCAGCGTCAAAGTTTATTTGAATTCATAAGCTCCGGAATCCGCTTATCCTAGAGCTTATCCCTAGCCTCTTTGAGAAATGGGCCCACAATACAGTTTGCTGATGGAACAACATATGGCCGGTTATGCCTTGATACAATGAACGCTTCCTTGGCTGACTAGAAACTGATGTCTCCTTAATCCTGTCTTGTCTAAATTAGAGTCGCATGCATGTGTGTGCGTGGGGGGTGGGAGAGAGATAAAAACTAAAACTTCAACAGCTTGTAGCACCTGAATCCAAATGATCAGATCCACATTGGCAGCTGGGTGGATTGTGGTTCCTCGGGACAGATGAGATCACAAGTGACGGGAAACCACCGTTAAATAATATTGTCAAGTGTCCCATGGCATTGACCACTATGTTTTTAGTTACAATGGCCCTGGCAGAAATCTCCAATTAACTTGGAAAAGTTTGCTCCAGTATGTATTTACAGGGCCATTACATCACCCTGCCAAGGCACAATTATTATTATTTTACATCACTCTGATTGTGGTGAGTAAATTAGACAAACGCTCCGAACCTGGGAGTCTATCCAGCACAGGCATTTTGATGATCTAACCCAGAGTTACTAAGAATGTTTGTTCAATGAAATGGTTTCAATGGGTGATAATTGAGAAAGCTGCAGACAGTGTCTTCCAGGGTGAAGACCACTGTTCGCTGCAGAAAGTTACAAAGATCTGGCAACATGTTTTGCACATGTCCTTACACACTGCAGAACCACTCATATACTAACGAATGCAAGCTTATTTAGAAGAATTTAACAGTAATGATAACAATTGTGCAAGTGTGATTATTACAACTGTTCTATATGACCTGTTTTTAGGATTAAAGCACTCCACATTGGGTCTCCTTATTTCAAAAAGTTGCTCCAATGTGACACATGATAGGATTTTTTCTAGTTGTTCAGAATTGACCTTGTTCGCATCTCATGAAAACTAAAGTATGGTTTGTGAATATGTTGGCTCCTGGAGAGGAGTTTGTGGCTGTTTTGCTTCTCAGTGCATAACAAGTAAACCAAGGTTTGGCTCGGCATATCATCTGAATTCAGAATCCTGATTAGGGTATTTCCCTAACTATGAGCTGTAACCATATGGAAAGCTTTGACTACAGATCATGCTGAAGGAGGAGAGAGACCTTAACCATGATCCCAGGTTTGGATGACACTCTAAACCAGTGTCTAAACTTGGGTCTCCAGCTGTTGTTGGACTACAACTCCCATCATCCCTAGCTAGCAGGCCAGTGGTCAGGGATGATGGGAATTGTAGTCCAAAAACAGCTGGCGGGCCATGTTTGGGAAACCCCGCTCTAAACCAAGGCTTGGCTTAGCTGCTGTGCCCCCCTGAGCTAAAGAGCTTGAGGAGGTTGTTATTTAGTCTTTTAGTCATGTCCGACTCTTCGTGACCCCATGGACCAGAGCACGCCAGGCACCCCTGTCTTCCACTGCCTCCTGCAGTTTGGTCAAACTCATACTGGTAGCTTTGAGATCCCCTTCATGGATCACTGCCTTCCCCTTCATGGACCACTGCCTTGCCGTGGCAAAGGGGCTTGAATAACTCAGAGAAGCTATGAACTATGCCGAGCAGGGCACCCAAGATGGACAGGTCATAGTGGAGAGTTTTGACCAAACGTGATCCACCTGGAGCAGGAACCGGCAAGCCACTCCAGTATCCCTGCCAAGAAAACTCCATGGACAAAGACAACAGGCTTGAGGAGGAGTGAAGTGTATATTTAAAGCACCTAGCTTTCCCCAAAGCATCCTAATAACTACAGTTTATTAAGGGTGCTGGGAATTATAGCTTTGCGAGGGGTAAGCTACAGTTCCCAAAAGGCAAAGGCTGTTTCCAAATCTCTCATACTTTTATGCAAGGAAAGGAAGCCCCTACCTCTCCTACCTTGTCCTATTCTCCAGTTTATGCTCCAAGGTCACTCAATTTCTCATAGAAACATACACAGAACCATTGGTCTGTCTAGCTCCTTTTTGTATACACTGTTTAGCAGTGGTTCTCCAGGGTTCGAGGCAAGGGACATTCCCAGTCCTACCTAGAGATGTTGCAGGATGAACCTGGGAATTTCCATACATACACACAAGAACTCTCTCCCACTGAGCTACAGTCTTCCCCCAGTAACAGACGCAGTGCTTACACTACCCCAAAGTGCAGGTCTTAAGAAGACAACCTTGCTGGATCAGTCTGAGAGTAAAGCACACCATCCTGTTCCAAAACAATGGACAGACAGATGTTTCTGGGAAGCCCCTGGCAGGAAGTCCAGATAACCTTGGGAGGAGGAAGTGCATCTGTACAGGAAGTCATTAAAAGGAGCACTCCAAGATACAGAAAGGCAGCACTGGACAAAGAAGAATATGAAGAACGATGTCTACAGGTAGTGATGCAGACAGATCAGGAGCCTCTTAAAGCAGGTCAGGATTGCACACCATTTACCAGGGTGTAGTCTGAAAGCACCATTTTGCTGACGCTAAGCAGATCTGGGCCTGGTGGTCAGTGCCTGGGTCAATGACCACATGGGAACCGCATGTATGCTGCCTTGGGTTTCATGGCAGAAGAGAAGAGGAACATAAATTTAAGCATCCATATCTTTATGAAGAGCCCTCTAGATGCTCAGCCTGTCAGCTCTGATTAAACCCCAACACCCATGAACTTAAGAAGGGGAAATCTGGCACTCAGGGATCTGGGGTGATCCCTGTTCCCCCACTAACCCAGAGTGATATAACGCACAGCAATGAAAATGTTTCTAATCTGTCATTTGCTGACTATTTCAGGTGCCCCACGCCCTTGCTGAAGCCATTTCTACATTTTCCTAATCTCATCCAGCCTGTAACCTTTTTTAAAAAAGTTTTTTATTTATACAACAAGAAAAAAACACACACACAAATACCAAATTACACACAAATTACAAAAATAACCGTAGGCACATAATTTTCTTAGCAAACAATAAAACATCTATTTTTTTTAAAATGATATTTATTGAGAATTTTAAGGTTACAAAGAAATAAGAAGGAAAAAACAAGAGAAAGAAAAAAGGAAAGAAAAGGAAAGAAAAAAGTAGATAAAAGTAACAATTAAACAATACAAATCAGTAAAAACCAAAGTCAAAAAGAAAAAACAAAACACACAATACATCAAAATCAAAAAGCAAAAATAAACAAAAAAATTAAAAACAAATCCAATATTCCCAAATCCTTAACTGTCATTACCTTATTTCATCGACCTCCTTACACCTCCCTTTTTTGTATTCTAGTTATTAATTATCTCAGCAAATCCTTTCCATCTTTCACAATATTCTGTCATTAAATTACCTTAATCTATTTTAACCTTATCTTACCATAAAAAATCCTAAAACTTAAAACTTAAATCTTATTTATACCAAATTCTCTTAACCATTACATATTCTTACATAATTCTTTTTAACATTTCTGCTAAAGCGCAATAATTTCATTCCAACATTTTTCTAATACTCATTAATTTTACAATACTTTTCTAAATGAATTTTTAAAACTTTCTTCCAATCTTCATCCATCGTCTCTTCTTCCTGGTCTCGGGTTTTGTCAGTCCTTTCTATCCCATCCATCTAGTCCATCAACCTGGTGACCTTATGTCCGAGGCTCTTAAGTCTCTTCCATGTCCCTTCCGCAGGTCATCTTCATATTTATACCTGTACTTTACTTTGTCTTTTGCTCCTTTCACTCGGGGAGACTCCAGCTTGACAATATTTTTGTCCCTTCTTGACAAGTCAGCCCCTTTTCCATAATCAACACTAAAATCCACGTGGTATTTGAAGGCATGTTTCAAGGCCCCTCCAAAGTTAAGGGCCCCCACAACTCCGAGCTCCCCCCAGGCCAAAGCCAGACTTGAAAAATCAGAACATCCCTGCATAGGGGGGTCCAACCCGGCCCCCCATCTCCAAGCCAAACAGAACTCCATCTCTCCAAATCTGACTTTTTCCAGGTTCATTCGTCAAATCCAACAACTCATGTTCCTGCTGGGCCACAGCTCCCTCCATCTCTGCCACCCGAGGTCCAGCAACAACCTCCTCCTTCATCTCATCTGTCAAAGCACATTCCTGGATTAATTCCTGAGTGGGTTCTATATAGGTACCCACTGCCTGTCCAAAATTTCCGATCGCAACAGTCATCAAATCCATCTTCTCATGTAACTGTTCCAATAAAGCACTTGTCTTGCAAAAGGCAAGCACCAGAGCCTCCGAGTACATTCTTGTTCAAGGTCGAAGTCTGGTCCCACGATCTTAATCTATTACAGCTGCAAAGCTCCCCAGTTCGGTTTTAATAACAGTTTCACAAGCTCCCTCTAGGGGAAACAATTTCTATTTGTATCCATCCTTTTTTTTTTTTTTAAAAAAAAGCAGATCTAGCAACAAAGTTTTCCTTTTTCGGATATTTTGTCAATATTTTGTTCCTTTTAAATGCGAAGGGGAACAATGGAATCAATATGTTTCTCTTCTTTTAACTATCTGTCAAAAACGTTTGTCCATAGTCAATGAACTTCCCCAGAACGTCTGTCCTGACACCCCGCTCCCAGGTTCAAGACGGTGGAAAATTGCCTTTCTTTACTCTCTCTTCTGCAGGTTTAAACAGTCTAAAAAAGGTTCCCCCCTCTTCTCCTGCTTCCAAGGGGGGGGGGTTCAGTAATTTTAAATGATGAAATTTTGGTCCTCTACAGACGACTTTCTAAACTCTAGCTTGCCGTGTCTTTGCTTCAATCTATCTACAAAAGCGGAAGGCGGACTTCCTGTTTAGACCTTCCCGCTTCAGTGCCAAATTAAAAAATTTCTTAATCCAATTTTCAGTTCTACTCACAGGCAGTTGTTTAAAATCCAATTGTCCACAGGAAAAAGTCAGCGCTCTCCAGCAACAGCAATGCGGCTTCACTCCGTGAAAGAAGCAGTCGATTCAAAGCACCGCGCCACTCACCCCACGTCACTCCGGATCCCCAAAACAGGGTTTCCCCGTGAGTAGGGGGGGCGCAAAGGTGCCAGCCGAATCCCACGTCCACAGGCTTCTCCCGCCTGTGGTTTTTGATGGGTCTCCGCCTCGCCGTGGCGGTTCAGACCCTGTTTTCCACGGAGCGGATTCCTCCTGAAATCCGCCATTGCCAGAGGCGCCAACCCGGAAGTTCTAAAACATCTATTGGTCTTAACACTAAAGACCCAACCTCCTGTCTATTCCATATTTCAAATTCATATTACTTTTTGCCAATATACGCTTTTATCATAATTAAACTTATTCTCAATAAATCTAATTTCTTATATCTACCTTGCGAGTATTACTGAAGTTCCTCGAATGCTGCAACAGAATTTAAACTACTATATTTATTTTTCAGATAATCTTTGAAAACCTCCCATTTTGAAACAAATTCCTGTTTTGATTTATTCTTTATTTTTTCTGATAAACCATCTAATTTGGCATATTCTGTCAGCTTTTGGATCCAATCTTGTATAGAGGGGATTTCATTACTCTTCCATTTTGCTGCGATCAAAACTCTTGCTGCCGCCGTCGCATATAAAAAGGTACCCTTCCTCTTTTGTGGAATATCCAAATCTGTTATTCCCAGGAGGTAGGCCTCTGGTTTTTTATTGAAAGAGATCTTTAGCATTTTTTGCAGTTCTACATGGATACTCTCCCAGAATACCTGTATTTTCCTACATATCCACCACATATGGTAGAATGTTCCTGATTCACCGCATCTCCAACAATTACTTGACACATTTTTATACATTTTTGAAAGTTTCCATGGTGTTAGATACCATCGATGTTGCATTTTTTGAAAGTTCTCTCTAATCGTGTAACAATTTGTGAATTTCCAATTGATCTTCCATAAATTTTCCCATTGGGCCATGGTTATTGAATGGCCAAAATCCTGGGACCACCTCACCACTGCCACTGTTACCTCCTCCTCCTTGACTGTCCAGTCAAGAAGGAGTCGATAAGTTTTGGAAAGAGTTTTTCTTTTAGAATTTACAAAATCAGATTCGAATCAGGAAATTTCTGTTGAGAACCCCTTTTGTTTGTCAGATTTAAATTTTTCAAATAACTGATGGTATTGGAACCAGTCTGAGATGTGTTCTCTTATTTCCTCAAAGTTTTTTAATTTTATTTGGTTATCTTCATTTTTTAGAAGTGTTTTATATGTTGGCCAGCTTTCCTGAGTATTTTTCCGTTTTACTGCTACGGCTTCTATTGGAGAAGTCCACCACGGGACTTTAGGTTCCATCAGGTCTTTATATTTTTCTCATACAGCAAAGAGTGATTTTCTTATTATATGGTTGGTAAAATTTTTATGAATTTTCGCTTTTCCATATATCAGGTAGGCGTGCCATCCCCAACGGTTGTCAAAACCTTCCAGGTCCAAGAGGTCCGGATCCTGCAACATGCACCAATCTTTTAGCGAGGTGAAACAGGCTGCCTCATAGTTAAGTTTTAAGTCGGGTAGGGAAAAGCCTCCTCTCTCTTTTATGTCTATTAAGATCAGGTGTTTAATCCTAGGTTTCTTCCCTTCCCACAGGAATTTGGAAATTTCTCTTTGCCATATCCTAAGACAACCTGCTTCGCCCAGTATTGGAATCATTTGAAATAAAAAGATTAATTTTGGAAGCACATTCATCTTTATAATGGAAATCCTACCCAGAAATGTTAATTTTAGTTTACTCCAGGTTACAAAGTTTTTTCTAATCTCTAACCAAGTTTTGGTGTAATTATCCTGAAATAAGTTTATGTTCTTGGGGGGTGATCCAAATACCCAAGTATTTCGCTTTTGAGGAGATTTTCAGGCCCAATATTTTTTCTAAGTCGTCCTTTTCTTCTGTGGTTACATTTTTAACAAGCATTTTTGTTTTTGTTATATTCAGCTTAAAGCCTGCCACTTCTCCAAATTCTTTAATCAATTCCAGCACTCTTTTAAGACTTTCTTTAGGGTTTTCACTCATAACAAGTAAATCGTCCGCAAAAGCTTTAATTTTATATGTTTTGTTTCCCAGAGTGATGCCTTTAACAAGCTGATCCTTTCTTATCTGATTGTTCAAGACTTCCATCACCAAGATAAATATCAGTGGTGACAGTGGGCAGCCCTGTCTCGTTCCCTTGTTTATTTTGCACTCCTCAGTGATTCTTCCGTTGATGATCAATTTTGCATATTGTTCCGAATAGATGGCATTTATTCCTTTACAAATATTTTCTCCCAGTCCGATTTCTTCCATTAATTTTTTCATAAATTTCCAGGACACGTTGTCAAATGCTTTTTCAGCGTCCACCAACATAATAGCTGCTGGTTTATCAATTTTAATATCCAAATATTCTAATACATTGATCACACATCTAATGTTGGATTGCATAAATCGTCCGGGAAGAAATCCAGTTTGATCTTTATGAATTATCTCTTTCAGCACCATTTTTAATCTATTTGCAATAATGTCTGCGAATATCTTGTAATCGTTATTTAGGAGTGCAATGGGTCTGTAATTGGCCATGTTTGAGGCATCTGTTCCCTGTTTGTGGATAAGAGTAATAAAGCTGTCCTTCCAGGTTTTCGGTAGCTTTGCATTTGCCAGAATATTATTCATTAGGTCTTTCATGGGAAGAAATAATGCTTGTTCTAACTTTTTATAGTAATTAGCTGGGAGACCATCTGGGCCCGGTGTCTTTCCTAATTTTGATCTCTGTATAGCTTGTTGCACCTCCATAGCTGTTATTGGTGAGTTCAAGATTTCAGTTTTTTCCTTAGGTATTATTGGTAGTTTATTTTTGCCCAAATAATCAATTATTTTTTCTAGAGTCTCTGGACCTTCTTTATATAGTTTTCCGAAAAAACTAGCAAACTTTTTACTAATTTCCTTCGGTTCTTGAATCCATTTGTCTTCAATTTTAATTTTATTGATAATTCTATCTTCCTTTTTCTTCTTTAATTGCCAGGCCAGAAGTTTGCCAGGTTTATTTGCAAACTCAAAATTTCTATGTCGCAACCATTTTAGCTTCCATTCTATCTTTTCGTTTATTATCATGGAGAATTGCATCTGTAAAATGCAATTTATATTTTGCTTAATTAGTTCATCATCTGGTTTTTGGAAAAGGATCCTTTCCTTTTTTCTAATTTCCTCCCAAATCTCCATTTTCTTCTTCTCCTTTATTTTCCTTTGGAATGCGTTTTGTTGGATAAAGAAGCCTCTTATGACGGCTTTACCTGCGTCCCAAACCGTCTCTAGATCTACTCCTTGATTTAAATTAAACTTAAAATATTCTTCTAAGATTTGCTTAGCCTTCTGTACAGTTTTTTCATCGTTTTGCATATTCTCATTAAGTTGCCACCTTTTAACCTTTTCTTCTTTTCCTTTAAAGTTAACCCAGACTGCGCTATGATCTGAAATTGTCCTTGGATGGATTTCTGCTTTTGTAATATTATTTAATAAATCTTTTGTTGTCCAGATCGCATCGATTCGTCCCACCGATTTATGTGGCTCTGAATAGTGTGTAAATTCTTTCTCTGTTGGATTCTTAAACCTCCAAGCGTCAAACAAATTCAGGAGTTCTATTAATTGGAAAAATGCAGTTGGGAGTTTGTTCTGCCTCTTTTCTTTCTTCTTTATTGTTCTGTCCATGTTTGGATTGACTACTCCATTAAAATCTCCTAATAATATAATTCCCCCCCTAAATATTCTATGACTTTTTCCTCCAAGAATTGATAGAATTCGGATTTTCTTTCATTTGGTGCATAAATTCCAATAACTATCGCTTTTTCATTATTGATCTTAACTTCTATAATCACTGTTCAACCTTTTTCATCATTGTAAAGCAGTTTTGGCTCCAGCTGAGGTTTTACATAGATTACCACCCCTCTCTTTTTTTCTTTACTTGATGCAATAAACTCAAGCCCCAATCTTTTATTTATTAATACTCTTGTATGTTTTTCCGCTACATGAGTTTCTTGCAGACAGATTAGATCATATTTTTGCTTAACCAGAATATGTTCCACCTTGTTCCTTTTTGATTTTTCATTTAATAGCCTGTAAACTTCAGCTCATTATGACTGAAGCCATTTGCCAGTTTGTCAGGGGAAATTACAGTTTTGAGTGAAATGGTGTGTGATGAGCAAAAAGAAAAAGAAAAAAAAGGCCGGAAACTAGACAGTCTGCTTTTCATCCAGCACTATATAATCTGCAAACATGCCCCTTTAAATTAACTAATTAGGTCTCCCTGAAGCTGATTACAGTCAATGCAGCGTTTGAACACACCCGATACATCAGCAGCAACAGCATCACAACTACTCTAAGACCACAAAAGGAAAAGGTTTTAGTTGCAAAGTTTGTTTCAACTTGTCCCCTCAGAGGCTGAAGGCAAATGTTACCTGCAAGTCCTTTCAGTGAAGTCCTATCTCCACAGACAATCCTTATACCCAGTACCAGAATTCCCAATCCCAAGAGATAATATGCAAAAGGCACTCCTGCACCTTTAATCAAGCAACACCTGCTGAAAATCCCTCTTTTACTGGACTATTAAAGGTGCAGAAGCCCTGTTCTCTTTTGCCACCCTAATTCTGGCTCTTTCCCCCCTCCATTCTCCTAAACGGTATTCCCAGTTTCAGCCACCCGCTCCTCCACATTCATGTGGTTTGAAATGCAACAGGAAAGCTGGCGGCCCCCATTTTCCTGAAGATGATACCCCAGCAGCCAAAGAAAATCATTGCAAGATGTTGGTAATAAACAAGCAAAATGGAAAGCCGGGGACCATCATGCCTTTGCTAGGAGCATCCTTTCCATGACACCTGGCTAACTGATGCAGGAGATTCATCTCTGGATTGGATGTGGCTTTGTTCTAGGTCACATCCACCCATGCATTTATGGGGGGGGGGGAGAGTTGAGCGGGGTCAGTTGGGGGGGGGAGTGAGAAATGTCCTTATTTTCACCTGAGGGATGTTGGGAGGGTATGTGATACTGGCTCTGGCTTACCCCTCACAACTCCTAGGACCCATAACAAATTACAGTTCCCATGGTTATTTGGATGAGGCCATGTTCTTTAAATGTAAGGAGTGGATGAGACCCTAATTTAGCAAGGCAGTTCTTACCTTCTTAGGCTCTGAATTGCTCTTTCTGTGTACTTTCCTTGGCCTCAAATCATTCTGCAGCGTTAAAATAATATTACAAATACAAAATTATCTATGCATGTTTCTCTCTCTCTCTTCCTCTCTGTAAAAAGTATTTAGTTATTATGCCTAGTTAATCCATATTAATTACTTTTTTTTTGGACATTTCTCACAGACTAAGTAGGTTAGTTTCAAACAGGGTTAATCCTCCAAATCTCTACTAAGAGCTAATTTAAAAAAAAACCTTTTAGAAATGTAATATATTAATACAGCAAATAAGAGGGGGGTGGGTTGGCAGACAACACCAGATATGCAGTATTTTTGGGTTGTCTCTCCCAGGTTGGGTACACCTGTGTCTAAAATAGCAGCATGGGTGGAGATTGTAACATGGGAAGAAAAGGGGTTGCTTTCTTTTTTTCTTCTTCACAGCTGCCCGCAAAAAAAAGGACTCTGGTATGCTGAGGCAGTTCCTGCTTTTCAGCATGCCTGTGGCTGTCTTATAAATACGTACAAATGTGTACAAATAGTTCCAGTCACATGGTTTTAAAGAAAGGAACGGCAAATTGTAGAGGCATGCCCGTAGGCTTAAATGCAAAGGCTGGTGCAAAGACCCTAGTCCTCATGTCAAGACTACTGAAACTAAGCCTTTTTCACAAGGCCTCAGGCTTTTAACTATCTGTGTCCTTTTTGCATGGATGGGACATTTTAATGTTGTTCTTTTTAAAAAAAAAAAATAAATCCTGGTTTTAATGTACGTATGATAGCTTGTTTTGTGTTCAAATGTTTTTATGTTGCCCTAATGTTTTGTGAAAGGGTGTGTGTGTGTGTGTGTGTGTGTGTGTGTTTGTGTATCCCTTTCCTCCTGGCCTCTGAGTCCTTCCAGACACCTCCATTTGCTGGAGCTTGGAAGCAGCATTTAATGTTCTATGTGAGGTTCTCTCTGGTGCTGGTAGTCTGCCAGGGAAGTGGGAAAGAGAAGAGAAGAGGGAGCTTTGGCTGACTCTTTGATGTACATCATTCTAAGGAGCCTGGGGCCTGTGCCACAACCGCTCCAATGTCTATATGTGAGTTTGTAGCCATGGTTACCGCTGCTGGGCCCTTGCAGGACTCATCTGCTGGCTTCATGTGTACGTGCTATTCTGTCCCCTGGAGCTGAAGATTAGGTAGAGGCTGGTGTTGATGTTTGGGTGCGTGGTTTTGTTCAGTGTGAGGGGGAAATACTATTTTTTCACTCGTTTCAGCTGACGGTGGATAGATCCTATATTAGCACCCCCCCACAGAATCCACATTATTAATAGTAATGGGTTGCCAATTTAGAGGTGGAGGAAAAGATATTTTAAATACATTTTGTCTCTCACCATGAGCATGCTTCAGTAAGGTCTGTGGTGACATTTCTCATATTAGGCTGCCTGAAGACCAAAGGCGCTGGGGCAGGCATGGCCAAACTTGGCCCTCCAGATGTTTTGGGACTACAACTCCCATCATCCCTAGCTAACAGGACCAGTGGTCAAGGATGATGGGAATTGTAGTCCCAAAACATCTGGAGGGCCAAGTTTGGCCATGCCTGCCTAGGGGGAATGTGGCTGGGGTCTGCATATTGGCAGTGGACAACTCCAAACTCCAAACGCACAGTTGATCATGACTACATGGCTATATTTCTATGGAACAGAGGAGCAGCATATGAAATAGTGGGAAGGGTACGTATGGCTAGATTAAGAATCCAGGGGGGAGGGGGGAGGGGGAGTTCAGGTTCCCCACATATGCTCTGCACTAAAGCATTTCAACCATGGTAGTTGTTTTAAAAATGTGCTCTAAGCGGTTATAGTCATTTTACAAGCTTTCATATAATGGTGTGGTGAATTTTAGTGTGCCGCAATTGTAAAAGGCTGGAAGGCAAGTGATGTCTACTTTACAGCCCTAAGTATAACATTGTTAGGAGTGGGGCAGGGGTAGGCTTCATGTCTGAGACCTTTCAAAGTCCTGGATCCAGTGTGCATTCCATTCCTGGAACAGCCAGGCTAGCTTCCTGCTGGTGAGGTAATGGTCCTCTTAAGTATGGGCCATTAAGGTAATGAACGAAATGCCTCTGTGCCAGCTAGCAAATGGGTGCACCCCCACAGTCACTCAATTCACTGGTAGTGAGAAAGACAAAGGCCAGAGTTGGGAGTTGTGTGTGCAAGCTAGAAGCGGCCAAGAGACACATGCTGTGCCCAATTTCTGTTGGGATCCAAGGCTGTGGCTATGGGAGAAGACCCTCTTGGGGTGTTAATGCTGTGAGCCCCTCCATCGTAGGCTTAGGTTGTATATAGGTGTAAAATAAACCATATATCATAAAGACACCAGCGTCACCACTGTGCCTCATTCAGAAGGGAACGAAACCTTGGGTAAGCGCCTAGAATCTTGCCTTGCTCGGAGACTGGGGTGGCGTGCAACATTATATTGGTCTGTACACTGGTCCAAAAAGCAGCAGGAGGCTTCTGATGTTGGTAGAAGCCATCTGGCCTACTAAATTAGAACAAAGCTCAGCCTCAATATTTATGTTCTGCAATGGCCCTTGTTATGTTCTTGCTTGTTTTGAAGCTATATAACTCAGTCGTTACTGAGATGGCCTAATACAGGGTTTCCCAAACTTGGGTCTCCATCTGTTTTTGGACTACAATCCCCATCATCCCTGACCACTGGTCCTGCTAGCTAGGGATGGTGGGAGCTGTAGTCTCAAAAAACAGCTGGAGACCCAAGTTTGGGAAACTCTGGCCTAGTACGTGTGTGGAGAACCCTTTGGGCCTACAGCTGTTGTTGAACTACAACTCCCAAGAAAGAGGCATTATCACATTTCAGCCAGGTAACAGCACTTGAAATGAACGCAAATTGGAACTGGTTAGGGATGTCACCTGGAGAGAGGTCTGGATCCTGGGGAGAATCCTGAGGCTGGGACTAGACTTGAGGCCAAGACCAAACTACAGTGTACCTCAGGTTACATACGCTTCAGGTTACAGACGCCGCTAACCCAGAAATAGTACCTCAGGTTAAGAACTTTGCTTCAGGATGAGAACAGAAATCGTGCTCCGGCGGCATGGCAGCAGCAGGAGGCCCCATTAGCTAAAGTGGTGCTTCAGGTTAAGAACAGTTTCAGGTTAAGAACGGACCTCCGGAACAAATTAAGTACGTAACCAGAGGTACCACTGTATAGGGAAGCATGCCTTCTCCGTTAACATATTAAATCAAATGTGACTTTTCCAAAATGTGAATAAAGAGAATGTGTTTGTAATGGGAAGCGTAGTTGTTCGTAACTTGGCAAAATGCTTCTTCCTGAGGGGTTTGCAATTCGTATTCCATGGACCGCCAACAGTCTCCAGCTCATTTGCCGATGGTTCTCCAAGGACAGCTCTTGCCATTTCATCTTGGCTTCTCTACTGTGTTTCCACCAGTTAAATCCTATTAAAATGCAACAGAAATGTGTTCTAAATTCTCTCAACAGATCTTTGTGGTATAAGGAAGCTGCCTTGCAGGGTTTTTATTATTATTATTGAATTGCCTTGTCAGCGTGATGGAGGTAACCACATGTCATAAATGGGAAAGTGCTCCACAAACTAATCTAATTATTATTATTATTATTTGCAGTACAGTTCCACTAGACAAAAGAGGAGGGAGAAGTCCCCACTCTGTCGAAACTCTTTGCTTTAGACATTTGCTAAACGCTGCTGGAATCAGTGCCTGATTCCAATTTATGATATGGAAGCTGTTCCCATAAATAGTTAACATTTGGCTTGAGTTTGGAGGCTGATTAGAAACATTTACAGTGTTTCAGACAAAATTTCCTGTGTTTCGGTTTTCTTTGTGTTTCACTGCCAGCTTTTGCTTCTGTATTAAATGAACCTGAATATATTACTTTAGGCTATATCCTGCATTTTAGATCCCCTCCTGCCACATTTACTCCCTCCCCCCTCCCCCCCGGTCCTCTTTGGCATTCTGAAGAGAAAAACAAATCATAGAAGAACAGCTACCCTCTGCATACTTGCTTTGATATCACTTGCTTTTAAATAAATGGGGCTTACTTTGAAGTCAACATATGCTGGAGACAGGCAATAGGCTTTTGTTTTTAAGTTTTGACTCTCACATGATACAGTAGGGATACCCAACCTGGCGCCTTCCTAACATTGCTGGACTAAAACTCCCATAATTCCTGGCCACTGGCTATGCTTGTTGGGACTGACGGGAACTGCAGTCCACAACGTCTGAAAGGCTCCACATTACCATCTATGGTAATTTAGTGTTTTTTGGCGGGGCAGGGGGCTTCAGGGGGGATTGTGCTTCAAACTAAAGCTATACAAGGAAAATGATTTCAATAAAAACAGAGCTCAGTGTCCCAAATTTGTGAGGATAAAAAATGAATTACAGATAAATACTTTTACTGTTCAATCCTATCTACTTCTCCTCAGAACTCCCATTTAGTCCGAAATACTCTAAGTGTATTTATGGTATTGCACTGTTATTTACTTGTTAGCCTCCTGGGCATAATACAATAATGACTTGTTTTATAACATAAAAATGAAAGGTCTCAATATCTTTTGGAGAATTTTAGTAGAATCAATTAAATTAAAGATGGGAACTCCCCAAAGCCATCTGAGTATGAAGGATTGAAAGTTCCTTTGATTTGCTAAGAGATCTCCTCAATTTCCCATACTTTACTCAATCAACCGTTAATCTGGGGTGAATTTTACACCACCATTGTGATGCTATTGGAAATATGAAGGTGCTAGTAAACAACAAAAACTGTTTCTCTCCTTCTAGTGGGAACCAGCTCTGAGTTTAGGCTGTCCAATAATACAGCAGCTGGATCCAAAGAAATGGGGTATCTGCTTACATACTGCACATACTGGAGAATATATTGCATTTTTGCAATTTAGGGAGAGTTCACAGCTGCAAAAACCGATAACGCTTGCAGCTCAGTGTTTAACTTTTATTATATCTTGGAGGGGAAAAAAGAGTACATTTAAAAACCTGAAACACACAATGGACTTCACAAAAAACATTTTTTTTAAAAGTTTATATTTGCACTGCTCTTGTCTGGAAGGCACTGTCTCCTAGGGTTGGTGAGTCTGCGGAGAAGACAGGACTGTTTGGTTGTAGAGTGAGGAATTTCCAAGGAAGCAGTATGGCATTTCCTGCCCATGGCTACAATCCTGGGGATGCAGGACAGTCATAACGAAGCCAACTATCATCACCAGCACCCCAATGGTAAGGATCAGGGCAGAGAGAAGGTTGTCTGAATGAGTCCATCGCTCCTCGGAGAACCTCAAGTAGCAGGCGGCAGGCAGGATGAAGACCAGTGGAGTAGCACTGAGCACCCCCTGCAAGCAGGAAGTAAAACACCAAATATGCATTTGTGGTGTGTTGCAGAGGCACGCTCCTGAAATTAATTCTATGCAGAGTTTAGAAAGAATGGGGTGGAAATCACAACGAGGAACCAGTGAACTTAAGGAACTTGTTCATTGATTTCAGTGGGCAAGAGTTACTCTGGGCAAGACTTAGCGGTTGTCACTTACTCAAACAAAATAAAAACAGGCATCTGCAAGACTCCTCAGAATGGAGGAAGCGACTTAATAATTTTGCTTGAACAGGGGCTTTAGAATGCCCCTTCATTTTTCCCCAGGGGAAAAAACGTATTTCTGTAGCTTCAGACAAAAGTCCATCATCTTGCCACAAAGAAGCACAGCACCAAATCTCTTCCTTAAGCATATCCTATTAACACAATAACAATTTGAGGAAACAGTCTATTTCACTAAGCCAAAACAAAACAAAAAATTAGTAGTTGAAAAATCCCCGTGCACTTACATTTAGCTCTAAAACTATTCCCAGGCAATCATACACTAATGATACACTTGTCGCTAAAGCAATGACGATGACTGTCAGAGCAACGTGGCAAATGGTTGTAAGGTTTCCATCGAAAAACACATTTGCGAGGACCTGAAACAGAAGCACAGTTCTAAGTACTGTTATGATGTGGCATATTTTAATTTTCTCATTCTGGTGTTATGCACAAGCCAAAGGAATGGATTACAACTGAACACCAGACTTCAATGAAAGGCCCTTGCCCCCAAGGCACCCAGGTTCACATAATTATTTATTTTTAAAAGCGTTTCCAGAGTAACACATAGCTGCTTTTAAATTGGCCAAGTATGAATTTTTTTGTACAGGTGGAAAAATAGATCAATATTTAGATTATGGACTGTTTTTTGGTTCATTTCCATTTAAAAATAAAATAAAAACAAACCTAGGCAGAGGGTTAAGGATCCAGTATACATCAGGACAAAACTGAGGTCATGTACTTCCAAAAAGAAAACAAACATTGTCTTTGTCTGTCAATTAATCTACGTTCTGAACCGCTTCGAGATCTATGGGTATGGGGTGGTATACAAATTTACTAAACCAATAATCAAATAAATCTTACATTTCCATGAGCGTATGCTTATTCCAACATTCTATAAAAAGCATGCAAACATTTCAGAGAACGTTTGTTGGATTTAGTTCCATCCTATTATATCCTACAATAAGTGATTTTGTACATAATAGTAATACATCGGAATCCTTGGTTACATATGCTATACCTTCTCCACTGAGCCAGACAGCACTTGTTGCTTCCCATTTTCAGTCACTAGTATATGTGATGCTATTAACTTAATAATATGGCTACCATCTTTTTTGAGCAACCACCCTCTGCACACAATGCCATAAAGCAATGGAAATTCCAGGGCATTACATTTTGGGAAAACTAAGATGGCGGCTAACCCTTCAGTCACCCAGAATGAATGAATGTGTCACCGAAAGAAGTGGCCCCCAGCAATTGCCCAAGAAGACTGGGTGGTGTCACTGAGTCTGCTTGCATTGCAGCCATTGCTTAAACTAAGGAATATTCAGTCTGATTAGGTTTCTGTCTAATATGTCCTATTGTCTATTTTAGCCAAGGATGTCAATAAGTGGACTGAAATGAATTCTGCAAGAGGATTCATCGCATCTGATTTCTTATTATGGCAACACAACATAATTGTAATTTCCGTAGCAGCAGTGTAGAAAACATTAATTTGATGGAACTGTGTTCTAAAACTTCATCCTTGGGCACTTATCACAGCTCACTGCATTGGGGGCTTCAGAAATTAATGGTGACTCTCTGCAATCTAAGACACAGGTGTGATTAACACTCACCTCTCTGGTAACAAAGCATTCTATTGGAAACGTTAAGATGACAGTGATTCCATAGCAAAACCTCCCAAACGTGGCAAGGTCATCATCTCGGCAATAGTTCTCAAATATGTCTCCTGAAGAAGTGGCAGACAATGAAATTAACTTTGTAATGTGCAAGAGAAAACAGAAATTGTGAATACAGACCCAAGCATTCATGAGAACTTTTAAATTTGTTCTCAGTTAAATTCTGATAGTTCCAAAGAACAAACCTAGACAGCCACAAGTACTGGCTGGATTCCAAAGAGCATCTCTAGGCAGGCTTTTCTTCCTTTCTTTCCTTCCTTCCTTCCTTCCTTCCTTCCTTCCTTCCTTCCTTCCTTATCAAATCACAATGTGTTTGGGAAATCCCCTCTGGTTCAATAGTTGTTTGCCACGAGACACGGTGAACTTCTATTTTTGAAACATATGCCTTCGGTGTATGGCCCTAGCAGCACGGACCATTTCTGCTGTGATCACTCTACAGAATTCGTTCTTAGCTATGAATGCGAGGGGCACTGCGTATTTTCTGCTATTGTGGTTTTTTGGGTGTGAGTGTGTGTGTGTGTGTGTGAATCATTTCCAAAAACTAAATCTTGTAGCCGAGCTTGTGCTCAGCATCCTTTGCACACCAAGGTTGCTTTTACTGTAGGAGTATTCCTGGCATCTGAATTGGGGTCAGGGTGCAAGGTGCTTTCAAGATGAATAAAAACGCATGGTCGAAGCAGACAGATTTCCTCTGTAGCTGTTATTCTTGTGACAAGAACAATCACTTAAGGAAGAGCAGGGCAAGGAATCTGGGCGCACACACTTCCCATGCCGCAGGATCAAAGCTGGAAGGCTTCAAATATGCAACAACCTCTGAAGCGTTTTCTATGTATAGGAGTGCTTACGGGATTGTTAACTTAGGAACTTTGGAATGTTACCTTAGGGGTTTTCGCACTCTGCGCACAGAACTATAATAGACTGTATGTGGCGGCTATAGCCAAGGGCCTGGGGTGTGGCACAAGTGAAGAACTGTAGCCATTGTCCGCATGTCCTGCTTGAAGGCTTCCCAAGAGGCACCTGCCTGGCTATGGTGGAAAACAGGATGCTGGGCTCATGGGCATTTGGTCTGATCCAGCAGGGCTCTTACGAATTATGTTAGCTCTATGCCCAACTCCACCTCTCCCCCATCTCATGTGCAAGTCTTCCAAGAGGCAGATTCCCCCATTCAAGGTTCTCTGCAGACATGGAAGTAAATAGATTGAGAAGGACTGGTTCTGTGTGATCGTCTACTCCAGGAGCAGGCATCATCCTGTAACCTTCCAGGTGTGTCCAACTCCCATCAACCCTAGCCAGGATAGCCAATGGTCAGGGATGACTGGAGTTGTAGTCCAGCAACATCATGGGAGGCCCAGAGGTTCCTCATTTCTGTTCTACTCTTCATCTGGTACAAGCTGGATTGATTCGGCTGGTAGAGTACGAGCCTCTCAGGCTCAGGGTCGTGGGTTCAAGCCCTATGTTGGGCAAAAGATTCCTGCATTGGCATGGCTCCAAAGAACATTGTTTTACAGAATTCCTCATGCTCCTGCAGCCTGGCAATATCATGTTTCTGTTTGTTCAAGAGGTTTTTCAAGCAGAAGAGTATCCTTGGGCTTTCGCCTGGTTTGCTCTCACCTTGTCCAAGGAATGGAATTGACCTTTCTGTGAGTGGAATACACCTTCCATATGCGAAGGGACAACTTCAGCACCAGTTCATAATCATTAGCATTATACTTGCTCTTTAGAGCAATATACACTACTTCAAGTTCAGGATTATCTTTGGAGAATCTTCAGTATATAAGCCTGAGGTGTGGATATATAAGAAGCCATAAGGCTGGAGTGGGGAACCTCATGCTCAGGGGTCAAATATGGTCACAGCTGGTCTTCAGTCACATCCCTCAACAGCCCTACTTCAGGTCCTCCTTGAGTGCATTTGCCTGGCTAGAATGTGCCCTTGAACTCTTGGCTGCTTGGATGGAGAGAGAGGAGTGTGCGAGTCTGTGCCAAAACTGGGCTACTGTACAGAGGTAAAGCTTACATGGGTTTCTCCACCCAATTTTGCCTCTGGTCCCACCCATCCATGTGGCCCCTGGAACCTGCTCATGTGGGGATTTTGTTCTGAAAATAGGTCCCCTAGATATTTCTTTGGGGTTTTGTTTTTTAAGTAGGTTTTGCAGATGCTGAATTCCGTACCAGTAGTAAATCCTACACAGAATACCCACAGTCTTGGGTGAGGGAATCTAGGAGAAAGGCTTAATGTGGGTGAGAACTGTCAGAAAGCCAAGGTAAACAATAACTATAACCCGGAACAGAATAACTTACCTTCTGTGTATTCTCTAAAGGTCACATACCCGCACGTAGCGAACAACAAGCTGACAAACACAGCAAACGAGACGGACACATGCGTGACACGGGCCCAGTTGCTGAGTGTGGGTTCTTTCAGGGAGCCGTAAATTAAGAAACTATTGTGGTGGCAAATGAATGCTGGAAGAAGCACAACAGTATTTTTATTTTTAAAGCAATCATGTGCAATATACAGTATATATTACTGAGTCAACTAGATTTGGTGGAAATGTACTGAAAAGCAGAGGAAAGGCAAGCTATTGAAAACAATGGGCTTGAGCCAAAGTAAAGCACAATGGAAGAATTGTGTACATGTTTTTTGCTCCCCCATTGAAATTGGTGGGAATTAAGGGCAAACTCCATAAAGAAGGCTGATCGCCGAAGAATTGATGCTTTTGAATTATGGTGCTTGAGGAGACTCTTGAGAGTCCCATGGACTGCAAGAAGATCAAACACATCCATTCTTAAGGAAATTAGCCCTGAGTGCTCACTGGAAGGACAGATCGTGAAGCTGAGGCTCCAATACTTTGGCCACCTCATGAGAAGACTCCCTGGAAAAGACCCTGATGTTGGGAAAGATTGAGGGCACAAGGAGAAGGGGACGACAGAGGACGAGATGGTTGGACAGTGTTTGCGAAGCAACAAACATGAGTCTGACCAAACTGCGGGAGGCAGTGGAAGACAGGAGTGCCTGGCGTGCTCTGGTCCATGGGGTCACGAAGAGTCGGACACGACTAAACGACTAAACAACAACAAGGGCAAACTAGATGTTATGTGCAATGCTTGGCAGCTACTGAACACAGTAGATGTGCATGTAGGATCCTTCTCTAGCTTGCCTTGCAGAACTTTCCTGTGTCCTGACGTCACAACATTCTGTGTGTCGCAGTTTCTACCCTACAGGATTGGCTGCTGTCGGCGGAAGGTAGGGAAAACACGTTGCGTTGCGACATCAGGACATGGGTAAGTTCCACGAGATGTCACTGGAAGTGGGAACCAAATAGCTAGGAGCAGCCATGTGTTTATAATAATGCCTACTTTTGACCCTTAAAGTGCTTGACTTTGGTTGGGTCCAATGATGGCGTTGGTACCCCCTGCTCCACTTTGTTCTACAGTGGAATAAAGTAAAGGTGCTGCTGTGGCAACCTCTGGGAGCAAGAACGCCTTCCTGAACACTTTCTAAGGAATTCCCTAACTCCCAAAATTTGTACAGATGGAAATGTCTGTAGGACGTGGCATTTTTCTTCTCTCAATGCTCCCACTACAGAAATGTTGCACAGTAGGGCTGGGTGATCGATTGATATATCATTCAAAACTGGTTTGAAATCTGTAGAGTGGTATCAGTTCCATAATTTTTGTCCTGGCAACATACTGCGAATCATGATGTATGTGAGTGTGCACAGGCTATACCAAAATCACCATGTGGGAAAAACCATGAAGCCAGCCAATGCTTCTACATAGCTCCATCCTTATTTCAGGCATTGTGATTTATCAGTATATTGCAATGTTTAACTGGTGATGTATCACAAAGTTGAAAACGAGATTATCGCCCAGCCCTATTGGACAGTTAGAAGAAACAAATTTAACAAGCGCTTCATTAGGGAATCTCGTTAGAAGAGAAGCACAAAGGGAAAGAGGAAAATGGGAAGAACCTTCAAAGTTGGTCTGATCAGTGGAAGAAAGGATGTAATCATTCAGACCCGTTTTGCCCTAAGACAAAGATAAAGGACAAATCTGGTCAAGGGTTATCCTTGTACGTTACAAAAGCAAACCCGGATTATTCCAGCAAAGATGGTGATCAGGTGGGTAGCTCAAAGGGATAGCAAAATGGCAGTACTCCAGATGTTGTTGGAATATGGTTCCCATCATCCCTGGCCATCAGCTGTGTTGGCTGAGGATGATGGGAAATGGAGTACAACAACATCTAGACGGCCACAGGTTAACTGCCCCTGCTCGACATTTCCAACAAATCCATCAATACTTAAATTAAAACGTTCGCAAGAAAAATAAAAAACAAATCTGGAAGAGTAAGAATCTCACTAATGCAAAGGGAACCTAAGAGTGCTACATGCGCTGCAGATATTAAAGATATTAAAGAAATGCTGCCAAACACGGCACGTACCAAATGACATCACCCCGATGGCTTGGGCTGCATTGGGCTTTGCAAACACCCACGGATTTTCTGTTTGGGTTCTGGAAAAGAAAGCAGCATTTGAGAGGTTGCCACTTCCACCAGGAATAACTCTTAAAAAAGAAAAGAAAAGCAAAAGCTGAAAGTCAGGAGTAGGAAACCTGTGGCTGAGGAACTGTTGGACTGACTCCAACTCCCATCAGCCCCAGCCAGCTTGGTCAGGGGTCACAGGGGCTTTCCCCCCAGCAACATGCTAGCCACTCTTGCTCTAAACAAACTGCCAGGGCAGTCACAGAACCACAGAACTGTAGAGTGGGAAGTTGACCCCCTGAGGGTCAACTAGTCCAACACCCTGCAACGCAGGAATCTCATGTCAATTGAAGCACAAACGCTGAAGAGATTTTTTTATGAAATGGAAAGTAAAAAGGCTTCCCCCTTCCGCCCCCTTGCAGCCATCCAGCTGTTTTCTTGTTAATCTGAACTATAGCTAGCGACAGCAAAACTTTCACATCTCAGTCTACCTGCAGCTTTCTGGACTTGTCTGTGCTCGGTTTAACCTGCCTTGGGCCCCTTGAGGAGGGCAACGGGGGCACAATAGCCTAGGGTCTCATACCTTCAGCGCTGCAAATCAACGCTGACAAACTATGTTCTAACTAAGAGAGAAAATGACAGCAACAAAGGGTGCAGTGAGATAGGAGAGGCTCAATTGGATTTGTAGTCTCTGGCTCTCTCAGGCTGAAATCCTAAACACACTTATTTGAACCGACCACGGGGTTCCTTCTGAGTAAATCTGCGTATGACTGCTGCCTGGGAAAAGCCCTTCCATGCATCATTATATAATTCATTCATTCATTCATTCATTTATTTCATTTGTGGTGTAGTGATTAAGAGTGGTAGCCTCGTAATCTGGTGAACCGGGTTCGCTTCCCTGCTCCTCCACGTGCAGCTGCTGGGTGACCTTGGGCTAGTCACACTTCTCTGAAGTCTCTCAGCCCCACTCACCTCACAGGGTGTTTGTTGTGGGGGAGGAAGGGAAAGGAGAATGTTAGCCGCTTTGAGACTCCTTCGGGTAGTGATAAAGCGGGATATCAAATCCAAACTCCTCCTCCTCCTCCTCCTCGGAGCCCAGGGTTTTCCTCCTCCCATTTTTATCGTCACAACAACCCTGTGAGGTAGGGTTAAGAGTGATTGACCAGCCCAAGGTCACTCAGCGAGCTTCATGGCTGAGTGGGGATTTGAACCCTGGTCTCCCAGGTCCTAGTCCAACACTCTAGGCACTACTACCATGCCAGCTCTATACCTGTTATGTAGTGTAGTTTCACCCTGGGCCAACAGGGGGATACTGTATATAGTTTTCACTCAGGTCTGTAGATAGTTTTCACTCAGGTCCGCGGCAGTTATTTTAGGCGGGAACTCTGGGCTGTTGTGGTTACAATGTTGACAGCCGGCTGCCTATAAATACAGGCCGGCTGAGCTGTTCGCAGTTAGTTCTATTCCAGCTTACCATAATAAAGAGCTACTTGAAGAAATCGCTGTGCCGGCTGCTATGTCAACCCACGACCTAACACTGGCGACGAGGATGGGATTGATGGACATCAGAGCACAGCCAGATGCGGCCAGCCTCTGAACTGAGCTGAATCACTGAGCTGAATCACAGAGCGAAATCACTGAGCGAAATCACTGG
This sequence comes from Podarcis pityusensis, assembly GCF_964106645.2. Lineage (NCBI taxonomy): Eukaryota > Metazoa > Chordata > Lepidosauria > Squamata > Lacertidae > Podarcis > Podarcis pityusensis. The sequence continues at coordinate 110,321,418 of NC_138028.1, forward strand.
GCAGAACCAATTCAGAGCTGACTGTTCTGGCTAGAGCACTGTGTTCCATCCATCGCCCTTCACGCCGGCATCGGAATCATGGCTTCACTTGTGCCTCTACCGCCGTTTGCGCCAGCCTCTGAATCATGGGACTCCTACCTCGCTCGGTTCGACTGCTACCTCCAAGCCAACGAGCTGACAGAAGTATCACAGGAGCGGAAGCGGGGCCTATTCCTCAGCCTCTGTGGGCCTGAGGTGTTTGAGACGGCCCGAGCGTTGGTTGCGCCTGAAGCAGTCCAGGCAACACCATGGGACACGATCCAAGAGAAGCTCCGCAACCACTACGCACCAAAGCCGTCCAAGATTGCTGCCCGCCATGCGTTCTACCACCGGAACCAGGCAGAGGGGGAGTCAATCAACAACTACACCACCGCCCTGCGACAGGCTGCAATGCACTGTGAGTTCCGAGACTTAGACGATGCCCTGATGGATCGAATCGTCTGCGGGGTCCGGGACATCCATCTGCAACGGCGCCTCCTAGCCAAGCCAGACCTCACGCTACAGAAAGCCATTGAGGAGGCTGTGGCCTCAGAAGCTGCTGAACGCTCCGCCCAGGAGATCCGCAAGTCCAGCAGCCCGCGTCTTGCTAGGGAGCCAGTTCCGGTGCATCATGAAAAGGCCAGCAGTGAGGAGGCATCCTCCAGTGAAGACGATGACGTGCACCAGACAAAGCGGGAGCGCAGGAAGTTCCAACAGAAGTCCAAGGGCCAACCGGAATGTGCTGGCTGCGGAGGCAACCATTCCCGTGCCAAGTGTCGATTCAGAGACGCCATCTGTAGGAAGTGTTCCAGAAGGGGCCACATCGCTAAGGTCTGCCGATCGGCTCCGTCTGACACCCCCCCTTCATCGATTCGCAAGTCCAAGTCTTCACTCCAGTCTGCCAAGGAAAGTTGTTTCGCTCTCACCAACTGCCGCTGCCCGTCTGGAACCACGATTGGCCAAACCGACTCGCCTACGCGACGCAAGCTGAACGTCACGGTGCTCATTGAAGGAGCTCCATGTGACATGGAGATCGACACCGGGTCTGCCCTGTCCATCGTGTCATGGAGCACCATCAAAAGACTGGTACCCAGAGTGTCCAAAAGGCAACTCGACTCTCACCGCGTACACCTGAGAGACTACCAGGGAAACGACATTCCCGTGGTAGGCGTTGGCCGGTTCCGGATCGCCTTCAAGGATTTTTCGGGCCTGCTCCGGTTGGTGGTGGTCGAAGGTCAGCGGCCAAGCCTCCTAGGGCTAGACTGGTTTGATGCCCTCGGCCTGGAAGTCACCGGCATCAACTGCATCTCTAACGCAGAGACTGAGGGTCTGGTCAAAGACTTTGCCGAGGTTTTTGACGGCACCTTGGGCCAATATACAGGTACGCCCATCTCCTTTAGCCTTGATCCACAAGTCGCCCCCATCAAGCTAAAGCCACGCCGGGTTCCCTTTGCTCTCAAGGCTAAGGTGGATGAACAACTGGACAAACTGATCGCCCAAGGAGTTTTGGAGCCGGTTGACCACGCAAAGTGGGAAACCCCCATCGTCACGCCTGTCAAGCCAGATGGGTCGGTGAGAATCTGCGCTGACTACAAGTGCACGATCAACAAGGCACTTCAGCAGCACGCTTATCCGGTTCCTGTTGTCCAACACCTGCTGCATTCCCTGGGTGAGGGTAAGGTCTTCGCTAAGCTGGACCTTGCCCAAGCCTATCAACAACTGCCAGTCGATGATGCCACTGCTGAAGCCCAGACGATCGTCACCCACCGGGGGGCTTTCCGTTGCCGCCGGTTGCAGTTCGGGGTGAGTGTGGCTCCTGGCATCTTCCAAAGCCTTATGGAGCGTCTCCTGCAAGGGCTTCCGGGCGTGGTACCATATTTTGATGACGTCTTGGTGTCTGCAGACTCACACCAGCAGCTGTTCGAGCGCCTCCGTGCCGTGTTGACCAGGTTCCAGGAGGCCGGGCTCAAGGTAAAGAGGGAGAAGTGCCAGATCGCCGTTCCACAGGTAGAGTTCCTGGGCTATCTTATCGATGCCTCCGGTCTTCATCCAACCACATCCAAGATCCGCGCTATCCAGCAGGCCCCCACCCCAAAGAACAAAACGGAGTTGCAGGCATTCCTGGGGCTGCTGAACTTTTATAACATGTTCCTGCCCCACAAAGCCACAGTGGCTGAGCCTCTTCACCGACTCCTTAGCACTAAGACGCCTTGGGCCTGGGGTCATCGGGAGACGGCGGCCTTCAACGCGGTCAAGGCTCTCCTTTCTTCAGACAGTGTGCTGGTACAGTACAGTGAATCCAGGCCGCTGGTCCTTGCCTGCGACGCCTCACCTTTTGGCATCGGTGCTGTCCTTAGTCACCGTTTTCCAGATGGAAGAGAAGCACCGCTCGCCTACTTTTCCAGGACACTATCTCCGACGGAACGGAATTACAGCCAGCTCGACAAGGAGGCATTGGCACTTGTGGCTGGAGTGAAGAGGTTCCATGAATACCTCTATGGCAGGACTTTTGACCTCATCACTGACCACAAGCCACTCCTGGGCCTCCTCGCCGGTGATCGTCCAACTCCACCGGTCCTCTCACCACGCATGCTGCGATGGACTGTTTTCCTGGCTGCCTACCACTACCGGCTCATCCATCGCCCGGGGAAATCGATGGGCCATGCCGACGCCCTCAGCCGTTGCCCTCTTCCAGCATTTGTGGAAGACCCGGCTCCAGCTTCATCGCTCCTTCTGATTGAGGATCTTCCGGCAGCGCCTGTATCGGCTGCCACTGTGGCCTCCGCATCTGCCCAGGATCGCACCATCAGCCGTGTGCTCAACTGGGTGTGGAGGGGGTGGCCACAAGGGCCTTTTGCATCGGAGTTCCAGCCCTTCGCAACCAGACAACATGAACTCTCAGCTCATCGTGGCTGCCTGCTGTGGGGAGACCGCGTCGTGATTCCCCAGGGACTCCGTCAGCGCGTCCTGGAGGCTCTGCACGTTGGCCACCCGGGAATTGTCAAAATGAAGGCGTTGGCTCGGTGTTACGTCTGGTGGCCTAATATGGACGATGCCATCACTGCCTGGGTGTCCGCCTGTCAAGCGTGCCAGGAGTCGAGGCCTGCACCACCGGCAGCTAAGGGACACACCTGGGAGACGCCAAAGACACCCTGGTCGAGGGTGCACATCGATCTGGCTGGCCCCTTTCACGGCCGGACCTTTATGGTAGTGGTGGACGCCTATTCCAAATGGCTGGAGGTCGCCCTGATGCCCTCCACCACTACCGAAGCTGTCATCCGGGTGCTGCGAGGCCTGTTTGCAACGCATGGGTGTCCTGATGTCCTTGTCTCTGACAACGGACCGCAGTTCACGTCAGGCACGTTTGAGCGGTATCTTTTGGGACTGGGCATCCGCCATGCCCTAACGGCACCTTTTCATCCATCCAGCAACGGGCAAGCGGAAAGAATGGTGCGCTCGACAAAAGAGGCACTGGCGCGCCTGGACCGGGGAGACTGGCATGAGCGGGTCGCCGAATACTTGTTCGTGCAACACATCACCCCTCATGCGGCCACAGGGAGGAGTCCTGCTGAACTGCTTATGGGCCGCCGCCTCAGGTCACCGCTCGACCGGCTACACCCAGACTTTGCCGTGGCTGAACCCCCAGGCTGTGCCAACGCACCACGGTCATTTGTCCCAGGAAACCAGGTCTTTGCCCGGAACTATGTGGGGGACATCCCTTGGGTGCCAGCCACAGTAGTGGGAGTCACTGGACCTCGCTCGTACCAGGTGGCACTCGAAGACGGACGCTTGTGGCGACGGCACATAGACCAGCTTAGGCGCAGGGTTGGGGACTTGGACACTACCGAGGTGCCCCCAACTGCGCTTGCGGCTCCAGAAGAGACACGTACAGATGGCGAGGCCCCACCTACACCTCCCTCACAAACTGCCAGTGTGGAGCCGAACCAAGCCGTTTCAGAACAGACTCAGACCACTCCACTTGCGGAGGCTCCACCCACAGCAGCGGATCCAGGGGAGTTGGTTCCAACGCCACCTAGGGTCGCACCACAGCCTCAGCGAGAACTGTGTGGCCCTCCGGACTTGGCTACCAGTCCCCGGCGGTCTGGCAGAGTTTCCAAGCGCCCAACTTATTTAAAGGACTATGTTGTTGGACAGGTATCACTGTTGGTCTAAGTATGGGAAATGTAACCGACATGCTTTTGTGCTTAATTGAACCATTACGCGTAGTGCTGTATATAAGGAAACCATTACGATTGTAACTAACGCCTTATCTCGGTGGGGAGGGGTGTTATGTAGTGTAGTTTCACCCTGGGCCAACAGGGGGATACTGTATATAGTTTTCACTCAGGTCTGTAGATAGTTTTCACTCAGGTCCGCGGCAGTTATTTTAGGCGGGAACTCTGGGCTGTTGTGGTTACAATGTTGACAGCCGGCTGCCTATAAATACAGGCCGGCTGAGCTGTTCGCAGTTAGTTCTATTCCAGCTTACCATAATAAAGAGCTACTTGAAGAAATCGCTGTGCCGGCTGCTATGTCAACCCACCACCTAACAATACCCATACGTGATGTTACAGGCCGAAGCCTGTGCATGGGAGAAGCAATTCAAGTTCCAAAGCAAACAGCATCACAGTTAAAGCTGTGCAATGCAAACAAATTTTTGCACAGCATGCCATTTGTGCATTTCTGAACTTAAACCACTTTGAATTTGGAAGATCAGATGAACCTCGAGAAGAGGGAGCTGGCACTGACTTTTCAAAATCTGACTGGGCCAAAAGATTCCTCCCCTCAAGAAATGCCAGTGGGGGGCAGGGGGTTAGAGAATGCCACCTTTCCATTATTCCCCTACTTCCCAAAATATACAGCGTCTTCAAATATAATTCTGCAAGTATAGTCGTACCTCGGTTCCTGAACGCCTTGGGAGTCGAATGTTCTGGGTCCCGAACGATCGAAAACCAGAAGTTGAGTGTGCCGGTTTTTGAATGTCCAGCGGGGTTTCCGTGGTTTCTGATTGGCTGCAGGAGCTTCCTGTAGCCAATCAGAAGCCATGCTTTGGAAATCGAACGTTTCGGAGGTCGAACGGACTTCCGGAACGGATTCTGTTCGACTTCCGAGGTACAACTGTACACATTTGCCTTCAAACAGGAGTGCAATAAAATGAGATAAAAACATTGCCAGAGGGCAGAACGCCCACCTTCAATAGTCAGGGGCTTCAGTCCTCATCTCTCTTGACAGGGGAGGCTGCTGCCACCTGCTGTCTCAGCCGCTGCACTTTCAGTGAACTGCAAAGCAGCAGCAGGACACAGCTGCCAGGCCAGAGAACAGCGCCCAGCTGTCAGGCTTTATCTCTGCCGCAGACAAATTAGCTTTTCCAAGCACCATTTACCTTGGAAGATGCAACTTCAGGTTTTTTACTCTTGCCAGTTCTATGAAGCTCCCCCTGCTCCAGAAAGTTTCTTTTGACATCCAATACTCTTCTCAAGTATCAATCAGAACCTGCAGAGCTCCTTAGCCACCACCTTTTCTTTTATAAATAACCCACCATTTATTAATTAGCAGTTATGCTGCAGATTATTCCAGCTTTGGAAATAAATGCTAGTGCCATTTATGGCCCTCTTTACTACCTCAAAGCAACACAATGGCAAGGGGTTGAAATGTGTTTCTTTGCTTATTTACAAAATGTGTGTGTGTGTGTAATTTGCAATATTCCTACCCATATACATTTCCAGGCCAGACAGGATGCCTCCTGCTCTGTTCCCGACAATGCTCCTAAGGCAATCCTTATACATGTGTACTGTACATTTCCATTGTCTTTCAAGAGGAAATAGAAGCAAAGTGCTGAAATATTGCCAAAATTAAGCGTCCGCATAACTGCTTTTCTGAAGCAGGAATTAAGGCTGACTACCTTATTAACTATCACACAAAGACACTCTCCTAGGCAGCTGTTATGTCCATGAGAAAAATAACTCAAAAGTTATTAGGACCTAATAAAAATATTACAAAGGGTCAGCTTTTCAAAGGTGTTTGGAATCCTTTCTCTCCTTCCATGTTTTACGGTGAAGCATCCAGTTGTAAGAAGAGTTCTGGAAATTTTGAAAGTTCAACCCCTCCATTTTAATATGCCCTAATAAAGGTCTTAACTCTTCTGTGACTAATTGATGTGAAAGAAAAGCACCTTAAGTATGTGAAAAATGCCGTTCTTTAAAGTAACCACAGGGACCCAGACATAAGATATTTGCCCCTCACCCCCTTTGCTGGTCATGGCTGGTGTGAGAAAAGAAATTCTTCTGGTCAGGAAACTACAGAACACTGAAAAAAGTTTAAATATAATGGAAACAAAAGCAGGGCATTTCCTCCTACACCCCCAATTTCATAAATAACACATGCAATTTTAACTTTTTCCATTACGTGATGTAATGGCAATTTTGAAATTTTAAATTTAAATAAAGACTATTGGTCAGTGGAAGATCATCTGCTTTGCCTGCAAAAAGCTCCAGGTTAAATCCCTGGTATCTTCAGGTAAGCTTGGGAGAGACCCATAGAGACACAGAATCATAGAGAGACACTGCCAGGCAGGGTAGACAATGCTGAGCTGATTTACTATTAGACAGCTTCCTAAGTGGAAAAAGTTCATCATGGCTGCTCCCATATCCATATTCCCAACAAGAGCCCAAAAATGCAAGCAACTGTTTGGATCTAGTATTTTACACACACACACACACACACACACACACACACAGGCTAATGCCCAATTTATTAGGCTCAGTATGACTGCAGTTCTAGTTTCCTGGGAATAAGCTCCAGTGAACTCAGAAGGATTGTAAGGCTCAAGTTGCAATCTATACTGAGCTTTGACCTTCAGCCCTCTGAAACACAACTTTCAGCTTTTAGTTAGGAATACGAACAATCTTATAGGGTTACTATTTAAACGGCTAGTGTAAAGTAGGCACTCTATTAAAGAAAAGGTGAGTAATACCCAACCTCTGCATGACTATTTCCCTCATCCCTTAGCTTCACTAATCAGTCACAAACAAACTTGGAAGCCTCCTTATATCCCTATAACAACAATAATAATTTTATTATTTGTACCCCGCCCATCTGACTGGGCTGCCCCAACCACTCAGGGCGGCTTCCAGCATATATAAAACATTAAACAATAAAAACTTCCCTAAACAGGGCTGCCTTCAGATGTCTTCTAAAAGTCAGGTAGTTGTTTATTTCCTTGACATCTGGTGGGAGGGCGTTCCACAGGGTGGGTGCCGCTACTGAGAAGGCCCTCTGCCTGGTGCCCTGTAACCTCACTTCTCGCAGTGAGGGAACCACCAGAAGGCCATCGGAGCTAGATAAAAGTGCCAAAGCAAGGTCAGTTTGTCAATTATCCTGGTGTACTAGCTCTGAAAAAGAAAAATGTACTTGAGCTGCAGTTCCACTACACTACTGGTTTCAGTTCAGGCATCATGGAAAACTGATTAAGGAGCCAAGAAGTCACCCTCTTAAGTCTGTAGCACAACTGGAGGTGGGGGCACTCAAGCTCATTTCTTTGTCATAGTGTCAGCACCACCAGAACTCACTGCTCATTTACCACCAACAAACCATCGCTTGATGGAGCAGCTGCATTACATCTGAATAGATTCTTTGTCTCATTGTCAAGCGATATTTTCTGGAGAGCACCAATGAAATATCCTATGACTAGGCAGCATTATTTTCCCTGTCATTTACTCTTTCTGTATTGTTTCAGTGGGTTTGGATTTTCCCCCAGCCATTTTTATTGTGAACACCGATCAAAATGGCAGCTGTGTGGGCCGAAAAAATCAGAAAAGGCCCTTTCCATCACTACCGTGATTCACCAAATCACCAAGTGTAATTCAAAGTGATGTTGCTGTGCTGCAACTTTCCTGCAATTTGGGTTTACTACCACAAGAGGCCTTCTTTTGTATCTTAAAACAAAACATGCAAACTCAGCTCTCCCTCAAGCTGGATCCAGCTCTCTTACAAAGCACCAACTGCCTCTAACCGTGACCTTTATTTCTCCCAGAGAGATTATGGAGAATGAGAAACGACAAGATTACTTACACCTGTGCACTAAATGTAATCGCCCTTATAATCCCAAACACCAGGATGAGGACGGTTAAAATCAGAGAAACCAACGATACCTGCAAATAACAATAAAAGCATTAGCCGATTATGCCCATTAGTGGTCAAACATTTTAGAATTTCCAAAAGCATAATCTCGTTTGTCAAAGAAGAGAGAACGGACATTTCCATGGATGACAGGCCAGTATAATTAAAAGACCTGCCATTCAAAATGTATATACAAAAGAAGGGGGAAAGCAGAACAGAAAGTATTTGAATTCCAGGCATAGGCAAACTCGGCCCTCCTGATGTTTTGGGAATACAACTCCCATCATCCCTAGCTAACAGGACCAGTGGTCAGGGATGATAGGAGCTGTAGTCCCAAAACATCTGGATGGCTGAGTTTGCCTATGCCTGACATAATGTGTCTGTTCAACCTTTTTCTCTTCCCATATGTTAAAACTCTTACCCCAGTTATCAACCAAGGTCAACCTCCCTAACTTGGTTCCTCCCTCAGTTGCTTTTGACTACAATTCCCATCGTCCTTGGCAACTGACCATGCTGGTCAGGGCTGACGTGGCCCAAAACACCTCAGAGAGCACTAGGCTGAGGAAGTTTGATCTGATGCTATTTTCATTCTTAACCCAAATGGATAAGTTAATTTCTATACAGTAATGATTTACCTTCCCCAATTTTGATATATTTCGAAAGAGGGAAAGAGGAAGGGTGAAGATGATGGTGACACAGAGAATAATGACATGGCGACCAATGAGCAAATTGTCTTGATCGACTGCTTAAAAAAAAGAGAGAAATGTTAAGATGCATATTTCTGTAAGAAATGGATGTTAGGTTGCTCATTAAATGTGAAATGTACATGATTTTTTAATGTGTTGAATGTCTAAAAATCTGTTCATGAAATGAGGACAGGTAGGAGGGGAACAAAAAATTTGCGATTTTTGGAATATTTATATAGCACCAACAGTATTTAGGACAAAGCACCTCAAAATACTTGCCAACAACATTTATGCTAAGGAGTTATATTACAAAAACTCAGTCTGCAATCCCGTGTCATTGGCGTATACCTCATTGAACTCAGTGAGGATTACTTTTAAGAAAACATTACAGGATTACACCAATACATAATGTACAGAATGCTTCAGTATTTCCCCAATTATTAATATTAATATTAAAAGGGAGGTATTATAAAGCACAAAGTTTACAAGCACAAGTCTTTTTTCAAAAAATTAAGCTGATAAACTTATAACATTTATACCCAGTATAATGAATGGTGTACTCCATATTAAATAATGCAAATAAATGTATGCATGTTTGTTTTGTATAAATGATCTCTACTGCCGTGTTAACTGAATGTTAAAATTCAGATTTTGTGCAAATAACAGTGTGGTTGCAGGTGCCATATGTGGTGGATGACTAGCAACAGACTGCAGTCATATATGCCCGGAGAAAGTGATTGTAGACTATGAAGAACACCATAAATGCTAGGCATATCTACCCAGAGGGAAGTCCTATTTAATTCAATGCTCCCAAGTAGGACTGCAGCCTTAGTTATGCAGGACTCCAAAGCTCCACCCCAATACAGTGGATCCTTCTGGGGACAACATATCCCTGCATTCAGAAGGACTAGAAACATGCCTTTTGAAAATGAAACCTGAGATTCTCAGAATGGGTCAGGTTATATATCAGATACAGTGGTACCTCGGTTTAAGAACAGACCTGTTTATGAACGATTCGGTTTACGAACAGCACAAAACCGGAAATAGTATCGCGGTTTCCGAACTTTACCTCGGTCTAAGAACGGAATCCGAACGGTGGAAGGGCACTGGCGGCAGGAGGCCTCATTAGGGAAAGCGCGCCTTGGTTTAAGAAAGGTTTCGGTTTAAGAATGGACTTCCGGAATGGATTAAGTTCATAAACCAAGGTACCACTGTACCAAAATCTAAACCCCCAAAATATACCAAGAAAATAAAAAAGTATGCATAACTTATGGTGAGTGTCACAGCCCTTTACAATATTCAATTCGTGGGCAAATATTTTGATCAACTTTCCTAACAAGTTAAGTAAAAACATTTATTAATCAGGAAGAACAAAAACTGATCGACTCACCGCCAGGAATTCTTTGGAAAACTTTAGTCAAAGTGTCTCCTGTTATAATGTTGTAACTAATCATGGCTTTAAAAGAAGAAGCTACTTCGTTAATAACGCTTTGAAAAGATAAAATGAAACCTAAGCATACACTATGCGGAACAAAACTGTGTCAATGAAAAACTATGCCTTTTCTGAACATGAAATGTATTTTATGTTCAATACTTTTAGGCAAATTTAACCACCAAACTTGATGGGGCTCATTTCAAAACAGGAAGCCTGCCTGCCTTCTTCCTTAAAACCAGCCTCTTCCTCCTTCTCACTGATGCCCTTGTACAGCTCAGCAAAGGAGGATGGGAGCAACAGTAGAATGTGTTGGCCTTGGCTGCCATTGGCTCTGGTCCCTTCTACTGTCACCTGCCCTATCAGACCCAAAGGGTCTGCCCCCACTGTGTCTGTATGAGGGGCTTCTAGGGCCACACAAGGAGGCCTCACTTCTTGACCCCAAGTCTGGTGACCCCGCAACCCCTCTCATGCGAATTATCAGTGTATGGGGGCGCTGTTAAGAGCCCTTCTTTCACCATCCAGGGTTCCAACCAAACAAAGGGGAAGATTAAAGGCTAAGCCTTGACCAATTTAATTTATGTATTTAATTTATGTTAAGTTGTGGGTGAACATATCAGACGACACAGCGATTCTTCAAACAGCTCTTGTTTATTCAGAGGCCAGAACAGAACTGAGCTGAAGGGCTCAGTCAGCCTGCTTATATAGAGCTCCAGTACCACGTTACTGTAACAACTTTCTAAAACTATCCAATCACTGAACGTCACTTTCGATCCTTCATTTGCATAACTATCTACAGTATCCCCCTGCTGGCCCCCTGCTGGCCCAGTACATAACTTCAGTACATAACAATTTACATCCCACTTTTTCCTCCAAGGAACTCAAGGTGGTGTACATGGTTCTCTCCTTCCTCATTTAATCCCTACAACAACCCTATGAGGTAGGTTAGGCTAAGAGACAGTGACTTGACCTAAAGTCACTCAGTGAGAGCTTCATGGCCAAGTGGAGATTTGAACCCTGGTTTCCCAGGTCCTAGTCCAACACCCTAACCACTACACCACAGGGGCTTCCAGTCTTCTTTTATAGACTGCAAAAAGGCATTGTTCTTTAATGCATCTGCAAGGGGACCTTACCAATGAAAGGGTATAAGAACTGGAGAGCTGAGAGAATTAGGTACCCTACAAAACCAAATGCTTTATTGACCAGAGCCTGGTAGCTGTTGGTTCCAGACAGGTTCCCTCCTTTAATCAACAGGATAATAGAATAATCTGTTGAGGAGAACAAGAAGCATTCTATTAAAAACAATCTCTTTGGGATCAATTTCTCATGCATTATTCTCTTGATTTTTTATTTTTAAATCAGACTGAAAGAAGTCACCATGGAGAATACCTGGGAACACAGAATAACAGGGAAAAGGAGATCTTACACAAAACCTGCGGGAAACCAAAGAAAAATGTCTTGGTAACACAACTACATCTCCAGTGTCCGTTAGGGGAGGCATTGCTAGAGATCTCTTCTGCAATTATTTCCAGAGAGCTGACCTATTTATTTTGTAGGTCAGGCAAGGAGAGCTGCCTTTGATCCCTGTTACTGCCAGGCCAGTGGATCATTCTTTCAATCCACATGTGCCCTCAAAGGCTGCATTGGGTGGTGTCAATTAGCATTCCATATCCATCTCCAGAGTCACAGGCTCCTTCCAGTGCTGTTAACTAGCAGCCCAGTTCGTGCCCATGTAAGCAGCAGGATATAGGAGCAAATGGGCTGCCCTGAGGTCTGCTAGCATGGCTAGGGTACAAGCTTTACTACAAATTATTTTTAAAACGATTCTCTCCCACCCCATTTTATCCTCACAACAACTCTATGAGGTTGAGAGACATTTAATGGCCCCCGATCGCTCAGTGAGTAGAGATTTGAACATGGGTCTCCCTGACTCTAATTTGCCACTGCACCTAGAAAGAGACACATATAGTTTTAAACTTTGTTCACAAGGATTAATAAGGGAATATAATAAGTCAGCAAAGCACATGGAACTGATGTGTAATAGACTGGCATTTTCTGTTACAATGGGTAGAATAGAGATTTTTTTCCACAAATGCAAGATTAGTTGCACACTATGAATTGCATTGTGTCCTTAACTGATTCTCTACAACAGAGATTCCGTGGTTTAACTGCTCTCTACAAACCAGAACTGCAAACCACAGTTTGATCCTATTTGCAATCCTAGTTCACAGGGGAAACTATGCTTTAGAGCGGGATTTCCCAAACTTGGGTCTCCAGCTGCTTTTGAACTACAATTCCCATCATCCCTGACCACTGGTCCTGCTAGCTATGGATGTTGGGCGTTATAGCCCCAAAACAGCTAGAGGCCCCCAGTTTCGGAAACCCTGGTTGTGTCCTCTGCACTAGGCTATGTGAAAGGTGGATGGGAATGCTTGCAATCATCTCTTGTTCCTGTTCCAGCAAGCCATTGTTCCATTCACTAGGAAGATCCTCTCCGAGCCCTGCCTTCTTTTGTGGTATCCTAATATCGCATAGGAAAGGACATCCAATGCAGCACAGTGCTCTACTTTTAAAAATCACCTCAGAAGATTAAGCACTTTTCCTGTACACTTGAGTAAAGGTAAAGGACCCCCGGATGGTTAAGTCCAGTCAAAGGCGACTATGGAGTTGCAGCGCTCATCTTGCTTTCAGGCCGAGGGAGCTGGTGTTTGTCCAAAGACAGCTTTCCTGGTCATGCGGCTAGCATGACTAAACCACTTCTGGCACAATGGAACACCGTAACAGAAACCAGAGCGCACGGAAATGCCGTTTACCTTCCTGCCACAGCAGTACCTATTTATCTACTTGCACTGGTGTGCTTTCAAACTGCGAGGTTGGCAGGAGCTGGGACAGAGTAATGGAAGCTCACTCCGTTGCAGGGATTTGAACTGCTGACCTTCTGATCGGCAAGCCCATGAGGCTCAGTGGTTTAGACCACCAGCGCCACCTGCGTCCCAGTGTGACACTTGAGTAACAATGCATGGAGAGACCGTGGGGCTCTATAGGCCCTGCCCTACTGTTGTGTCCCCTGACTGCCCCACCCATATGCTGTCAACACATTGGGGAAGATATGAAGGGCAGAAAGCTACCTAATGCATACAGTCTGTTCCTGTGAGCTGAAAGCTGGATTCCACAGAAATGGAGCCCATAGGGCAAGCCCACATGCACCCAAAATTTCCCCTTCAGACCTTTCCCCAATGTGTGGACAGTGGGGGGGGGGCAGAGCATGTTGGGGACACCACAGAGGGGCTCTCTCTCCAAGCAAAGTTGGTCGTGTGGAGAGAAGAATGCCTGATTTTGGACTTCTAGTATCAATGAAGACATTTTGCACATTCTGCCCATCTTAATTCTTGGACCTCTCTCTCTACTGAATGACAGCAGCCACTTTTTAGGCAATACCTGTGATATAAGCAACGGCCAACAACAGCAATATTCCCAATGGAAATCCAGCTTGCTTCAGAGAATAGGGCAGGCCTGTGAAAACGATGCAAACAAACAAATTAGATTGGAGGTCCCCCTACAAGTTCTTGCCACTTATTGATGCTTCCAGCTCCTCTCCCATCTTCCCAGGGGCTACTTAAGATCTGAGGAAGCCCAAGCCACAGGAAGCTCATGCCATCAGCTCCTGAATCTGGAGGGAAGTGGCTGCGAGTTCCTATCTGTACGCCCACATATTTGTAAGGTCCCAGGAAGCTGTAGTATGGCTTACTGTGTCATGTAAAGGAAGCCACTGACAAAGTCAAATTTTAAATATATAAACAGCCCATTGGGATCCCTGATCTTGATCAACATTAATCTGCACTACTGTAATAAAATTACAACTCCCAAAAATATGATTGATAGTAATTAACTAGAATGAATAATAAACTGACTTATTTACCTATCATACCAGATCCTATGATGGAGTTGATGACATTAAAAGCAGCTGATGAGAGGTTGCTAGTTCCTCCTTTGTTTCTCGGTTTACAAACGAGGGTTGTTGTTTCATCCATTTCCTCCTATTTCAATAAAGTAGCATTGATGTCAGTCTAAAATATATTCACTTAAAAAAAACAAACCACTACAATTTTTTTCATCATTTAACAAAACTAAAAATACAATGATTTAGTTTTGGAAGGGCTTCCCTTCCTCCCTAAAACAAACACATACCAAGTGACATGGAAAATCTTGGCAGTCATAGAATCATAGAGTTGGAAGGAACCTTGAAGATCATCTCATCCAACCATCTGCAGTGCAGCAATATGCATTGCGGGTGGCGCTGTGGTGTAAACCACTGAGCCTCTTGGGCTTGCTGATCAGAAGGTCGGCGGTTCGAATCCCCACAACAGGGTTGCGCTCCCGTTGCTCTGTCCCAGCTCCTGCCAACCTAGCAGTTCGAAAGCATGCCAGAGCAAATAGATAAATAGGTACTGCTGTGGCAGGAAGGTAAATGGCGCTTCCATGGGCTCTGGCACTCGTCACAGTCCTCCATGCGCCAGTAGTGATTTAGTCATGCTGGCCACATGACCCGGAACACTTTCTGTGGACAAATGCCAGCTCCCTCGGCCTGAAAGCGAGATGAGCGCTGCAACCCCATAGTCGCCTTTGACTGGACTTAACCATCCAGGGGTCCTTTACCTTGCAGCTGTCCCATACAGGGATCGAACCTGCAACCTTGATGTTATCAGCACCAAGCTCTAACCAACTGAGCTATCCAGGCTGACATTTTGTATGCATCAGAATAAGGACTAGATTTTGAAGGTATATTCGTTTTGAAGTGTTTTTGAAAATTTGGGCACAAATGTAAGTTAGTTATTTCCTGCCCTTTACCCTAAGATCCTAGGGCAGGTACTTTTAAACCTTTAATTGCTTTAACGATTCAATCCTAAACACACTTACTAGCCCCATCAGATGGTAGTTCGACTAATCAGTGGCGTAGCGTGGGTTGTCAGCACCCGGGGCAAGGCAAGTAATTTGCGCCCCCTAACCTGTGGATTTGCGCCCCCTAACCCGTGGATTTGCGCCCCCTAACCCTAACCCCCAGATGTTGCGCTCGGTGCGGCCGGCCCCCCCTGCACCCCCACGCTACGCCACTGCGACTCATTTCTTCTGAGTAAACTCGCACAGGATTGTGCTGTAAGTCCAATGTGCTTCACAGGGTGGTATATCTGAACAGCAAAGGGCGTCCTTTAAAATCTAAGGAGAGCTGGGCACCCACCACCTGATCACCAGTTATCAGAAACATTTTGTTATCACAATACCCCTTCTCCCCATGCAGGCCATATCTGCGTAACATTATATAAATATACATTGTGTTTTATCTTAGTTACGGGTTGGAGGGTGGCCGCTGTCACACACTGACAGTTTCTATGAGCCACAGGTGAGACCTGAGTGCAGGGTGGGTGCCAAAAGTGGGCAAACTACCCCAGACATGTCCCCCACCAAAGGTACTACCCCTCCCTTATCACCCCAGGAAAGGACTTTGACTAGGTGGCTAAACCAGGTGAAGGTAGCCAATGGGTCTCAAACCCTCGAGGAGTTACGGACTTTTTTGGCATGCAAAGACAGGCTCCGGTGGATTGAGCGGACAAGTTATGGCTAGCTCAGATGGTTAGAGTGCGGCGTTGATCATGCCAAAGTCACGGGTTCGATGCCCATGCTATTCTTCCATGGCAGGGGGTTGGATCAACTCTTCCAACTCTTACGATTCTATGAAATAAGCGAGGTTGTGTTTCTTCAAGAGAAAGGAGGAGTTTGCTTTCCTAGCCTAGGGACCAGTTGAAAGGCGAGGAGAAATTAAGAAAACTTCCTAGGATCCCAAGAAGACGCGCGGCTTACCGGGTGGGCAGGGCTGGTGGCGGGCGACGGGGGGCGCTGGGCGAGCTCTTCCATGGCGGCTCGCTCGCCCTGCCCGGCTTCCCTCGGAGGCCCCTCTCCGGATCCCGCCTGCAGCGCTCATGAACGGAGCGAGGCGGCGGGACAGGGGCTGCTGGGGACGCCGAGGGAGAAGAGCGCGCCGGCTCCCGGGCTCCGGATCGGGACGCGGCAGCACGTGCGCGCCTGGGAATGGCCAGGCCTCCCGCGGGCGGAGGGAGCAGCGTGATCTCCGCTCCCAGGAGCGCCAGTTGGAAGGGAGCCCGAAAAGTGGGGGGCGGGGGGAATGGGGAGTGTCGGAAGGCCAGCGGAGATCCAGGAGGGCAGCTCGGCAGTCCGCCCATTTTATATCAGAATTGTTGAGTTGGAAAGGGACTCACAGGGTCATCATGGGCGTAGCTGGGATTGGGGGGGGGGGGCGCAGGGGCGGCAGCTGCCCCTCTAAATCAAGCAAATAAATAAAAATATTTAAACTAGCCAATTGCATCGCAAGTAATTAGGTATTGTCTCCCCCCCCAAAAAAAATTAAGCCCCCCCCCCAATAAATGCTGACTATGCCCACGGAGAGTAGAGTTCATACAGCCATCATGGCTGGCGGCCATTCGTAGCCTAATCCCCGCCAAGAAATTCTCCAAATTAAGAGCCTTGGGTCCCTTTACCTTTTTATCTTGGTGGCAATGGCCGCATTTGAGGAAGTGCTTCCCATATTTTAGCTATGCACTTCGCGAAGAAGAAAGTCTCGTGTCTTCCTTGCAACAAAACACGATCAGAACGGAATGGTTCGAACAAAACTGAGGTCAAAACTGAGAAGTAAAGACAAATGGGCCACCTGTCCAGTCTTTCGCTGGTAGGAGATGCTATCATTGGGAATGCTTGATAGATAGGTAGCTGCCAAGCCTGATGATGAAACATTGGATCCTGGACCTGCAAAAACTGAACAAAACTGAAAAAGCCTTAACTTGTTCCCACAGCAACCCCCCTCTCCATAGGGTAGTTGGTGGTGGTTCTTTTTCTTTACTTCTTCTGTTATTATTTTTTTAAAGTGATTGTTTCATCTCTCTTTTTTTTGTTACAAATATGTATATGTACCTATCTTATTATGGGAGATTAAATAAATAAGATTTCAAAACAAAACAAAACTAGATTGAAAAGCCAGGTGTAAAAAAAAGGAATACACACAAAGTCCTGGTTATTTTTGAATGCTCCTAGACTACCTATATAGGCATGAAGAACTGGTAGCAGCAACCAGAGATTTACTTCACAGTGAATGTTGATTGGCCTTGTTTTTCATATGAGTAGTCAATATCACCAGTGAGCCGCTCTGATATTTTGACGGGCATACGATATCCAGCCCAGCCTCTGGTTTCTGACAGTTACCAACAGATTGTGAAATTACAGATCACAACACCTTCCTGTTTACTATCTGAAATAGAAAATGCAGTGAAATTCTGAAGCTGAGGCTGCCTCTTTTGTACACGAGGCACGTGATCGTTTTATACTTCCCAAAGTACCATTTGATTTTGGCATGGCAGTTTTCATCAGATACCAGGTAACCCTCAGGAACCTTTTAACAAGTGACTGGATTTCCCATCCAATACTTACCTGTCGTTTTTAGTGAGTCACCAAATGCAGGAAAAATCATAGAAAGAACCTCCATGAGCTTAGCAAACAAATGTGTTTTGTTATCCTTACAAAAGGTCTGTTTTCTTTGTTCAATGCCTTCTTAACAAAGAGGTGTGTGCAAACAAGGTAAAGCAGAGTTTAGAGGCAATTCCTTAAAAACAATTTAATTGTTTCTGGTTCACTGAGTCTGTCCATATATTTCATCATCTCTTCTCTCTTCACTCTCATTGTGTTCGTTTGTTCTTGTTTTGTTCTCTCTGATCACCTACAATGTTATTTTGGGGACTTTGAAATAGGTATAAAATATATTCATGCTACTGTCTCTAAAATATACATTGTTACTGTCTGTAATTGTTTGATTGGGCTGTAGATTCGTAGACCTCATGCGGGGGTTGTTGGCGTTAAGTATGGTAAAGCCACATTGACCCAACCCTTGTTTCCAATAGTTGTAAAAAAACATGGACGAGTTGAGGAGGTGGTCTATTTCAAAAGGTCAATTTATTACTAAATGTGTACAAAAATCTCCTCTGCTGGGGAGAGGGCACAGGCCAGACAGCCTTTTTTTAGCCCACCTCGATTGGTGCTCTCTACTCGATAAAGGAGATTATGGGGACTCCCTGAATGCTCAGCTGAATTGAATTCTGAAGCCTAGGAAAAAAGCCCCTTGACCTGGTAGGGAATACCCCAATTGCCTTGCTAAATATGGGCTGTCCATATATCCCAGGAACCTAATAATCAGACACCCCCGATCAGTTCCATTCAAAGCTACATGCTCAGAAGTCTTCTGTACTGTGTGTGACCAGTCAGCTGATGGGCAGCTTATGCCTCTTCCCCCTCTCTCCCTCACTGCAACTGCATAGATTTCCCACTGTTATTATACATGGCTGGCTTATGATAGACCGCAGAGGTCAAAATGGGATCACTTCACACGAAATTGGTGGCTTTGAAGCAGTGCAAAATAATAATAATTTTTTAAAACCCCAAAGGCTTTCGTGAACCATTCCCCCAAGGTGTGATGGATCTCGTTGCTGCAACTGAAGAACAGCATTCCGTCTTGTCATGAAGATTTTAATTTCAAATCTGAGATCTGTGCGGTTCGCAATGGTCCACAGTACTGCAATTATTTCGTGCTTTGTGTGTGGGGAGGGGGCATCGAGTCAAGCATGGGTGGGCTCTTCAACATGAAGCTCATGCCAAAGAATAAAATGAAATCACTGACTGACTGACTGAAAATGAAATCTAGCAGTTCTCCTTTCTTCAGGTTAAAGAAGGCTAACCCTTTAAAGTTATTTTGATCTCTTTGTATGCTGATCTCTTTTTAGTAGAAAGAAGAAGAAAAAGAAGAAACTAAATAGTTGAAAAGTGTAGTAACAACAACAACAACAACAACAACAACAACAACAACAACAACAATGAATGCTTTCTGGTAATTTGATAAAGCTGGTGGGTACTGCCAGAATATAACTTTTTGTATACTTTTTACTTTGGATGGTTCCATTTTCTCAATATAATTCTTACCATGGATCTTTGCATCCAGTGCTATTTTTCTAGGAAAAGGGGTGCCGGAACTGAGTTCCAGAGAGTTCCGTCTGAAAAAAAGCCCTGTCTTATGAGGGTGAATGGGATGGTTTTGCGGAATACTTAAAAAAAATACAATACTAAACCCAATCTGCAAGTGGAGTAATTCTATAAACAACAGTTAAAGACAACGAAGAATTACAACAGGGGTGAGCAAACTTTTTCAGCAGGGGGCCGATCCACCGTCCCTCAGACCTTGTGGTGGGGCGGACTATATTTTTTTTTGGGGGGGGGGAATGAACAAATTCCTATGCCCACAAATAACCCAGAGATGCATTTTAAATAAAAGCACACATTGTACTCATGTAAAAAAACCAAGCAAGCCCCACAAATAACCCAGAGATGCATTTTTAATAAAAGGACACATTGTACTCATGTAAAAACACACTGATTCCCGGACAGTCCGCGGGCTTGAATGAGAAGGCAATTGGGCCGCATCTGGCCCCTGGGCCGTAGGTTGCCTACCCCTGAATTACAATGAGAAAACTAGGGAGGGGTTATATACTGATATGCAGTATAAGCTAGGTTTGTTAAGAATGCCATGGAAGGTAAAGGTTGGGAAGTAGCCACAAAATCTTTGTATGATGGTGAATTGTGTGTAAATAGAAAAAATGGGAAATACATATGAGAAGACTTACAAATTTAATCCACAATGTTCTGAAAAGCCTGACAACATCAGGGGCTTCATGTACATTCTCTGGGATTTCATGTCCACCCAAACAATGGCACCTTCTTAGGTTTTGGTTCCCAGTATGGGACAGAGAACATTTGCCAGGGCTTGATAAGATGAGGCCCAGTGAATAGATCATTGAGTCCCTATCCCAGGCTGCCTTCTATGTGCTCTCAGTGGGTGTAGTCATGCAAACCGTAACTAGGCGAATTTGACAAGATGGACCCTTGTCAAAACACAAATTAATTTAAAACTCCACTTCCTGACTCAATTCTTTCTTGAATTCTCCCACATGTTGACTATGATCACAGAATGCTTCCTTATATAAGCTTGGGTTTTGTCTGTCTAGGCCAGTATTGCCTACTCTGACGGGCCAGTGGCTGTCCAAGGTCTCAGGCAGAGGCCTGTCTAATCAAACACTACTTGAGATCCTCATAGCTGGTGATTTGGGGGGGTTGGACCTGGTATCTTTTGCCTGTAGAAAGAACACAAACTGCTGAAACAACCTTTTTTAAGCATTAGGTATTTAAAATAAAATTTAAAAATCTGAAAAACGGCTTCCCAAGCTGCAAGGGCCTCTGGGTCACAAACCCAGCATAGGAAAATTCCACTTCTTCAGGTAGAAAACTGTGGCAACCTTTGCATCAGACAGTCACCCTCTGTGAAATGCCACAGGCTCCAAAAGATCCCTGTGTTTTGTTTCTAAGCTACCACTTGCTGCATTAGTCATTTCTGCCAGCTGCCCACAATATCGATATTTTTATTTCTTGTTATGTATTCTCCCCCCACCCCACGTTGTCTCCATTTCTAAGGATGGGAGAGAAACACAGTCCTGCAACCCACACAGCCATCCTAAATATTGTGCTTTTCTGATTATATCCTTTCTATTTTATAACGTTTTGCCTGCATGTATAATGCTTTTATCTGTTCTTATTTTGAGCTTCCAGATTTGGGGGGTGGGGGGGAGGAGGAAGGTGGTTTGTTGTGGCTGAAGCACGAGAAAGCTTCAGAAATTCAGAGATGTAATTCATGTAACAAATCCAATTTGTACAGGACACAGCTTATTTAAATGAGCAGAACCTCATTTAAGGGGAAGAGAGAACGTTTTGATCCACTTGTACTCGGGAGCAGCTAGACTGTGTGTCCTAAAGACAAAATTATCTGGCCAAGTTGTCCTGGAGTGTTGTCACAGGCGAAAGAACACCCAAGTCACATTGTGGTTTGTGCCTCCCAGTCTCCTGGAAACCATTTCCCAACCTGTCTCTTGCACTGCAGTCCGCAAGCAATCCACTTCTATTCCTTTCGAGTAATAACTCCAGAGTTAAGCTGCACGACAGGGGTGGGAATCCCAGACCCTCCAAATGATTCAGTGGCATCTGAAAGGCTCACCCAACCGCCGTTGGGGGAGGGAGTTTGCTTTCCTTTGCACAGAGCCACTGGCAACCTCATCCCAAGCAACTTCAGTTATGTTTGGATATCTCTGAGTCAAGTTTAGACCTATGATGGAAGCAGGGATTTCCAAACTGCCATGTGATGATGACATGCGCTATGTGAAAATGCTAATTATACTGTGCCCGTTCATTCATTCATTTATTTTTTAAAGCAGGTCAGAGAGGAAAGGAGGTATTTTTGTCTTTCCCCCCTCTTTGCAGAATCACATGGCTCCTTTTCTCATGACTTACTTGCATGCCGATGCAGCTTGTGCCTTCTCTTCTCCCTTACATCCCTTTCATCCCACTCGCATCAAGTCAGACTTTCAGATCTTCAGAGCGATGTTATACAAACAATTCTATTATTCATTGGCACCCCCTCTTATCAGTTTCCCTCCTCCAGAGGGCTTGTTCTAATTTGTGGCTTGTTCTAGGATAGCCTTTCAGATGTCAAACCCTAAACTTAAATGCCCTGGGCGCAGGCTGAGGTAAAAATTATTTCCAGTTATATACCCCTACAATTATGGGCAGTAGTTAACTCAGTTTTATTCAGTGTAGAAGCACTGAAATTCATGGAGCTAAGCAATGTTCATTAATGTTAATGGGTCTACTCTAGGTAAAACTTAGCTGAATAACATCTTATGTTCAGGGCCAGGGCCATGGGTCAGCACCCCTGGGCATCTGCACGGTCCCATGTCCATGCAGGGAGACCACTGCTAACCCCTGGAGCCTCTTAGCCCTGCTCCTCCTCCCTGCTCTCAGTTAATGCCATGGACTGGCCAGATGCTGAGGAGTGGTGCGAGGCATCAGCTAGGGAACCTCCAAGGGAAGAAAGCTCACAGCCCGGAGATTGTTGGTGGGACAACGACGAGTGGTCAGAGGGAGAAGATGGAGCAGACTGGGAGGAGGAGGAGGAGGTGTCAGTTAGAGGTAACCGGGTTTAGTGAGCAGGGAGAGTCTATGGCAGACAGAAGTCCAGAAGCAGGGGGGAAGGCCAAGAGGCAGAGATTAGTCAGTCTGGCGAATAAGACAGGGTGTCTCCCTCTCCTGCTGCAACAAGCTCCCCTCCTCACCCAGTCTCCCAGGAACCGGAGAGGTATGAAATGGGAGGAGCAGAGGCAGGCGCGTCGGTATAGTCTCAGATTGCTTAGGAAGGACTTGGGAGAGGAGAAGTCTTAGGTAGCTGTGGGAAGGCCCTTCAGTCTCCACAACTGTCTCCCAAGGGTAAGCCATACCATGAAGAGTTGCTGTGGCTGGCACCCCTGAGCAGACCCTGTATCTTCCAATAAAGAGTTGACTTCCCTGACACCATGTGATTTATTTCTGGATCGCTCCCGACAATTAAGATAATTTTTTGGTCCCATGCTGCAAGTACCTAATGAATTACTTCAGGCACAGGAGCGACGCATGCAGTGGTGCCAAGCAGTGGATGCTGGTAATGCTATTGCTTACTTCAATGGGACCGGGAGAGGGCAGGGTGGTGGCTGCAAGGTCATGACAGCACAGGTGGAGCAACAGGGCCACTTCTGTGCTCCCACCAGGGCATTTGCCTGGCTCCAGACATGCTGCTGCCTGACCCACTCAAGCGCCATCCAGGTATGGAGCAGTCACACTGGTGTTGGGAGGGCAGCTCCACAGTCCAACCCATCACACACAAACACCACTACTGACAGAGCAGCTTGCAACAATTGCAACCTGATGGAGCAATAAAACTGCTAGCACGTTTTCAAAGCTAAGCAGTGTCTGGCATGGTTTCAAATTGGATGGGTGACCGCATGTTGATATTCCTGCATTGCAGGGGTTGGACCAGATGACTCTGGGGCTCCCTTCCAACTCTGCAATTCTATGGTGTTACAATTCCAATCCAATCCAAAATCACAATATCATTATGCATTCAACGAAAACACAATAAAAATACAACAGAAGCAGAGACCACAGATGGACACAATCTCTAAATAAAGCATCAGGTACTTAGCAGGCACAAACCTGCTGGAGTACAAAAGAAAGAAAGTCTTTACCAACCAGTGAGTGATAGCCGGAGAAGGGGCCATGTGAGCTACTTGGGGCATGCTGTACCATAATGTTGGTGCAGCCACTGAGAAGGCCCTGTATGTCTTGCCACCACCAGCTATTTCTCTGCTCCACCTTCAGTGGGATACAGAGAAGGCCTACCTGTCCACCTGCCTTCTGCAAGCAAGGACCACAACAAGGAGATGAAGCCATGTCCTTCACTTGCCTATGCATAGCAGGACTTTATTTTGTGAGGGTTTAAAATCAAATAGGCTGCAGTATCTCATATACAACATTGTGGAAGACCTGGCTGGCACGTGGAGAGTGGAAAATGGGTTGCAACCTGGAGACACCTTTAAATGCTGCTGAATCCAGAGTGGAGGGTTCTCCTGTTTGTTCCTTCCCTTCTCTCCGCTCTACTGCAACATGGGACTTCAGACTGTTATGCAGCAAGCAGAAGTAGGTGATAAGGCTGGGGAAAATGACAAGTACACCATCTCTTAATTTAAAGGTAGGAAGAAACGAGGAACCCTAAACAGAATGATGGCCCATCCCACAGACTTAAAGGCGTTTTTGAAGCACAGCCACAGAAGCTGCTCTAGAATACTACAAGCTGTCATTAAAAAGAGTGAGGGGAGATGGTGAAGGTGTGGCGGAAACTGCCAGAACTGACTGGGGATCCTACACACACTGCAGCCTTTAAGCAGTTTTATTTAGGGATGGAAGGAGGGGAATATAAATGAGATTTTGTTTGCTTGTTTGAAACTAAGTAATTTGCTGCTCTTGAACCAACGTGTCAAGCAAAACACAGTTATCCTTCATAATTTTCTGAATTTTGTGGTGCACTTCTCCAGCCAAATAATGTGTACAATAATGTATCTATTTTAGGGGAAATTGCATGCAAAAATGTGTATACTATACAGTGGTGCCTCGTAAGATGAAATTAATTCGTTCCGCGAGTTTTGTCGTCTTGCGATTTTTTTCATCTTGCGAAGCACGGTGTCGGGAAAGTTTTGGAAAAGCTTCAAAAATCACCAAAGTCTTTAAAAACCTCAAAAAAGGCTACCACACCGCGTTCTATGAGTTGCTCCTCAAAGTCAAGTCGCAACTGTATTAACGGTGTTAAGAAAAAGGAAACAAACCTGCAAGACGTTTCCGTCTTGCGAAGCAAGCCCATAGGGAAAATCGTCTTGCGAAGCAGCTCAAAAAACAAAAAAACCCTTTCGTCTAGCGAGTTTTTTGTCTTGCGAGGCATTCGTCTTGCAAGGTACCACTGTAGAAGAAATCTGCACTAAAACATTGACGAATTTTCATGAGTTATTTTTTTAAAAAGCTAATTGACAAAGAAATAATAATGAAATGATTGGAAAATTAGAAACCGAAACTGACACATCCACTCCTAGTTGTGTTTAAAGGAATTTGTTCTAGTACAATAAGACACACATGGTTCCAATAACTCAAATCCAGCCAACATCCAACTGCGCTTTGTTTGCAATCCATTACCTTAACCCAGCTGAACTTTGTTAACTGCGGAATTAACAATAGTTATAGCTCTCCTGTCCCAGACATTTGCCTTGCTTTCCCACTCCCTGAGTCACTAGAGGGCAACATTTGCTTTCTTATTCAGCATCTCATTCCCAACAATAAACCCATCATCCTAAGCTCCCAATATCAGCAGCTGTTAGTTGTCCCCCCTCCCCACAATTCACCGTATCAATTATTTTAAGGCTCTATTACTCTCCCAATTCTGAGATGTGTAACTTAAAAAGAAGACAAAACATTTATTGGTTATTGGTTATTTATTTACTGAAATTGTAGCACCTGTCTGCAAAAGGCACTCTTCATAATTGCAGAAGGCACTTTCTCAAATTATGAGATTTCCCAATCCTGTTTGACAGCTTTAGATGACTTGCTGTTCAAAAGCTTCATTTCTAACTTTTTTGCTATTCTATCAGAACGATGAAAGGACTCCCAGCACTGTCTGGGGGATAGCTTTGATTAGTTTAATCATTTTATGTCGGCAGACAGCACAGAGTATACTCTATTAATGGTAATTGAACAGCTGTTGGGCTCGCATTGCGCTCAGGCTGTAAAGTAGGCAGCTTATATTCAAATGGAGGCAAATAAAACCAAGTGGCAGGAATTACTAGTTGTGTTGTCAATTTTCCCCAAGTGTACACATAATTTAATTGTACTTTTGTGTGGTTTCAGTTATCTAGGATGACAGAGGATAGGATATTGGCAGGAAGCTATTAATTATTTGGACTCCAAAGGAAGTGAGCTAGTCTACGGCTATTTGAAGCACACCATTGTATTATCATGGTGACTATTGGCAGTACACTCAAACCTCAGTTCCCAAACGCCTCTGTTTTGGAACGTTTCGGCTCCTGAACACTGAAAACCCGGAAGTAACTGCTCCAGTTTTCGAACAATTTTCGGAAGCCCAATGGCTTCTGAGCTGTGTTTTTCATTTTCCCCCCATTGACTTTGCAGACAGCCCATTGATCCTCGGTTTTCAAACTTTTCAGAAACCGAACGGTCTTCCGGAACGGATTAACTTCGAAAACCGAGGTTCCACTGTACTAGACCTAATGTGACTGCAGTAATTGGTATTATAGAGTTAAATATTGTCTCAAATTATTATTGGGTGGAGCTAAGACTCCACCCTTTAGCTTGTTATTGTGGTTGCTTTCATTTCCCTACATAGTTGTGTGTTAGTGCTGGTGTTACTGACGAACAGGCTATGATGCTAAAGCCATAAACTGGATCGGAGCCTGCACGGGTAATCTGGATAAGGTGGGGTGGGGAATCCCATTGAAGTGAATTTTTCCTTAGGCAAATTGTCGGCATAGGGGTGCAGGTGGTGTATGTGATATGAATTGGGGCCATTGTGTGTGTGGGGGGGGGGGGGAGGAATGTAGCCCTGTCTATACCCCAGGCTAGGATCCTAATCCAAATCTCACACACCCACACCCATGCTGGCAAATTTTGTGTGTGTGCTTAAAGCATTCTGCTCTTGTGAGTTAACATATTGTCCAGCTTTGTCCTGAGTTGCCATGCCCTCAACTCTTTCCCTCCCCACCCCCCGCCACACACAGGAAATTAAAAAGCAATGCCCTGGAACATTTAGGCAGCCATGTTTAGAACATGTCTTTATCTGTCGGCATGTTCAATTATAGCCCTGGTCATTCCACCATGTTCTAAGATGCAGGAAAGCATCCTATACAGTGGTACCTCGGGTTACAGACGCTTCAGGTTACATATGCTTCAGGTTACAGACTCCGCTAACCCAGAAACAGTGCTTCAAGTTAAGAACTTTGCTTCAGGATGAGAACAGAAATTGTGCTCCAGCGGCGTGGCGGCAGCAAGAGGCCCCATTAGCTAAAGTGGTGCTTCAGGTTAAGAACAGTTTCAGGTTAAGTACGGACCTCCGGAACGAATTAAGTTCTTAACCCGAGGTACCACTGTACTGATTTTGACCCACAGTTCCACACCCTGGTCAATTCTGTATAATTCCGCTGGTTGGGGTGTGCTGAGGACAGGCCAAATATACCTCCCAAAAGGGGGGGGGGGGATATTACAGGAGTGGTGTGTGGGCACACATTGTCCTGAACTCCCTGGGGCTTCCTGTTGTCAGCCACGGGTCCTCGTTTTGAATTAGGCACAGTTTCTATGTCAAAAGCACACATCACAAATTGAAATGGCACATCTGCTCCAGGAAGGAAAAGTGTATAGTCAAGAGAGAGGCTATATACAGTGACTCTTTTTAAATCCTGAATCTTCAGGGAGCTGCATCTCAGCAGGGAAGGAAGCAGATAGAGGTGTCTGCACAGAGAGCTCTCAGAAGTCTAAAATGAGTGGGATCCAGTGGCATAAAATAACACCCCCCCCAAAAAAAACACCAGTCTAAACAACTTATTTCTCATAGCTATCCAGTTTCTTCTAGATCAGGAATGGGCAAACTGACTTACTGGACCTATTTTATGGGGTGGTGTTGTTGCTTGAACCCAGGTCAACCAACCTGAGCCAGGTGGAAAAGGAATATTGTTAGAATCAAATGTTTTCTGTGAACAATTCTGAGCCAAGAAACTAGTTTTCAGCATTGGAACGGAACTGAGTTCAAATTCCTTTCACAGAAAAGAGCCCACTCCTAGTGAGTTTTCTTCGTTTCAGTAGCCTAATTTAGGAGCCAGAAACGCTTGCTGCTCACTGTGAGATCTATCAACAGATCCTGATCTACTTTCTGGCCAGCCCTGTCTCCTTCAGATCACATGAATTTCTAGCCTTCTAAACCCTGTGACAGGCAATAACTAGGTTGAAGTGGGGGAGGCCCCTCAAGGAGCCATCAACCGCTAAATCTCCACTAATTGCAGCTTTGCTCACATGGATCATACATCAGTCACAGGCTCACAGCTGAACCTTCAACAATTAGCAAGCATCTCCTGTAGTTTTGGTTTTAAGAAATGGCGAACGCTGCAAGCTGCCAACCGTTTTACTCCTGCCATCTTAACTGAGAACTTAACTCTTAACTCTCCTTACTCCCAGGAGAGGGTATTGAGGATGGCAGCCTAAGTGCCAAAGAAAGAATGGAACCGTGCTTTCTGACAGGTCAGCCTGCTGAGCGAGTCAACTGGGTGAGTCAACAAAAGGTCTAGGCTTCTGTACAGTCTGCTTCATCTGTAAAATGGACAATACCGCTACTTACCTGCCTCACATATAGGTGACGCTGTGATGCTGAGCAAATGGTTGTCAAGTATTTGACAGTTGTAAAATATTGTCAAATATACCATGAATTCAGAAATGTGCAGATGCTGGCTTGCTTTTCTTACTGCACCATGTCCTCAACTAGTAACAAGGGCAGGAGTAAAGGTTTCTTGGTCTCCTGTACTACAGAATGGATACACATACCGCCCCTCCTACATTTGTTGTACATAGAACTAATAATCACCTTGCTTTAATTACCAGGTCAGTGTATTGGTCTGTTATTTCACAGAGAGGGAAGGAGTGAGGGAGATGGTTGCAGCACATAGGATAATATACACTTTATTAGGCACATGGTGGTGCTCCTGTGAATTGTTCCCTGGTACATCCCACTTGCAAAACACACTGGGTAGTATTCAGCTAAGTTTTACTTAGAGTAGATCCTGTGAAATTAATAAACATGACTAAGTGAGGTCTATGAATTTTAATGGGTCTACTCTTGAGTAAATCTTACTTGAATACCACTCATTGCGCTTTAACAAATGATCTGCAGCTAGCTAAAATGGAACCTTGTGCTTTTAATGAGAAAGGGAAACCAACTTGTAAAGAAGTGTTCACATTTAAACTGCTAGTGTGAAGCAGGGACCACAGCAAAGCAAAGGAAAGCTGTACCCAACCTCCACTTAAATTGCTAATCTGTCACAAATGTGAAAACTTTGTTATCACGTCATTTGCTTGCCAAAGGAAGGAGTCTGGCAGATGATATTGTGTCTGCTCTTCCGGAGCTTTGCTCCCATGAAATTCCCCTTTCATTTGACTTCTACCCTAAGTTCCAGCCAAAGTTGGAAGAGTTAAGCCTTTTTTTTTTACATATCAAATGGCCAACCCAACAAATCAGTTTGGGGGATAAACCAGTCAGATGCCCTGGTGTTCACCTTTTGGAATCATTGTGTACTCATACAAAGAAATCCTTTCTTATTTGGAAAACAAAACTGAGCTTCAACGAAGCATTATGTAATTGATTTTTAATAGCAGTTTCAATTTCATTTCAGTCCTCCAGAACCATTTGGAGAAAGCCTTGCGTGGGAAACAATCTGAGCAAACTTAGAACTTGTTAATGTGGGGCCTGGATGCAGTTGCTAAAAAAGACATGCTATGTAGGAGGAGCCTATAATTTTCAGTGCTATCTTTGGACTTGGAGGAATGCCCAGGATAGGGACAAATTGAATTGTTACCGCGAAAAAATTAAGAATCACCTTCCCCAGCAATAATGATTGCCTGGGAATAATTTTTTGATAGTTACATTAAAACACATTTTTGATTCCTGTATGTAGTAAAAAAAACCAAAAACCCACATGACTCCATACCCTCCAACATTTCTCCGATGAACATAGGGATGTCCTAAGGAAAAGCGGGATATTCCAGGATCAGATCAAAAACCGGGACGGCTTCTGTAAATCTGGGATTGCCCATGGTTAAATAGGGACACTTGGAGGGTCTGCCACATGCCCCAGCTGCAGTCACTCCTTTATCACTTGGGGCAGGCGCTGAGCATAGACGGCTTTGCAGGGTACCAGCCATCACTGTCAAATACTACCGGAGCGCTCAGAGCAAGGCATACAGTTTAATAGGCAGAACCTTCATTGCCGTGGGCATTTGCTAACCCAGAAGTTATTCTCATCTGCAAGAATTCTGTGAACCAAATTGCTAACACTATTTATAAATCACGTCCCAGCATCAATGGAATCATAATGAATTGTTCCAGACATTAGCTAATTTTGTTTGTAGTGCCGAGGACTAGGCTAAGTCTGGTTGTTGACACAAATTCCTCTGTGGGTAATAAGAAAAATCTATGCACAAGATAAGGCAGCTGGGAAAGAGAGAGAGAGAAATATTCTTCCACATAGTGGATGCCATTGCTAAAGGCACTGGTGTCTTCCTTGCAGAGTGCAGGAAAATGAATAATATAACCGTGTGACTAATTATTCATGATTTTGAGCAGAGGATAACATACCATGTTGGGAGACAGAAAGCAGAATAGTTTTAATGTTGACAGCAAAGCATAGAACTTTAAAAAGACACAGAAGCTTGAGAACTCCATCAGGCGGAGGTACAGCTACGTGGGAGGTGAGGAGGAAGAAGATGCAAAAAGAATATTGTAGAGAGAAGAAGCTGAATCCTGAAGCAGCATTAAAGATGAAGGGTGTGGAGCAGGGACCTGTGTTATGGTCCTGTATCTTCCTCATAGAGCTGCTGATGTAATAAAACCAAAGTGACATATGCAGAAAACTGCCTATGGGCTCATCCAGACGAACAGTTTATTCCTCATTCATCCTGATTTGTAAAAAAAGAAGGACTTTTTTGTGGACAATATTTCTATGATATATTAGGAAACATTGAATTGGATTCTGTTTTGCACCTTGCCCTTTAAGCGTTTGTGGTTTGTTTGTTTTTACACTTGTCTTTTTTTTAAAGCTACCCTAAAAAGAGAGAGAGAGAACGAGATTGAGAGAGAGTTCCATTATGCACTCGAATCCCTCCCACTAAGCAGTGATGGTCTGGGATAACAACACTTGAATCTAGAGATGCTACTGAATCCTAGATAACTAAGATTGGGGAGAGGACCTCCTGAGGTTCGGTGAACGCACCCAGTCAGAGTCCAAAATTGACTCTGATTCCTGCATCGCAGGGGGTTGGACTAGATGGCCCTCGGGGTCCCTTCCAACTGATTCTATGGTATAATTCACGGTCTGTTAAAAATAAATCTGGGTATGCATGGCTAGCACAAATTGCCCATTCAGTTCCATATCTTATGCTACAAACTAGGAGGACCAGAAGCTAATTTTTAAATAGAAAAAGGGAAATTATATGTGGATTTCTAGGGTTCTGACCATTTCCCAGATTTTGCAGCTGAAGTAATATTCTATGCTCTGCCACAGACTCTCAACACACAGATTTTTCCAGATGCTCTTAATAACCGCAGGTTTTTCCAGATGTTCTTCATAAGGCCAGGTGCTGACATAATTAAGAAGAGAACAAATGTGGTTTCTGTGCCTGATGTCACTTACACTGCCATGTAGGAGTCTATACTATTAAGAACCTGGTTAGATCTTAGTGGTAAAATCATGGCAAATTGTTATGCATGAAGCACACGCTTCTGGGATGAATCTGAGCATATATAACCTAGGGTTACTAATAACTAGCCTGATGGACGTGATTTGTTGGCATTTTAAATGCACCAAATTCCATTTGGAGAGGCAGGGAAGCGTGAAGATTGCTAACCTTGTCAGCCCTACTTGATATGCTTATTCTTCTCTTATTTAGAAAGCAAAATGCAGTATTTTCCCATCAACATGACCTCCTTTCTAGTCATGTCTATACCAAATGGTTGTTTCCCAGTGACCTTTCGGCAAACGAAACTATCCTGATTTGAAACAGTTCACTCTCTCTACCAAATGGAAGCCATTGTGGTATCCTCCAGATATTCTGGATTTCAGGGCCCAGCTCTGCTACTAGGCAGAGTGAGAAAGTGCCTCAGGCGGCAGATGCTTGAGGGTGGCAGCGGCCATCTTGGGGCTGCCATCTTGGCAGCAAAATGTGTTGGGCTAGTAGACTCCAGCTAACATCACCCCTGACAATTCGCCGTCCTGACAGGAACTGACAGGAATTGTAATCCATATCTAGAGAGCATCATGTCTGTTCCCCCAACAACTGGCATAAATTAGGAAGTCTTTGCTTCCTGGACTCACTAAACTGCCCAACATTTGGAATACGTTGAATCTGAACTAACCTCATTAGGATGGAAATGGAAAAACTCAAAATAAACTTTCATTCCCTGATTGCCTTTTCACAAGCCCTGCCTCTTATGGTCTTATGTGGCATTCAAATCACATTCTTTCCCCTCAAAGAATTCTGGACACTGTAGTTCACCCTTCACAGCATTACAGTTCCCAAAAACCTTTAGCAAACTACAGTGCCCAGACGTCAAGGGTAGCTTTTCCTTTATAAGACTTTGGACTTTAAATTGAGCTTTGGAAATAAATTTTGGCTCACAGGACTCTGTGAGTTTCAGCAAGGCTCAAAACCTCAAACAAATGAAGGCAAGGCATGAAGATATTTTAAAGATCCCTATTAATAAAACAACTACATACATTTCTAAATAGTCCAGGGAGGTAAAAAGGTAAAGGTAAAGGATCCCTGACAGTTAAGTCCAGTTGTGAACGACTCTGCGGTTGCAGCGCTCATCTCACTTTACTGGCCGCAGACATTCCCACCACCCTTCTGAGTAATACCCCTCCTCACCTTCTCACTATATAGAAGGATCTGGCAACTTCTGTTTCAGTGTATCTGAAGAAGTGTGCTTGCACACGAAAGCTCATACCAAGAACTAACTTAGTTGGTCTTAAAGGTGCTACTGGAAGGATTTTTTTTATTTTGGCCGCAGACAGTTTTTCTGAGTCGTGTGGCCAGCGTGACTAAGCTGCTTCTGGCGAAACCAGAGCAGCACATGGAAACGCCGTTTACCTTCCCACCAGAGCGGTACCTATTTATCTACTTGCACTTTGATGTGCTTTCAAATTGCTAGGTTGGCAGGAGCAGGGACTGAGCAATGGGAGTTCACTCTGTCATGGGGATTTGAACCGCCGACCTTCCGATCAGCAAGCCCTAGGCTCAGTGGTTTATACCACAGCGCCACCCCATCCCTCATCCAGGAAGGTAGTACAGTCCAATAACAGGTACATTATTTTCAAAAAAACTCTGTGCTTTTTGGCAAAGTATGTTTCCCTGCTCCCAAAGGATTTCCAAGAAATCAGCATATTTTGGGTGAGAACAGTGCAAACTACTAACCAGCCCTACTTTTATAATGGCAAGGCATTTGCTGCGCCTATTGAAGAGAGTTTCAAATGCGCATGAAGCCTGACACATCTCCTTTAATCTTTTCTTCTGAAGTCTGTTTCGAAAGATTTATTTCTCGGGATTGTTTATGAAAAGGCAAAGCCCTCCTAAGCACACCAGCCCTGAAATCTTTTCATCAGTTAGTTGTGTTCTCCTGTGCACCAAGCTATCCATTGATCTGAGTTCTTTATGCACTGACAAGGCCATAGCAGGATCTATAACAATACTGCCATTTCATTTCACACAGAGCTTCAGAATTCCCTTGGCACAATTATTCTCTTTAAGAGCTCTATGAAGGTGTCATTCCTGCATTACGGTTATGTAGCTGAAGGGACTGGAAGAGGAGATGCTGACTCTCCAAGACCCCCCTCAGGGTCACTTCCACACCACACATTTAGCACACATTTAAAGCACATGGTTTTCCCTGTAGAATCCTGGGAACTTTAAAACTATGATCTCTAGCACCTTCAGCAAACTATAATTCCCAGGATTGTGTGCAAGAAACCCTGTGCTTTAATTGTCTATTAAATGTGCTTAAAACATATGGTGTAGATATGCCCCCAGTGACTTGATGGCTAAGCTTGGATGATGATGATGATGATGATTAAAGTCTACATACCACCCTTCATCATAATATTCCAGGGCAGTTCACAGAACAAAATACAAGAGACAAGATAAAGACACAAGGAAATAAGTAAGACACATTTAAAAGGCTGTAGAATATTAATCAGCTGAAGGCCTGGCTGAAGAGGAATGTTCCTGGCACATAAAAATATACAATGAAGGCACCAGGCGAACTGACCTGGGGAAAGCATTCCACCAACAGGGAGCCACTACAGAGAAGGCCCTGTTCTCCAGACCTCACATGGAGGCAGCATATGAAGAAGGGCCTCAGATGATGGATGCAGAATCCATAGGGAGAGGTGGTCCTTGGGGACTGGGTCACAATTCTCTAAAGACCATCTTTTTGCCCCCGAGGGCTCTGTGTGGTGGGAATGCTGGGCAGTGCATTAAGGGTTGACATGCTGGCTAGGCTTCCCCCATCTCTCTCACCTACAAAGAACCCCCTCATCTCAGTTTCAGACACACAGAGACACACACCCTTCTCCTCATCTCTCTCACACATACAGTCATGGCCCTGAACCAGAGAGCCTCAGATGCAGGGTCCTCCTAGAACGGTAGCTCTGAGTAGCAGGAGATGGATCCACTCCCTGGTCCTCCTGGAACAGGAGCTCTGAGAAGAAGGAGTCCATCCTATGGGGAGCCACAACCCAAATCTTGTATCATGAACTCCAAGGAGATAAGTGCTGCCACAGTACTCCCATCATTCAACACAGGCTTGTTAGAGAATTAGGAATGTCTTGGATAGATTCCCAAGTATCGTATGAAATCTAAAAGAAGCCAACAGGTTGGGAAGGCACTGGCTCTTTAACTGGTCAGGTACAGCACTCAGGGACAGGGAAGGGGGAGACTTCTATCTTTGCTACATAATCCAGGCTTCACAGGCTGTGAAAATGACTTTCCTGCCTCAGTGGCAAGGCTGCTAGCTATAGGTTAAGCAACAAGGTGTTTTGTTTCTTTTGTAATGCCTATCATAATTATCACAGGTATGCTGATTTCAGATATCGCTGCACAGTTATTTGACCGTGTTCCCAGATAGTGCAAGAGGAACATGCTTAATGCCATGGAATTTCCTACTGGTGTTAACAAGGGTTTGTGATTTTGGGCTAACTACCCTGAATCAGCCACTTCTGATGTCTGCGATAATATAAAGTGGTATTTAGCCAACGGGGAAGACTCTTAGGCGATTTCTGCCTCACAGATAGAACGTTCCGATCCTTCAAACAGCTTTGTGAAATTTCAAAGAAGGAAAGAAAAGCTCAAACTTGTTTGGAAAGTCCTGCTTGTGAATGGGAGACCCAGTTCTGTCGAAAATAAAGAAAGAGATAGATGAGCTGCTCCTACCACAAAGGTGATAACTTATTTAAAAAACATTTAATAGGAATGCACCATAAACATCAAGGAATGCCGCTTTACCACAAAGGTATGCAAGAGAGCCTCTTCTCCAGTCAAAGCAACTGAAAGCTTAAACAGGATAAATCTGTATGTTCTCCTTTTATTATTATGTTCATTACAGCGTACTTATTAAATTGGGCCTTTTCTGCCTAGTGGTAAGTATGTATAATACATCAGTTTTCTGCAACAGTGGCTAGAAATTTTCTGCCCTTGTAATCGGCTGCCAGTGGTACAGCCACTGGCTCTGGATAATGGTTTCAGCATCTGCATCAGTGAGCACATTTCACAATCACTTCCAACTATCCTACCAGACATACACTCGTTCATTCTGAGGAAATATTGTATCTGTTTGGACCATGCATTGAATTCACTTGCAGAACTCCCTTTTTTTAGAAATAGAATATCAAAAGGCATCTGATGTCTGCCAGATTCAGTATTTCTCCTTGTTGTTGCTGATGATAGTGTCAAAAGTCCTCATGAAAAACAGAGTGGTTTTTTTTTTTAAAAAAAGAAATCTTTCAAACGCAACCTTTTTTTAAAATTTTAAGCTGTAGAAAAACTGCTTTCAAGTGGAACACTTGTGTTGTGTGACAAGCTGCAGCCTCAAGCTGATTTAGCACTGAGCTTTCAGTCTCTGAATTAAAAATAAAAAATCATTCCGCAGTGAAAATGGCAATTAAGTCTCATCATAAATGTGTCAGGATGTTAGCAAGACAGAGAAATGTAATGCTAAATTCTGCATGCATTGAACAGTGCAGTTCTGCCTGTGACTACTCAGAAGTAAGGCCCTTTGAGTTCAGTGGGGCTTAGTCCACAGTAAGTGGGTATAACATGTTGCTCTCCAAATGTAGGTGGACTACAACTCCCATCATCCCATGGGACAGAGTCCAACCACATCTGTTTAAGTGGTGAATTGTAAGTGGCCTGAACTAGAATGTGCATTAAGTGCACTTCCAGACTGTCACTATTTTCAATCACATACTGGCAGATTCAAGTTGCAGAAGCTGACTAGGACGTATCGAGCAACAAACCTGCTTCCCCCAAAAGATCAGACTTTTGTGATGGGGAACTGTGGGACCACACTTGCTTTGACATCTAACCTCCCTGAAAACTAATGAGAACAAATGTCCAATAAATAGACCATCTGGAATCACCGTAATACTGCCAGCCAGGCAATATTTCATTGCTCTGACCAGATTAAAACCATGTTCAATTACATTTTAAATGTCATCTGTTCATTTCATAGATTAATACCCTTCAATATAAATATATCCAAGGCAGATAACTGAAAACCCCAAATACCGTTGATAACATTAAACAAGAATAAAAATATAGAATGACCCAAACAGCAGTGAAAGCAGCATTAATATGGCACAATCCTAACCATCTCTACTTGGAAGCAAACCAAGCAAATCAGCTGGGGCTTACTCCCAGGGAAGCGCACCATTGAGGTGCCATCACTGAGAAGATACCATCTCTAATGGCCCACTGTCTCACTTCTGAAGGTACCTGGGGAGGGCCTCTGATGAAGATCTGAACAGGCAGGTTCATGTGAGTGGAGGTCATCCTTCAGATCTCCCCAACACCATCCTAGGGGTATTCAAGGCCACAACTGCATACAGTACAAGTATGTGAATACATTATTTTGAGTGTGTTCACATATTACGGAAACTGCCCGAAAGCAAACAACATTGCTTGCTTGGGGTGGGGAACCTCATTCACACTGTATTCTACATTGTTGTAACCTGCCCTGGGATCTCGTGGTGAATGGTGGGTGGAAAATCTAACAACAACAGTTCATTTTGCAAAATGTGCGCAGCTTGTTCCTCGAACGTGGATCGACTGTATGGATAGATGCAGCCATGTATGGGCTCTTGTTGCTAATCAAAACCATGTGTTAGGGAATGTGTGTGATCACTGCACACCTTATAATTATTATTGTCTTCCAGATCATTATGCTAGCTATCAGCTTTGCTTAAAAATAAAAATCCCTTTATTAACTCTATTGTTATAACCCTTTAAATTTTCTCCAGCTATCATAATATTAGAGGAAACTATAGTCTGAGCGACGCGGGTGGCGCTGTGGGCAAAACCTCAGTGCCTAGGACTTGCTGATTGTATGGTCGGCGGTTTGAATCCCCGCGGCGGGGTGAGCTCCTGTCGTTCGGTCCCTGCTCCTGCCCACCTGGCAGTTCGAAAGCACTCTTAAGTGCAAGTAGATAAATAGGGACCGCTTTATAGCGGGAAGGTAAAACGGCGTTTCCATGTGCTGCGCTGGTGCTGGCTCGCCAGCTGCAGCTTCATCACGTTGGCCACGTGACCCGGAAGTGTCTCTGGACAGCGCTGGCTCCCGGCCTCTAGAGCGAGATGAGCACGCAACCCTAGAGTCGGACACAACTGGCCCCTACGGGCAGGGGTACCTTTACCTTTACCTATAGTCTGAGCAGATGGAGAAGAGGCAAACTCACAAAGAGGGTGGGTTGTCAACAAACTGCAACTTCATTAAGCATATCTTAATATAAGCAAAGCAGTCCAATTGCCATATGTCTCTTGAGGCTCAAGCCCAGTTTCCAGAAAAATAAATAAAATGTGAGTGAATCCAGACACAGATCTGTCTGTGCTGCTTTTGAGCATTCCCCTAGATATGCAGCTTCTGCCCTTTCTAGGTGTGCTAGTCGCCACCTCCACAGAGATCTTGAGACGACTGTTGAATTTTAGAAGTGATATATCTTGCCTATTAGCCATCTCTATGTCTCAGTCCTTGCCTGTCGCCCAAAGGAACGCTGGTGTCAGGATGCTGTCAGCGGCCCACAGCTGGTTGCCCAGGAAAGTATAAAGACAAGTAAAGGACTCTTACAGTCCTTTTTTATTTCAAACTTTACAGAGAGACGCTATAGAACCCAGCCTCTTGGATAATGCCGTTGTCCCAAGTGAATCTCCACCCCCTGTCTCTCCCACTTCCTCATTCGTCATCATCATTTCCTCTACGGATGCTGCTACATGCCTTCCATCTTTGAGCTCTTTGCTCTCCTACTTTTAAGGCTCTCCAGGTTCTGGGAGATGGAGGGTCTGGAATGCTTTCTAGTGACAACGTGTCAGCCAGCTGCTGTTCCGGCTCTGCCTGCTTCTCCTCTTCCATTATTTCCCAACTTTCCCCCTCATCTGCCTCTGAGCCGTGACCTCCCGCAAACCCCTGTTGTAAATCTATACTGTCTTCCTCTTCATCCTCTCTGGGTCAGGATGGGGAGGCGGTCTTCACCATTCCCCCTCCTCTGCATAGCCCCTGACAGCTGGTTGCACCACACAAGCCATTAGCTTCATTGGCTGCACCCAAAAAGCTCATACAGCTGAGAGCACTCCACCTGTCCCGTTGTCTATCCATCTGAGACATATCCTACAGAGGTGGTTTTAGAGTAGTGTGACTGCTACACTGCCATGCTGCAAGGAGCTCCACAGCAATGCTGTAGAG
This sequence comes from Podarcis pityusensis, assembly GCF_964106645.2. Taxonomy (NCBI): domain Eukaryota; kingdom Metazoa; phylum Chordata; class Lepidosauria; order Squamata; family Lacertidae; genus Podarcis; species Podarcis pityusensis. The sequence continues at coordinate 110,359,957 of NC_138028.1, forward strand.
CAGAGTGCAAGAGATCGGGGTGCCAAATGTTAGCGTCACACAGGGTGGCACTGAAATTGGAGAGCCCAAAGTCCACCACTGATCCTCAAATGTAGCAATCAAAGGGGTGATGCAGACAGAGTGCGGCATTGCTCACCTGGCTTCCCAATGCAGAGCATCGCTGCCAATTACCAAGAGGCAGAGGAGAAGGTGCGAGGCACTGGGGGCACGGTGGAAGGAACATTAAAACCATGCTCCATGTCAAGTTGTGGGTGAACATATCAGATGACACAGCGATTCTTCAAACAGCTCTTGTTTATTCACAGGCCCAGAACAGAACTGAACTGAAGGGTTCTGCCAGCCTGCTTATATAGAGCTCCACTACAACGCAACAGTAACAACTTTCTGTAACTATCCAATCACTGAACGTCACTTTCAATTCCTTATTTGCATATGTGGTCCTGAGTGAAAACTATCTCCAGTATCCTCTTGCTGGCCCAGGGTGAAAACTTCAGTACATAACACTCCACCTCCACACCCACACCACCCTAAGCTCCCTGTGCCCTCCTCTCCTTCTTGGTAACTGGCAGCAACACTGCATTCAGCCATTTCCCACATATCTGTTAAGATCTGATTCAGCAGGTAAGATGGGATTTTCACAAGGCGGATCTGCGGAACAAGATGAGAAGCTCTTGGACTTGTGGGAATTAATTGGTATGCAATACAGTCAAAATACAGGTCAAGCGAAAGTGGGGATGAGCCTCAACAGTCATGGATCACCCCCCCAAAAAAGAATCTTAGGAACTCTGGCTTGTTAAGAGCACTGACCTCAGAGAGTTACACTTCCCAGGATTCTCCATGTTGAAGTGGAATAAGAGTACTTTAAATGTATGGTGTGTGTGTGTGTGTGTGTGTGTGTGTGTGAGAGAGAGAGAGAGAGAGAGAGAGAGAGAGAGAGAGAGAGAGAGAGAGACTTAACTTCAGTGCTGGAAATGGGACAGTGATCTTCGCTCCACCTGAGGACAGCAGGGCAGCTTGCAGGATGGGCAAGGTGGGCATACGGATCATAGACATCTCTGCCTTCCAGCTCCTCACTGCCACTCCCCATTCCCTGGCATGGCACCTGCTGCCTGAGGCAGTTGCCTCATCCTGCCTAACGGTAGAGCCAGCCCTGCTATAAAGAACACCTTTGGGAGAGAAAAGGCTGGCTTTCACCAGTGGAAAGCTACAGCTCTGAACAGAGATGTGCGAACTGTCACAACGGGACGTCTGTTCTAGCAAGCCGTCAGCTCAATCCGGTTGTGGAAAGAGTCGAAGTCAAAAGGATATGTCGGGCACTTGTTCGCCTGAAGGGGCAAGTCACCAGTTCCCACCCAGAGGAAGACAGCCTGGAGAGGACCAGCTTGCTTGATTCATCTTCCCAAGGGAGAGCAACCTCAGGGAAGCCATCTGCTGATGGATAGGTGCCTGCTGGCTGGCTGCAAGTTGTCTGTCATCAGGCACCCTCTGAAGTCTGACCATTTGAAGAAAGGACTGGACAGGAACAATGGCATTTGCCCCTCATGCCAAGTATTGTCCTTATCTTTCAAAGGCACAGTTTTATTGGAAGCACAGGGACTTCCATGCACTTTTGTCATACTCTATTAAAGAACAGATACAGCAGCAGTATTTTAAAATGGCATGATGAATCGAGCAGCTAGCCACGTGTTATGTGCACATGGCTAGGCGACAGGTGAAAGTAACCTTTTAATTACTCTGCCAGGCTTCCGTGCAGCGTAGCCATTTATTTTAACTAATGCCATCCTCTTGAAATGTCAGAGTTGTCGAACAGGCGTGCCAGGCCTCCCTTGCCAAGCCCTACACAGCTGCCAAGTTTATGAAATGCTCCTTCGGGAGATGCAGAGACCAGTTAGCCTAAGATTTTTTTTAAGAGCTGTGGGATTTTATCATTGGCTGCTTGCCTGCCTTAAAGAAATCAACCGTTTATTGCATGCTTGCGGGTTTCCATTTTTTTTTTTTTTTTAAAGTGAGAAGCTGTGAAGCAGGGAGATGGAAAGCTCTGAGGAGAGGCGTAAGGGTCTCAGCGCAGAGCAGGGAGATGATTGGACCGAGGCCCATTGCTGGAAGCTGCCATCCTTGCTGTGCGGATGCTTGCATCCCTCCCTCCCTTTCTTCCTGTGGAACAGGCATATTTCGTGAACAGACCTACATGTTGCTTGGGGAGCAGGGCTCTTCCTGGCCCTTTTGTCACCGAAGACAAACTTTGCACAAACTGCATGTAGTCATTCGTATGAGTGTGTGGTAGGTCGCCTGGGAAGCGGTGAATTCTGCCCCATTGTTTGCATGCATTGTTACGTCTTTTGTTATTACTATTACGTTCGTATCTCACTTTTCTTCCAAGGAGCTCAGGGTGGAGCTTCCAAGGATCTCACAACAATCCTGCATTAGGCTTGGAGGTAGTAACTGAACCAAGAGCATCCAATGAGCTTCATGGCTGAGTGGAGATTTGAACCCTGGCCTCCCAGATCTTAGTACAACACTCTAACAGCTACACCACACTGGCTCTCAGCCAAGTCTTCCACATCTGTTGTTTCCCCCCGGGTGCATTTCAAAAAACTTCCTCTTTCCATAAGCCTTATGATGTGGGGGAAAAAAAGAAGATACACAGTGGTACCTCGGGTTAAGTACTTAATTCGTTCCGGAGGTCCGTTCTTAACCTAAAGCTGTTCTTAACCTGAAGCACCACTTTAGCTAATGGGGCCTCCTGCAGCTGCTGCACCGTCGTAGTGCGATATCTGTTCTCATCCTGAAGCAAAGTTCTTAACCCGAGGTACTATTTCTGGTTAGCAGAGTCTGTAACCTGAAGCGTATGTAACCTGAAGCATCTATAACCCAAGGTACCACTGTATATGTTTGCATTGTGGATGGTGGTGTGTGCGTATTTTCATAGGAAGTGATAAGTAAACGAAATAAAAATATAATATTTACACCACACAATCAGTTCTATGCAATCTTGTATAATAACTGTAGTTAATTTAATTCCGTAATGCATTTTTATGGAATGATTCTATGCATCAGATAACCATCTAGGATTTTGGAGGAAGGCAGTCCAGCAGTGCTCACGCCACCACATTCCTCAATGCAAATCCCATTTTACTTCTTAACCAGGGTGTGTCCTTTAGCCTTTAGTGGCTTATAGCTATTATAATTTGAGGCTAGCACATGTTTTAAACCTGCCTCTATTATATATTTGCCTCATGACCCCCTCTCAGTCTCTGGCCTGATATGGACTTGTGTGGTCCATGCACACTGTTCGGTGCATTCTGATAACAGAGGACTTTAGGCTCTGAGTTTAAGATAACTAAATGCCTAACCATCTCTCCCCCCACCAAATCCAAAGCATATCAAATGGATTATTCTCTAGCACTTGTTTAAATTTTAATTGCCTTTTCAAGTAACAAACAAGCTTTGAGCAAAGACTTGCAGATGTTGAAAACTAGGTCATCTTGTTTATACACAGTGTGTGTTTCATACCGTACAACTGATGGTTTGCAATAAATGAATTAGGAAGATTTTTCTAATGTTTAACAAGTGGGGGGGGGGGACTTTGCAGACCTTTGCTGCACACCAGCAGGTCACCTGTCATCGGGTTTTTTATGGGTTGTGTAAGCAAACTGTCCACATTTCTTTTGCTCCTTATGTTCTTGGATTTATGTTATCTAGCTAGCGAGTGGTTGTAACTGCTTTGTGATATCTGGGTGTGGGAGTCTCAGGATTAAAAAGTCAGACCTTCCAGGCAGTATAATTTAAGGTGATATCCATTGCTATCTGTAGAATGTAAGTCTATTAATTGGGCTGTGCTTCCCCCACCCCCCAGCATCATGACCATTAACCCAACTAGTTAGTTTGCTAACCGTTCCTGTCAGGGAACTGCCATCGGAAGGAAGGGAGGTGAAGGGGCTCACACAGGTTGGGAGAGACTCAGCAGCTGAAGAGGGAACCAGTAGGGGGAGAGGAGGTGAGCTGAGGGAAAGTGAGCTGGAGGGATGGCTCAGAGACACTTCCAGCGAAAACAGTGGGGAGGTTTCAGGACCTCCTGTAGGGACACCCACTCCTCGCCAGAAACTGTCACGCAGAGAGTCCAGAAGACGTGTTTCCGTTAAGGAGCTTTTATGTTGGAAGCGATTCCGAAAGCAACCACTGTCGGAATCTGCTAGTGACTAGAGGAGCCATGTCTGAGGGGCTCCGTCACAGACAGAGGTTTGTGGACTTGAACAAACTCTGAGGGGATACGATTTTACGCACAAGCAGCTCATCATCCCATCACAGCATTCCGACAGTCTTTGAAAGCAGCTTGTGCAGGAGAAGGCATCATGAGCAACCCAGCTGGAACCGGAGAAGCAGGAGCTGGAGCGGGTCCAAGCCTGGAAGAAAGGTACCGGGTGTTGGAGGTCCAGCTAGCGCTGCAGACGGCGAGGCTTGAGGAGAGGAGGGCTCAGGATGCAGACAAAAAGGGGAAAGCCACCCAGCTCGCCAGAAAGGTACCAGGATTGGTGCAGAAGTTTGGGGGGGAGCCCAAAGACTATCATGGCTTTCGGACAGAGATGCAATATGCCCTCAATCTGCAGTTTGATGAATTCCCTGACGAGGAATCACGAGTGGCTTTCGTGATTGGGCATCTTGAAAAGGGGGCGAGAGACTGGGTTAGACCCCTGATGGCAGAGAATAGTGACGTCCTAAAGGACACGATGAAGTTCTTTCGCGCCATGGATCTGATGTTTTCCAGCGATATTGAACAGGGAGTGGTGCGCAGACAGTTAATGGCTTGCAAACAGGGGAGCCGATCTGTCCGTGAGTACTGGACTGAGTTCACCATGCTGGTTCACAGATTGGGGTGGGACTTATCGGTGGAACCCATTCAAATGCTATTTGAAGAAGGGCTTTCTTCGGCTGTGAAAGACGAACTTTCCCGGGGGCCCAGGGCGGATTCTATGGACCAGCTGACCAAATCTGCGCTGACCATAGGAGCGCGCCAGGAGGCGAGAGCATTGGAGAGGCGGGAAGGGAAGGGGGAACGTTGGAAGGAGTTCCGCATTCCAGACATTCCAGAGCCAACTTTCCCGCCGGCAGAGCCGATGGAAATCGGAACAGCGCGCGCGCGCGCAGTTTCAAAGCCCAGTGAGGGGGGAAAGAAGGAGGGAAAAGGCGCCTGGAAATGCTATCTCTGCCAACAGCCAGGTCACTTTGCCAGAGTCTGCCCCCAGAGGAAGGAATGGCAAGGGATGGTGGGAGCTGTGGAGGGAAGGGAGGAAGGAATACCGGAGCAAGTAAAAGCCAACGCCTGGCTGCCACCGTCGGGGCACAGCAGCCAGGCCAAAGAGCAGTGAAAGTGCCCACGCCAGAACCTCCTAAACCTGCCCTAGTGATAGAAGTGGCGCTAGAGCTGCCAAACGGACACCCTCTAAAGATAAAGGCGCTGTTGGACTCAGGCAGCTCCTGCAATTTCATGAGCAAAGAGTTTGCAGCTGAACACCAGATACAGACGATCCCTTTAAGCAACCCCCTGCAGGTGACCACGATCGATGGCAGGGAGCTGTTGGGAGGAGAAGTCAGCTTGCAGACCGTCCCAATGATAATGAAGGTGGCAAGGCACACCGAACTGATAGCGTTTAATGTGGCCACCTTGGGAGGAGCTCCCATTATATTGGGGATGAGCTGGCTAGCGTTACATGATCCGCTGGTGGGCTGGCATCAGAGAGTGGTTTCTTTTGGTTCAGCACATTGCTTAGAACACTGCAAAGAGGGAAAGGGTTTGGCAGGGGCCCAAGCCACCCTAGCAGGGACTGAAGTAACGGAGAACGTGAAGGTACCACGACAATACGCAGATCTCCGCGACGTCTTCAGCGAAAGGGAAGCTGACCAACTACCCCCGCATAGACCCTTTGACTGTCAAATCAATTTACTCCCTGGGGCACAGCTCCCTGTAGGCAAGCTGTACGCCATGTCAGACAGAGAGATGCAGGAGCTAAAGGAGTTCATTGACAAGAACCTGAAGAGAGGGTTCATCAGAGAGTCCAGGGCGGTGGGGGGCAGCCCAGTGTTTTTTGTGGATAAAAAAAACACGAACAAGCCGAGGCTGGTGTGTGACTTCAGGGCCTTGAACGCAGTGTCAGAACCAGTGGCCTTCCCTATGCCCAGGATTGACGACATTTTGACAAGGGTGCGGAAGGGAAAGATTTTCACAAAGCTGGACCTAAGGGGGGCGTACAACCTGATACGAATAAGGAAGGGGGATGAATGGAAAACCACCATGTTCACCCCTTTAGGGGCATTTGAATATCTCGTTATGCCCTTCGGCCTACAAGGAGGCTCCGCGTGCTTTCAATCGTTTATGAACCACGTCCTGGGGCCTTTGCTTTACAAGAATTGTGTGGCCTTCTTAGACGACGTGTTGGTGTATTCTGAGAATGAGGAGCAGCATGTGAGAGACGTCAGAGAAGTGTTGAGCAGGCTGCGAGCCAACCAGCTGTGGGTGAAACTGGAGAAGTGTCAGTTTCATACCAAGGAGGTGGAATTCCTGGGGTATCGCCTGTCAGACAAGGGATTGGCCATGGATCCCGGCAAGGTCCAGGCGGTGCTGGAATGGAAAACACCCAAAACAAGGAAGGATGTGCAGAGGTTCCTAGGATTTGGGAACTTCTATCGTAAGTTCATCCGAAACTTTGCCCACCTGACGGCGCCCATTACGGACTGTCTCAGCAGTAAGAAGAAGTTCGTTTGGACTGAGGAGGCGGAGCGAGCATTTGAGGAACTAAAAAGGGCCTTCGCCTCGGAACAACAACTCCTGCATGTGGATTTACAAAAACCGATGAGAGTGGAAACTGACGCATCAGACAGAGCTATTGGGGCGGTGCTTCTGCAGCCAGGGAAGGAGGAGTCAGAGTGGAGACCGTGTGCCTTTTTTTCGCGAAAGCTGAACAAATCCGAGAGGAACTACACGGTGTATGACCGAGAACTACTAGCCATTCATGAGGCGTTCCGGAGATGGAGGCACCTGCTAATTGGCGCACAACATAAGGTGCAAGTGTGCACTGACCACAAGAACCTAGAGTATTGGAGGACGGCACGAGTGCTCAACCAACGGCAAGTGAGATGGGCCCAGGAGTTCTCCAAATTTAACTTTGAGATTTGTTACGTGCCAGGCCCAGAGAACATTAGGGCGGACGCTCTCTCTCGCAAACCTGAATATTTGGAGGGGGAGGGAGCACCCGAAGAGAGACATGTCATTCCAGAGGACCGCTGGGTGTGTGGGGCGGCATTGGTGGGACAAAGAGAACTGGTAGAGGAAACAGAGAATGATGAATACGCCCAGAATAAGCTCAGAGGTCTTAGGGGTGAGGGAGAGGAACCAGGGGGTTTCGAGGAAAGAAATGGAGCTTTGTATTACAAAGGGGCACTGTATATCCCTGAAGGAGACTTAAGGGGGAGGGTACTCAAGCAGTTGCACGACAGCCCCACGGCGGGGCATTTTGGACAACACAAAACCATGTGGTTGGTCACCAGGGAATTTTGGTGGCCTAAGGTGAGGGAAGATGTACGGGAGTATGTAAGAGGGTGCGAGCAATGCCAGCGAGCCAAAGGGGAAAGGCGGGCGCCGGCGGGGCTATTAGAACCCTTACCAACCCCAGAACGACCTTGGGAGGCAGTGTCGATAGATTTTATGACTGATCTGCTGAAGTCCAAGGGGAAAACAGCCATCATGGTGGTGGTAGACCTACTAACAAAGATGTGCCACTTTGTAGCCTGCTCGCATGCAGTCACGGCGGAAGAGACAGCGAAGTTATTTGTAGAACACATTTTTAGGTTGCACGGGGTGCCATTGAGGGTGGTCTCAGACCGAGGAAAACAATTTACTTCCAGGTTCTGGAGGAAGCTCATGAGCTTACTGCAGGTGGAGGTCAACTTTTCGACTGCCCGGCACCCTGAAACCAACGGGCAGGCGGAAAGAGCAAACGGTGTCCTCCAGCAATACCTGAGGTGTTATGTCAATGACAGAGAGAATGACTGGGTAGAAAAGTTGGCACTGGCGGAATTTGCCTACAACAATGCCGAGAATGTGTCCACAGGGATGAGCCCCTTCTTGGCTAATTATGGGTGTCATCCCAGGGCTTTCCCAGGGGGAGAAGGGGAGAGATGGAGCGTCCCGGCAGCCGAGCATTTTGTAGAAGAAATGGAAGCAATCCATCGTCAGCTCCAACTCAACTTAGAAAGGGCGAAGGAAGAATACAAGAGGCAGGCAGACAAGAACCGAAGGGAAGGTGAAACCATAAGGGTGGGAGATAGGGTGTGGCTGTCAACCCAAGGGTTGCCGTTCAAAGGAGGTTGTAAGAAATTAAGACCCAGGAGATTGGGTCCCTTTGAGGTCATTCAACAGGTCAACCCAGTGGCTTTCAGGCTCCGGTTACCCAACCACATGAAACTGCACCCAGTATTTCACAGGTCGTTACTGTCACCGTATGAGGGGGGACGAGAAGGGATGGCCACTCGGGGACCGGTCATAGAAGAAAGAGAATGCAGCAGCCACGTGGCAGAAATCCTCGACGCCAGGTGGAAGGGGGATCAGGTGGAGTATTTGGTAGCGTGGGAAGGAGAACCGGAGTCAGAAAACACTTGGGTAATGGCAGAAGATATCAATGACGAGGTATTGATAGAAACGTTCCATCAAAGGTTCCCAAGGAAACCTCAGCCAGTGGAGAGGTTCTGGAGGGAATACTTTGGGACCACCGATGAGGAGGAGGAGTTGGAAGGATTCCCGGACTCGGAAGGGGAAGGGGAGATGGACTCTGAGGAGGAGGAGTACTTCGAGACCAGGAACCACAACAGGTGGAGAGAAGTGTTCGAGACATCGGAAGATGAAGGAAGTTCATTCCGGGGTTTTGCCTCCTCACCGCCCGTAGAGGAGGGGGCGAGAGGGGGTGAAGGGGGCCCTGGAGGGGAGGTGGATGTCAGGGAACTGCCATCGGAAGGAAGGGAGGTGAAGGGGCTCACACAGGTTGGGAGAGACTCAGCAGCTGAAGAGGGAACCAGTAGGGGGAGAGGAGGTGAGCTGAGGGAAAGTGAGCTGGAGGGATGGCTCAGAGACACTTCCAGCGAAAACAGTGGGGAGGTTTCAGGACCTCCTGTAGGGACACCCACTCCTCGCCAGAAACTGTCACGCAGAGAGTCCAGAAGACGTGTTTCCGTTAAGGAGCTTTTATGTTGGAAGCGATTCCGAAAGCAACCACTGTCGGAATCTGCTAGTGACTAGAGGAGCCATGTCTGAGGGGCTCCGTCACAGACAGAGGTTTGTGGACTTGAACAAACTCTGAGGGGATACGATTTTACGCACAAGCAGCTCATCATCCCATCACAGTTCCAGTATCTTAAAAAAAGGGTAAAGGACCCCCTGACACTTAAGTCCAGTCACAAATGACTCTGGGGTTGTGGCACTTATCTCGCTTTACTGGCCAAGGGAGCCGGCGTTTGTCTGCAGACAGTTTTTCCGGGTCATGTGGCCAGCATGACTAAGCCCCTTCTGGTGAAACCAGAGCAGCACACAGAAACGCCGTTTACCTTCCCACCAGAGCGGTACCTATTTATCTACTTGCACTTTGATGTGCTTTCGAACTGCTGGGTTGGCAGAAGCTGGGAACGAGCAACAGGAGCTCATCCTGTTGTGGGGATTCAAACCGCCAACCTTCCGATCGGCAAGCCCAAGTTTACACCACAGTCCCAATACACCCATGTCCCTTTTCCAGTATCTAGAGAGAGGTAAAATGCAGCAAAACCAACTAATCAGTTGTTAAATGGGCTATTTACCGTCTTGTGCTGGTTTCATATTTATGAGATATTTTAAGCGTTTTAAATGTATTACCATTATGCTGTTTATCCGATTGTAAATCACTTAGAAAGGCAGTCTGAAAGGCAGTTCAGACGTCTTTTAAACAAATAAGCAAAATGTGACATTTGTTGCTGCAAACGTTAGGAAAATTATGCATGCACAGACGGGATTTTAAAGCAAAGAAACCATATTCTTTTTTTTTTTTTATAAATTTTTTTATTGCGTTTCTTTCCATAATTTTGTAGATTCCAGACAACACAAAAACAGTAAATACAAGAAACAATTTTTTTTTTTTTTTTAACAAAAAAGGAAAAAAAAAAGAGAGGTTATAAATCCACTTTCAATAAATCCCTGTTTGGACTTCCCCACACCTTCTGGCTCTGCGTTCTTTAAATTAACAATGTCAGCAATTTGTTACCTTATTTCATACCTTATTGTAACTTTCAGTTGTTATGTATCTAAATTCAGTGTATTATGTCTCAATTTTAAAACCATTAAAATAAACATAACATGTTTGATTCAAATTGTCTCATTTTCTCTTTTATCACTTATTTTACCATTTACTTAACCATATTTGCTAAAGCATAGCATTTCCTAATCGTGCACTATCTTAAGATTCATACAGCTTATAATATTTTTGCAAATAGTCTTTAAATTTTTTCCAGTCCACCTGAATTGCTTCTTCGTCCAGATCTCGGATTCTGCCGGTCAATTCAGCTATTTCCATGTAATCCATCAACTGCGTCTGCCATTCCTCCAGCGTGGGCAAATCTTGTGTCTTCCAACTCTTTGCAATGAGTATTCTTGCTGCTGTGCTAGCGTACATAAACAAAGTTCTGTCCTTCCTTGACACTCTCTGGTCCACCATGCCCAGCAGGAAGGCCTCTGGTTTCTTGGGGAAGGTATACCTAAATACCTTTTTCAATTCGTTATAAATCATTTCCCAGAAGGCCTTCACTTTTGGGCAGGTCCACCAGAGATGAAAAAAGGTCCCCTCTGCCTCCTTACATTTCCAGCATTTATTGTCAGACAGGTGATATATCTTGGCTAACTTGACTGGGGTCATGTACCACCGGTATATCATTTTCATAATGTTTTCCTTCAGGGCACTACATGCCGTGAATTTTATTCCGGTGTTCCATAACCTTTCCCAGTCTTCAAACATGATGTTGTGTCCAACATCCTGTGCCCATTTTATCATGGCAGATTTAACTATCTCATCCTGTGTGTTCCACATAAGCAGCAAGTTATACATTCTCGACAAAGTCTTGGTCTTTGGTTCTAACAATTCTGTCTCTAATTTCGATTTTTCCACCTGGAAACCAACTTTTTTATCCAATTTAAAAACCTCTTGAATTTGAGCATAATGTAACCAATCTCGCACCTTGTTTTTCAGTTTATCCTGGCTCTGCAGCTTCCAATTGTCTCCAATTTTTTCAATTAGTTCCCAATATTTCGGCCAGTAGGCCTCCATATTGGGTCTTTTTCGAGCCTTAGCCTCCACCGGTGATAACCACCTCGGGGTTTTACTCTCTAATAAGTCTTTGTATTTCATCCAGACTGCAAAAATTGCTTTTCTGACAATGTGGTTTTTGAACAATTTATGAACTTTAACCTTGTCATACCATAAGTATGCATGCCAACCAAAGGTATTGTCAAAACCTTCCAGATCTAGGACATCGGTGTTTTCCAGCAAAAACCAATCTTTCAACCAGCAGAAGGCTGCCGCCTCATAGTACAACCTCAAGTCCGGCAGGGCAAACCCCCCTCTTTCTTTCGAATCAGTTAATATTTTAAACTTTATTCGGGGCTTTTTGCCCTGCCAAACAAACCTGGATATATCCCTCTGCCATTTTCCAAAACATTCCACTCTGTCCACGATCTGTAGGGTTTGAAACAAAAACAACATTTTCGGCAAAACATTCATTTTTATGGCTGCGATTCTTCCCAACAAGGAAAGTTTCAATCTTGACCAAATTTCTAAGTCCTTTTTGACTTCCAACCAACATTTCTCATAGTTATCTTTAAATAAATTCAAATTTCTGGAAGACAAATAGATCCCTAGGTATTTCACTTTTTTAACCACATTTAATTCTGTTTCCCTCTGAAACCCCTCTGCTTCAGTAGGTGTCAAGTTCTTGGTCAGAACCTTAGTTTTTTGTTTGTTCAACTTAAATCCCGCAACCCGACCAAACTCGGATATAAGTTCTAAAACCCTTTTAGTACTGAGTTCTGGCTCCTGTAATGTCAGAACTAAGTCATCTGCAAAAGCTTTCAGTTTGTATTGTTTCACTCCGACCTCTATCCCTTGTACCAACCGGTCCTCCCTTATCATGTTCAGTAGCACCTCCAGGACCGAGATAAATAAAAGAGGGGATAGAGGGCACCCTTGTCGTGTCCCTTTTTCAATTTTAAATTCCTCCGTCACCACATTGTTCACTATTAATTTAGCTTTCTGCTCCGAATAAATTGCTTCTATTCCATTTTCAAACCCCCGTCCCACTCCCATCCCTTCCAAGTTTTTCTTCATAAACAACCAAGATATGTTGTCAAATGCTTTCTCCGCATCAATAAAAATTAACACCGCCCTTGTGTTCCTATTGGTTTGTAAAAGCTCCAAAATGTCAATGATATTTCTGGTGTTTTCATATAAATGTCTACCAGGGAGAAAGCCTGCTTGGTCTTTATGAATTACTTCGTTTAAAATCTTTTTAAGTCTATTTGCCAAAATGTCTGCAAATATTTTATAATCCACATTCAGGAGTGAGATGGGACGGTAGTTCTTAAGCTGAGTCTTTTCAGATTCTGTCTTAGGTATCAATGTGATGAAAGCTTCTTTCCACGTTTCTGGTGCCCTCTTCCCATCCATAATCTGGTTACATACCTCCAACAAAGGTTGTGTCAAATAGTCCTTCAAAGTTTTATAATATTTGGAGGTAAGTCCATCCGGGCCTGGAGATTTGCCTAGTTGCATATTCTGGATGGCACCTTCAATTTCCTGTGAAGTTATTTTAGAATTCAAGATTGATCTTTTATCTTGAGTTATTTTTGATAGTCCATTTATCTTTAAAAATTGGTCTATCTCAAGTTCTTTCTGAGGCCCCTGTGCATAGAGTTCTTTAAAATATCTGTGGAAGCACTTCCTGATTTCTTCTGGTTTCTGCACCGTTCTTCCTTCAATCTCTAGATTTGTAACTGTATTTAGCTTTTGTCTTTTTTTCAGCTGCCAAGCTAGCAGCTTTCCACATTTATTTGCTGATTCAAACGATCTTTGCTTCATCTGTTTAATTTTCCATTCAATCTCTTGATTTATCAGTTTAGAATATTGTGCTTGATGGAATTTGATTTCTCTCAGCACCTCCTTTGACTTTGGTTTGGTTCTCAATTTTTTCTCTCCTTGATGTATTTTCTCCAATATTTTATCCTTTTTTCCATTCCAGAGCTTTTTCTTAATTGTATTCTGTTGTATCAGAAACCCTCTCATAACAGCTTTGCTTGCGTCCCAGATCATTCTTTTTTCTACTGTAGTATTCAGGTTTATCTCAAAATAGTCCTTTAGTGTTTTTTGGGCCTTTTTCACAATCTCTTGATCTCTTAGTAAGGTGTCATTCATTCTCCATCTGAAGGAGCCGGATTGAGTTAGTCTGAGTTCTAATTTCAGAGCATTGTGGTCGGAACATGTTTTTGGGCAGATTTCCACCTTTCTGGTCTTGGGTGCCAACCCTCTAGACATCCAGATTTGGTCTATCCTTGTCCAAGACAGGTGGGCCTCAGAGAAGAAAGTTCCTTCTTTACCTAGGGGGTTCTTTGTCCTCCATATGTCAATCAGATCCAAATTGTCAGTCAGTTCAAAAAAGGTTTTAGGCAGTCTGCCATCTGATGTTAAATTTTGGCTTTGAGACTTATCCATATATGTAGACACCACTCCATTCATGTCTCCCATCATTATGATGTTAGCATAGTCCATGTAGTCCAGCAAAATCTCATGCAGCTTCTTGAAAAATTCTGATTTCCCGTCGTTTGGCGCGTATATTCCTAATATCAAAATTTTTTCTCCTTGCGTCTGAATTTCAATCGCCAAAATTCTTCCTTGTTCATCCTTAAATAAAAATTTTGGTGCCAGGCTCTCCTTAGCATATATCACCACACCTCTTTTCTTAACCTTATCTGATGAAATAAATTCTTGGCCTAATCTTTTATTTACCAAAACTTTTCTGTGGAGCCTGGTTACATGAGTTTCTTGTAAACAAATAATGTCCAATTGTTCTTTCTTCAATATATGAAATATCTTCCTTCTTTTCTCCGGGGAATTTCCGCCATTTATATTCCAACTAAGTAGCTGCAAGGACATCCTGTACTATTTTGTTACTCCTAGAGTGGTGTGTCTTCTTTGTCCTCTGATCCCAAAGGTGTAGGCGTTGATCCGTTTCTGGGCGCTATAGGCCCAGATTGGGGTAGAGGCCAATGTGCTGCTGCTTCTTTTTGGAGATCTTCTCCGTGGTCGTGCTGGAACTTTTGTAGATCCTCTGGTGTTCTTATTTTAACCTTCTTCTGTTTGTAGGTAAATGATAATCCTTGTGGAAACTCCCACCTATAAGGAATTGCGTTAAGCCTCAGCAACTTTGCCAATTCTGAATAGGTGGCTCTCAAGTCCAATAACTGTTTAGGGATATCTCTATAAATTTCCACCTTTTTGTCCTGAAACTCCAGTGGTTTTTTAAAGTGTAGGCCTAATATCTTGTCTTTCTCCTCCCTTGATCTCAAAGTTATCAAGCAGTCTCTGGATCTGTCCTTTTTTACCAATCTTCCCAGTCGAAAAGCCGATACTATTTTAAAATCACTTTCTTCCTTTATACCCCAGAACTTTGAAAATTCTGTTGTCAAGAATCCAATCAAATCTTCTTGTTCAATTTCTGGAATTGCCCTCAATCTAAGATTTGTCTCGCGATTTTTCAATTCCACCAAAGAGAGATAGGTTTGTTGGTCCCCAATCTGTTTATGCAGAGGCTTGACTTCTGCTTTCACTTCCTCGACCTCTTTCTTCAAAGAAACCATATTCTTAACTCTGTGCTTCTCGTGGAAACTAACAAAATGGTTTTATTTTATGCTTTTCTCAAAAAATCTCTTGAAAGGATTTATTTTGTGGGGAAAAGCACACTCGGGGAATACTTTGATTTCAACTTTGTGTCATTTTTAGAATGGTTCACCTGTTGGGCTGTGCCTCCGGTGGCCTTTATGTCAGCCTTCACCAAGCTGGTGTCTTCCAGATATTTTGGACTACAACTCAAATCAGCACCAGCTAGCACTGACTAGGGTTGATGGGAGTTGTAGTTCTAGGCATCCGCAGAGCACAAGTTTGGTGAGTGTCCTTATGTAATTGAGCTGCCCATCGATGCGGCTTGTCCCAATCTGATGAGGTCTATATAATTTATTGCCAACATGGGACCAGAAGAGAAGGGGAGAGAAGGTTAGCAATGAATAGGTAACCCCTTTTATCACTTTGGTTGCAGGTCCCTCCGCTTACACAGCTGCAACTGAAGTGACTAGTATCAGGCTGAATGAGAAACTCCGCCAATTCTTCACTGAAATAGCTGTGACTACTGAGCAACGGCAGAATAAAACTTGCAAAATGAAATCCAAAGTAGATGGTGTAAGACTGCTTTGGCACAGACAAAATCTAGATGCATCTACCTGTTTGCCATAGCAACTGTATCTTGGGGAAATTGTGGCTCTATCTTTTTGTGAGTCACTCCAGACAGTTCCAGATTCTTTCTGCTGAATCTTTTCCTGTTAGTGGCATGGAAACAGCAGAAAGAGCTACCAAAAAATTCCAGCTAAAAATAGGCAGGAAAGTTACACAGTCTGATTAGAAAGGTGCTTGTGAGAAACTCAGCCAGGCAAACAGCCAAGACATTGTTCTTTCCAATATTTATATTCCAATATAATTGATTCCATCCCATGAAGTTCTCCTAAGCTCTTCCTAAGAGCATGATCTGGTGGCTCTCATGTTAGCACTCACTTAGGGTTCTTTCAGACAAGCTGCTTATTCAGCATTCGTCCTGATTCACTTGCACATACCTTATGCGGTGGGTTGACCATATCTGGTCTTTATCGAGCATTTGTTCTTATTTGTTTGTGGAATGGTTATATGACCATGAACTGCTAACCTAGCAGTTCGAAAGCACACCAGTGCAAGTAGATAAACAGCCACCACTGTGGCAGGAAGGTAAAAGGTGTTTCTGTGTGCTCTGGTCCTCCATGTGCCAGAAGCGGTTTAGTCATGCTGGCCACGTGACCCAAAAAGGTGTCTGCAGACAAACACCGGCTCCCTCAGCCTGAAAAGTGAGATGAGCGCCGCAACCCCATAGTCACCTTAGACTGGACTTAACCATCCAGGGGTCCATCACCTTTTTACCTATATGACCATGAGCATCCATCACGATTGGCTTGTGGGCTGTTCACATTTCTTCCTGTGCACATCTCCATCGCTTTCCAAACCACGGAAATATTTTCTTTTTTTAAGTGAATCTATTGAGCTAGGGTGACAGAGCAATTTAATCCATTTTAAATGTGCAAAGTTGGTGTTTGGGCATGTGCTTGAATGTCTTCCTCACCCTTTCCAATCAATACAATATATTTTACATGAGTATGATGGTGCAGAAGATAGCATATGCCTGGGAAAGTAAAGAGGGCTGCAAGATAGCCCACTGGCACAGCAGCCATTTCAGGGACGCAATACTTGATGCTCTGCAGGAGAGATCAGTTGTATTTTGGCCACTCTTGCCTGTCCAGTGTTCATAGAACCATAGAAATGTAGAGTTGAAAGGGACCATGATTTCATTTAGCTCAAGTGCCTGCAAAGCAGGATTCTTTTGCTTGAACCCAGAGCCCTGAGATTAAGAGTCTCATGCTCTATTGACTGAGCTAGTCCTTGAAGGCTCCATTGCAATAATGATTATAGAAATAAGGTCACACCTAGAGCACCAGGGTCCCATTCAGCCTCTAATTCTAAAGTAACCCACTCTGTCTCCTTGTTATCTTTGTCTCATCTTCTGGGATGGTCACATTTAGAAATATGGTTGGGTGGGAATATTTGGAGTTGATCCTACAAAGACCCTATGGTTAGCTGTTCATGCAGAGTCTTCTGCCACACTAAGTATCTGGAGTAATATTTCTGCCTCATGGCTTAGTAAGTTTTCATCAGCCCTCCAAATATTGATAGGATCGCTTTGGACAGTGTACATCAGGAATGGGAGTAGTTGGTGCTGATGAAATCCCTCCCTCTCTTGTCAACAGAAAGAACTTGTCAATCCATCCAGTTTACTTAGCAAAGTGCACCACACATGTCCACTTTGGATGGGTTTACTAGGAGTTGTATAAAGCTGATGTTGCAGAAGCAGTATAGTCCATAGAACAACAAAAGACTGCGCAGGAAAGGTGGGTGAAGCCTTGTATTATAGCAGCGTGCTGCTTGGTTAGATTCTTTTATATCAGCAGATACCCACAAGGTGGCAGGATTTAGTTGTACATACAGTAATCACCAGCGACTTACGAATGCAGTTGTGGGACTGCCGGAAGCTGGGGTGCCCACTTGGAGATACAGGCGGTCCCACATTTTGTTATTTAGCTCAGCTACTGAGGGCCCAACTAGCTGTGAGGTTAATTGTGGGGATGCAATTAATCAGCAGCTCACATTTTTGTTGCTGTTATGTTAATAGCAGCGGAAGGGAAGCTTGAGCAGCCTCTGAACTGGGAAAAGCAGGGAGGAGAATGTTGGAAGAATCAGGGCAGAAAAAAAAGGAAGAACTTTTTTTCACACAATACAGAGTTAAACTGTGGAATTAATTCCTACAAGAGGCAGGGATGGCCACCACCTTGGATGGCTTTATAAGAAGATGAAACAATTTCAGGGCTGCTATGTTCTTCCTTCACTGTGCAGATGACCTACAAGGGTCATAGAAACCAAACCACGCCCACAAGGCACCATGTCTTATTGCTGAGGACAAACTTTTCACAGATTCAGCATGCTTCCAAGCTGAAGGTATTTGTTTGAGGGATTCAAGGGCATGTTGAAAGTTTAGCCTTGCAGATTTAAAATGGATTAAAGCGCTCTGATACCCTAGTACAACAAATCCACTCAATAAAATAAAATAATGCAACCAGCAGTCTTTTTGCTGTTTGGAACAGGATGAGGAAATGCATAGAAGGGGGGGGGGGGATGACGACGGCAAATGATTAGCAGGAAGATGTGTAAACACAAGCAAATCAGGATGAATACTCACTGCCATATAACCCATCCTGCAAACAAATGACAACAAATGCTCAGTAAAGATAGGAAGAAGTCTAATCATCACATAAGCTTTGTGCAAGCCAACCAGCATTCTACAAACAGGACATCTGGAGGAAGCCAGCCTAGAAGGAACTGACATACAAATAACAGATACCTATGTAATGGAAGCTAAAGAGAAGCATCATCGAAGGGGTTGTGCAATGCAGAAATACCCCTAGGGTTTTCTGTTCTCTCTTTTCTGTTGAATTTTCAAGAAGCGTGCAGCAGTTTTCATGGTTATTTCTCATACCTTCCATTATACCCTGGAAAGGAGCACGTTTCCTTTAAATCTCAACCAGTTCTTGTCACAGTGAAAGAAGCCTGTCTGTAGCATCCACTTGTCTGTATCCCCGTCTGCTTTTAAAATGCTTTTAAATGAACACACCACAAAAGGAATTCATGCAAATGTACTCTGCTGTTCCATTTATTGGCTTTTTCAGATTTGCCTGCCTGAAATTCCTCCCCCTTCTTCTCCTCCCCACCCCCATTTACTTATCCTTTTCCAATTCTCTCCGTTTAATATTTCTTCCCCCTTCAGGTCACATGTTGGATGCAAAATGTATCAGGATCAAAAAGCATGCTCTGAGAAACAGCAAAACAAAGGCATTTAATTCCAGCTTGCAGCCTCTATTGCAGGGACATGCAGGTGGTGATGCCTCGTCACCATGACGACATGCATCCCACAGGGAGGGCTCTCCTAGGATCATACAGAGATCCCGAGGCTGGGATTGGGGGAGAGGGGAGAGTGAGCAAGCGGTTGTGTACAGAAACCGGAGAGACGGCAGCCTGGGGGTAAGGTTTCGATTCCTCCTTCCCCCTCTTTTATTGAAGCACCTTCTTTGCACAAGAATAGAAGAAAGAAGACAAGCTGCAGTTCATTAGTCTGGATTCAGGTATTGCTTCTGATAGTATATATCATAGCTGTCAAGTGTCCCTTATTTGAAGGGACAGTCCCTTATTCCAGCGCCATGTCCCGCTGCTGTCCCTTATTGATAGATGTCCCTTAAATGTCCCTTAAATGATGTCCCTTAAATTTCAAAGGAAGCAGCTCCTCTCCCTCCCTCCCTGCCGGCCAGGGAGGAGGGAGGCTCCAACTGTGTTGCTTGGCTGTGTTGCTCACCCAATAAGAAGTCTAAGAACGACTGGGGGGTGGAGCTTGCATGCCTTGTGTGTGGCTAGTTAATGCAAGCTGAGGGGTTTTTTGAATGCTGGACGCCATTTTGTTGCACGTGCTGCTGCAAACTTTGCAGCGCAAAGCCAGGCCGGGGAGCCATCTTAAGTTGAGGCTGCATAGGCCTTGTGGTGCATGTGATTCAGATTCTATTCAGTTGAACCTCTGGTTACAAAGTTGGTTGGACAGTGTTCTCAAAGCTACCAGCATGAGTTTGACCAGACTGCAGGAGGACAGGAAGACTGGAGTGCCTGGAACAGGTGAGGCTGCAGGTCCCTTATTTTGGCTGCTGGTCCCTTATTTTCAAGGCTGCTGGTCCCTTATTTTCAAATCTGTAAGTTGACAGCTATGGTATATATACCAGCAATTATAATGGCTCCAACCAGAACAAATGGTCTCTTGGAATTCTCAATGCTAATTGTAGACAGAGTACAGTGGTACCTCAGGTTACAGACGCTTCAGGTTACAGACTCCGCTAACCCATAAATAATATAGGGTTGAGAACTTTGCTTCAGGATGAGAACAGAAATCGCGCGGCGGCAGTGGGAGGCCCCATTAGCTAAAGTTGTACCTCAGGTTAAGAACAGTTTCAGGTTAAGAACGGACCTCCAGAACGAATTAAGTTCTTAACCCGAGGAAAGGAAAGTTGGAAAGGAAAGTTGAGGTAAAGATTAATTCTGCAACATTTCCTTCGGAGGGTCAGTCTGGCCATTATCAGTGGCAATCCATAGGAACATAGGAAGCTGCCTTATACTGACTCCGGCCATTAGTCTGCCTAGCTCAGGGTGGCCTGCACCAGCAATGGGGAAACTTTGCCCTCCAGGTGCTGTTGGACTCCAACTCCCATCAGCCTCAATTATTGGCCAGACTGGCTGGGGATGGTGGGAGACTAAGGAGGAGGAAACTGACAGGCACTATGTAAAGCAAGCAGGCTGGTGGCGGACTGAGGTTTGGTGGGGCAGTTCCACATTTGCAACCAGTCCAACCTCTCCTACTGTTCATCAACCACTTCCCTACAGTTTTTAGTGCATTTTCCTAGCTGCAAAAGGTTTCGTTTTTTTTAAAAAAGTGGATTTGTTGAGGCAGACCCCTTAATATGCTTTAATTGCACTGGATGCCATTTCCAGTATGATCTGGAATCCCTCCTACAAAGTTCTGACAGTCTCGAGGTGACCCATCGTTTGTCAATCAGGTTCAAGAATGAAATCTTTCTTCTGTTGCTGCTTGTTTCCATGGAGTTCCTTTCTGATTCTACCCAATCAGACAGAGACAAGTTCTGATTCCTGAGAGTAGCAAAGCCCAGCAAGCTGACAGCCACTATGTACAGAGATGCACCCCAGAAAAAAGTCATCAAGCAGAAAGCTTTGGGTGGCTGTGTTAGGTTCTCAATGCCATCTTTAGAATTTCTTTATGGAATAAAAGCTTCACATGCAGCCCTTGGCATCATATCCTGGTGTATCTATCTGCCTTTTGAGTCCAGGAAGGAGCCTAGTTTTCTGTACACATATTATTCACTACATTGATTCACTACATCTATGACAGCAGAGCTAGATGCAACTGCTTTTGTGAGGATCCAAGTCAATCCAAGACTTCCCCCCACGTCTTGTTTTAAATATAAGCAGTGAGAGAGGTATGATTCAGATGTGGACCATGGCTGAGTTTAGCCCCTGCTGTGCTCCTGATGGAAATTCTCTGCCCTGCAAGCTATTTTTGCCATTCCAGGTTTCCCAAAATGCATTTACTTGCCATCTTTGCAGAAAACCCAAAACCAATACCTCCCTAAGTTACTTGTAGTTGGACAACAAAACAACGCACTGGATATACATTAAAGAAACACTCATTAACCCTGTCTGTGAATACCATGCATAGCTAGACCAGCTATGAACCGAATCCTGTTCTCTGCAATCCACGACACTCCCCAACTGTGACAACCACTGTTAGAAATGAAAAGCAGCTGGGACTCAGAACATTGATGTCATGGGGAAGCACCACTGTGATCTCTGAGGCATGTTTTACTTTTAAAGGTATACAGTGGTACCTTTTAACTAGAGACGTGCTTTCGCTAATGGGGCCTCTTGTTGCTGCTGCACCACCGGCACACGATTTCCGTTCTCATCCTGGGGCAAAGTTCTCAACTCGAGGTAACTCTTCCAGGTTTGCAGAGTTTGTAACCTGAAGCATTTGTAACCTGAAGCATTTGTAACTCAAGGTACCACTGTATCCTGCTTTCCCCCCTGTGGAAACCTGCAAGGCAGCTTGCAAGCATGAAATAAAAACCACACCTACACACAGCATCTAATTCTGACCGGCTCACTGTAGGTTAGTGGTTTATGCCAATGCTAGAGCAAAAGGAAATGTGGGAATGATAGAAGCAAGAGGCAGAGATGGAGTTTGCACTTCATAGTGTGGGTGACGCTTTAATTATCAGCTTGCCTTGAGGTCCAATATCTGAAGAGGGTTAAGACCAATGCTATTGCCTCTGATGTCCTCCTCCTGTGCAAAATCCACATGACCCTTGTAGTCCCATGGGCTTTTCCTAAGCATTGTATTGTCTGTGCTAGCAACAGAATGGAAAATCTCAGAAGGGTGGTGTATAATATCACTTGATATAAACAGGGTTAGTAGTCCATGAAAGTGACAATTTAACAGAACAGGTGCCAAGGAAAATAAGAGAGCAAGGGCCTTTTGGAGAAATCTGTTTTTATTCTTTACTTATTTCACATTTTAATCCCATCCTTTCTCCAATGAGGTCAGTTCATGTTGATGGTGCTTCCTCCATTTATCTGTGCAACATTCCAGTGTAGCACATGAAATTGAGAGAAAATGACTGGCCTTTGTGGCCAAACCAGGACTTCATACTAAGCTCAACACTCTAATCCAGGAATGGGGAATCTCTGTCCCTCTAGATGCTGCTGGACTACAACTCCCATCATCCCTGACGACTGACCACACTGGCTGGGGCTGATGGGAGTTGTTGTCCAACAACATCTTGAGTCACACCCTTGCTCTTAATGCTGTACAACAATGATTCATTCCAGTTCAGTTTGTATTTCAGTTCTGTCCTTGCAAGGGGTACAATACCAGGTCTAGCAAATGGAGTTGCTTCTTTTACATTACCTTCCAGAATGTATATTATGCCCAGTATTTAACACTATATATTAATGTCTCTCTGTGTGAGAGAGATGTGTGAGAGAGATATCTATATATCTCACAGTCATTTATTTTTCCTAGCTTGTGCAAAAGCTATAAAATGTAAAGGTTAATAGAATCAGAATATAAATATTCAGCTTGCATGAATAACAACAAAATTTGTAAGCCCAGTTGTAGAATATTTGCTCAGTTTATTTAAGGACCAAAGTAAGTAGGAGGAGAGTGGGATATGTCCTCTATGCGTCTAAAGCAAAATGGGAGCTGAGAAGCTGGGCCATTAAGTTGGCTCTGCTGAGAGACCAACCCTATCAGAATTCCCCTCCTTCAATTGTCTCCTGATCGAGCTCAGAAGACGGAGAGAATGGAAGCAGGATCACTCAATCCTTAGTTCCTCTACCCTGTTTTTGGCAAATTCCCCTTCCCCTTTCACCACAACCCATCCTACCCTTCAAGATAGATTTCTAAAATGGTTTTTAAGGGGAGAAGGGACAGGAAAGATACCTTCCACCAGCCTCATAGAGCTTCTTTGAATCAAATGTTCAAATTAGAAATAGCAACTTTGGCTGACTCCTTTTTTTTAGTTCCTAACCCCTGTGCGGGTGCATAAAAAACTTAAAATGACATTTTTTTAGACTAAGAAATTACTTAAGTGTTGAGTGTGTGGCATGCCCGCCTGCCTGCTATAAATTGTTCATGATATGTCTTCTCGAATATGCATCAACCCTAAGTCCTGCAGCCAAGATGCATGTGATTGCTTTCTCTCTGGAGAGATGCTAATAGCCTTCAGTTTGCTCTGCTTAGGTTACTGCAGTATAATATTACCTTTTTATTCTGCCCAGGATTGAGATTACAGGGTATTTTTCCTTATCAGGAAGAAGGAACTATTTAATTTCATGTGATCAAGAGCACTAACACCACATCTGAGCGGCATTATAGATTTTGGTTGCGAGGCGATTTTTGCAGGAATAGATCTGACACGTCAGAATGTGCTCGCTCCATCCCCCACTCAAAAGTGACGTTAACCGGCAAACGTCAAAAATAATGATTTTCAATTGGATCCAGAGTAAAAGGAGATAACGAGGAGCACTGGTTGAAGCTCTACTAAAAAAATAAAAATGGACCGGCTTATTGCCTGCTCCAGCAAGCAGCTGATGACACTTAACAGTGCAGGGTGCTAGGACTGAAAGCAGGAGCCTTGCAGTGGTGCAAGGTTCAAACCTCAGTACCTTGCCCTCTGAAACCCTTGGGCTTGCCGATCAGAAGGTTGGTGGTTTGAATCCCCACAACGAGGTGAGCTCCCGTTCCTCGGTCCCTGCTCCTACCAACCTAGCAGTTTGAAAGCACACCAGCGCAAGTAGATAAATAGGTACCACTCTGGTGGGAAGGTAAACGGTGTTTCCGTGCACTCTGGTTTCCATCACAGTGTTCCGTTGCTCCAGAAGCGGTTTAGTCATGCTGGCCACATGACCTGGAAAGCTGTCTGTGGGCAAATGCCGGCTCCCTCGGCCTGAAAGCGAGATGAGTGCAGCAACCCCATAGTTGCCTTTGACTGGACTTAACCATCCATGGATCCTTTATATTTACCTTTTTATATCTGCACAAAGCAGGGATTCTGTATTAGGGCACATCTGCCTAGCTGGTACATGCTTTGCATACAAAGAGGACCAGGTTCAATCACTTTTATCTCCAACAATCATCTGACTCAGCACAAAGCAGAATGAAGTGGGCTCTGCCCATCATTCCTCGAGCGCTGATGATTATTGTAGCCAAAACAGGAACAACATGCTTAATTGGAATGAGTTACAAAGCAGAGCAAGCAACAAAGTCTCCATCATTTTATTTTATGTTTATTTTCGTATTGTGGAGGTCTCAACTGAAAGATACAATGAATGTAAAGTAAACAAAATGACTGTGGAAAAGAAAATTACATGAATCTGAACTTAAACTTATGTACATTATGCTGCCATTTTTTTATACATTATTTATATATGCTAACTGCATTGTCAACAGGATAAACAGCTTACAGTATTCTCAATACTGTCTTGGTCTACACTGAATTGTAGCCTGTTGAAACTTTAGAAGGCTGAGAGGAAAAAATGGGGGGAGAGCTCATTGATAACTGCCAACTATTGCTCAGTGATAGGAAGAAATGAGGCGATTTCATTCACTTCACTACTTCCTCTAGAAAATGAAAGTGGACCATGGAAGGAGCAAGGTGCAGTCTTAGCAAAGGCAATATTCACATGCACCAGTGCCCTCCCAGTTATCTGTAATGGTTAGGAATATAAGATATCATCTGCCGAGAGCTTGCAAGCTAGACCTGCTGTGGCACATGTTTGCAGAAATACACTGTGGCCAAACCATTTGCTTGTATGCTCAAATATGTACAACTATAAAATGAGTATTTACATCACAGAGTTAAACTGGCGTTTGTTTTTTGTCTTTGTTTCTAAGATTTAGCCATGAACTATACTGAGAGCAGAGGACTATACAGTACTTTTAAGACAAAGTAATACTTTTAAGACCCTATCTTTTTTTGCCCATTTCCGGGCCTATTTTTGCACTACTTTACTCCCGAAACCATTTGACCAGTCAACAGGCACCTCTGGCATGGGACACTTCTGTCTGTTCCCTATTCCTGCTGCACAGATGCTCGGTACTGGGAATTAACCTGTGACGGAAGTGATTGTTCCATGCAGAGACGATCTCACCTTGGGCAAAGGGCTGGATTTAGAGAAATACCTAGGACTGAGATAGTGTGTATGCGTGTGTGTATGCTTGGATTGAGTGATCAGCATAAAAATAATCCATTTGGGATTTTTTTTAATTTTTATCAACTGCAGGCACAAGAGGATTTGCCTGATTGGTCAACAGAAGGTGTAAAATCGCTTTTTAAAAAACCATCGGAGCCAACCTTGAAATACAGAAGTGGTTTAAAACTCTGCCTGATGACGTCACGTCGGTTCCATGCAGGATCTGTTAAGCGCAGCATGCCTTCATGCAGTTTGCTTCTCTGTCTGCATGTGACAGAGAATCAGAGAGTAGAACACGTGGTCCTGGTAACCCCACCCCTTCCCTCCCGCCGCAACAGAAAACCCGTTTTACAAAAATAGTCACATATAATAGTAAACACCCTGTGAATGTTTTTTTGTTTTTAATGATAAACCCACCTACACTGTGTGTGTGTGTGTGTGTAAAAATATGGCAAATGTGGCAGTTGAAATAGACACAGTGAAAACACTTACCGACCAAGTGTCTTGCAGTATATTAAACACATAGGCTATAGCGTTGTGCACCTCTTGGAACAGCCATATTGTCTCTGTTCCTGTCTTGTCTCTCTTCCACCCTGCCGGCTGTGAGTAAAGCAGGCTCCTACCCTGTTTTACAGAGTTAGTTTGGTGACGAGGGGTCACTGTCTTGTTATAGGCACTGACCTTTAGAGAGATTTTATCTGTTTATATACATATATAGATATATCTATGTAATATATTTATAAAGTATAAAGTGACAGGTTTGGCATAAATCTCCCAAGGGAGTCTCGCTGACAGGATACGTACCCTTTCAAAGGCTGTAAACAAATTTGCACACAAACAGGAACGTAAAAAGTTTGCTTCACTTTTTGCTAGCCCTGGCATCTTTACTTTTATAGTCTCTGTCCGTTTTGCCCTTTTCATATTTCTGTTTGCCTGGCTTGGTAACGCTATCGTAGGAAGGCGGGGAGGTGGTTGAGGAGCTTTCCTCTGTTTTCTCCGGAGGAGTCGAGTTCCTGTTAAATTTATCAGGAATCGTGTCTTTGATGGGAAGGGCAATGCCGTCTTTGCACTTGTCTTTATTATACATAGAGGTCACTTTTTTCACTTTTTGTTTTAAGAGGAAACTCCTGAAAGCCCGCTGGATGATGGTAGCAGACACTTCCTCTTGCTTTCGTTTCAGGGTGGTTGTAATTGGCTCATAGGACACTTTCGAAGGGTTGGCTGCCATGAACCGGTCTTCCATTTGCACTCTGAGCAAATCCATTTCTTCGCTTTCCCCCAAAACACGCTTTGTAAAGGCAAACAAGATGTCAAGGCAGTGAATTCGGTCACCGCTTACCATGGGTAAATCCATTGCAATAAGCTGAACGTGGTTTGGTTTTGCAATGAGAAGAGGCGGCTCCAGAGAAGCTGCAAAATCAAAGAGTTTACAGTACTCTATAAACTGGGTTGCATCCGGATCAAACTTTTCCCAGACCTCATAGAACATCTCAAAGTCGTCCTCGCTCAAAGGCTCAGCACTTTCTTCTGTAGCAACGCTGAAGTTCTCCAAAATCACGGCAATATACATGTTCACTACAACTAAAAATGATATGATAATGTAACTAACAAAGAAGAAGATCCCAACGGAGGGATTGCCGCAGTCTCCTTTCACTGAACTTCCTGGGTGGTCTATCTCAGGGTCACAGTCTGGCGGCCCACTGTTGAGAATGGGAGCCAGCAACCCATCCCAGCCAGCAGAGGTGGTGATTTGAAAGAGACAGAGCATGCTGTTGCCAAAAGTTTCAAAGTTGAACATGTCATCAATGCCCACTTCTCTCTTCACGTAGGCAAAGTTGGACATTCCAAATATAGCGTAGATGAACATGACCAGGAAAAGGAGAAGACCGATGTTGAACAAGGCAGGGAGAGACATCATCAAGGCAAAAAGCAGAGTGCGGATCCCTTTAGCACCCTTGATGAGACGCAGGATGCGACCTATCCTGGCAAGTCGGATCACTCGGAACAAGGTGGGCGACACAAAGTATTTTTCAATGATTTCTGCTAGGAACATACCTGCAAAGAAAAATATTTAAGGCAACACCAGTTTTATAACCAGATGTTTCATATTGTGTAGGAACATGAATTGGACATTATACTCAAGATTCATGCTATGAGCTGGTTTGCAGGTTGTGCTGAACCATAGTTTGTTTTAAACTATAGTTTATATCCTTCTCACTCCCTACACATCTTCAGACACCCCCCCATGTGGGTGCTCTGCACAACACCAACGAACCACAGCATGGCTTGTTGTGTCCTGCAGACCATGGTTATGGTAAGACAGAAATAAGCCAAGATTTGTTCTTGACATTTTTAACTTACCACTCATGATTCTTTTTATTTAAAAAATCAAACCACTTTGGGGGTTTGCATGACAAGACAAGCTATACTATGGTTTGTTTCTGCTGTGTGTGGCACCCATGGAGGGGGAAGTTATGTAAAGAGTGGGAGACATTTTCACAATTAAACATGATTTAAAACCAACTATGGTTTAGTGCGCTGGGTGAAGCAGCTCCATGGGTGAAAGAAATCTAAAGCAAAGGGAGTTCTTTTCTAGGATGCCTCGAATATGACCATATTAGTCACAGGGAAAGAGATGGATGTCAGCATGTGAATGTAATTTAATATGTCCCAGTTGTGCTCATACTGTAAATATTAATGTTTTTCTTAATGCAGATACATAAGACAGAGGTACACAAAGCATAACCACAGGGAAGTAGGCTATCTTGTAAAACATCTTGAAAACATGTGTTGTTTTAATTACAATGTGAAAATTGTGGGACAATTATGTGGATGTAATTTAATATACATGAAGATTAACAATGAAGAAAAACAAATATTCTATTTTGTCATTTGTTAATCTTCAGTTATCTTAAGCACATTTTACAACTGTTAATTTGATAGCATCACAAAACGAGTAAGAAATATAACAGAAATTCATTAAAAAATGATTTTAAAAAACATTCCAAAATGGTTTGGCTGAGTTTAGAGTGCTAGTCAGACTGTGGTTAGGACATAAAGGTAAAGGTAAAGGGACACCTGACCATTAGGTCCAGTCGTGACTGACTCTGGGGTTGTGGCGCTCATCTCGCTTTATTAGCTGAGGGAGCCGACGTACAGCTTCCGGATCATGTGGCCAGCATGACTAAGCCGCTTCTGGCGAACCAGAGCAGCGCACGGAAACGCCGTTTACCTTCCCGCCGGAGCAGTACCTATTTATCTACTTGCACTTTGACGTGCTTTCGAACTGCTAGGTTGGCAGGAGCAGGGACCGAGCAACGGGAGCTCACCCCGTCGCGGGGATTTGAACCGCCAACCTTCTGATCGGCAAGTCCTAGGCTCTGTGGTTTAACCACAGTGCCACCTATGTCCCTTGGGGTTAGGACATATGATGAAGCAAATTTGTGTTTTTCTGTAGGATCTACATACATGATAACTTTTGTCTACAAATAACACACTTAGCTTCACAGATACCTTCATGAAATATTATACATGTGTAGGAGGAAATGTTCATCATACGGTCATATGTAGCCAGCATATATGTATAGATTTATTTATTTTCTGTTTGTAAGCACAACAGGAAGTCACAGCCAACCATGCCTTCCCACTGTTTTTACATCGTGCAACAGACAGGTGTCCATTCATAATACACAATTATGTGGGTGTACTATAAGCACTTCTCCAGGTTGAGAAGGGGGGAAAAAACAACCACAATATGTGAAAAGGCTTGTCAGGCTACGCCTTCATGGAAAGAAATGGTTCTTACCTACAATGGAGAGAATGACAACTACGAAATCAAAGATGTTCCATCCGATGGTGAAGTAATAATGACGGAGTGAAATCAGTTTGAGTACACATTCGCCAGTGAAAAGCACAATGAACACTAGATTAATCCTAGATAAAATGGTTTCCATTTCTTTACTTTGGTCATCTGTTTCCACCATCATGGTGACCATGTTAAGGCAGATAAGAATCATGATGCTGATGTCAAAGGCTTGTTTTGTTACAAAATCAAAGACCATGCCTTGGAATTTGTTCTGTTAAAAATAAAAACAGAAAATGGGAATAATGTGAAAATAACTCTCTTTACAAACATATCTCTATCATCTATCTATCTATCTATCTATCTATCTATCTATCATCTATCTATATCTTGCCCTCTTCTTTTGAAGGATCAGGCTATTAAATCTGCTTCCTAGCACCTTAGCTTTTTGAGAAGTAATTGCTAGAGCTCTTGCTTCTTTTAACATTATTGGGAGGCAAGCAGAAAAGCAATCAACAACCTCAATTTCATCTGAGCTGCCCTAAGAGTCAGGCATGTGGTGAACCAAAATATTAAGGCCACTGCTACCTAAAGTTTCGTATATTTAAACTGGCCAGCATAAACTACAATAATTTCACCCTATATTACTTGAAAATGTAAGAGGTGGGGAAAACATGATTAGGGTATAATTGAGAATGAAAGCAGAGAGCAGGTAGCAAATTGTTGCCACTGCCTCTACACCATTGTGGAAGCTCTTTCATCTGCCATACAAGAAGCATCACCAGAGAGTTTGTGAAGACAATTTTTTTTGGCTCAGACTTTCCCTGACCCATAAGATGGGACCTGGTGATTTCTTAATCCCTTTTTTTACCTGGGCCTACTGTTGTTTACCTGGGCCTATTATTACTATTATTTCTTCCAATCTTTCATCATAAGGTCCTAGGGCAGGTTACAACAATTTACAATATTAATACCATTGCCATGTAGCTCAGTTGGTGACAGCATGGGGCTGATAACACCAAGGTTGCAAGTTTGATCCCCCTATGGGACAGCTGCATAGTCCTGCATTGCAGAGGGTTGGACTAGATGATCCTTGGACGTCCCTTCTAACTCTATAATTCTGTGAGTCTATGAGTCTAACAGTCTAAAACAAACCAGTCACAAAAATAAACTGTAAACAAACTTCTCAGGTATCGAAGCCCAGGGTAAAGAAGTTTATAGTTTTATTTTTTCATGTTATTTTTGCGTACTGCTTAGATTTATTTTTTTAAAAATAGTATATTAAATGGCTTATATAGACTTTCGATAGACAGTGCTGAATCTTCAAATATATGAAGTAGAAAGAAATCCTTACCCCTGGTCTAGGTATAGGTTTTTGTGGCTTTTTAGACCCTAATTTCTTCATGGCATTATAATATTTCTTCTGTTCTTCCGTCATAAAGATGTCCTGGCCTCCAAAGTAAAGAAATGAAATGAAAACAAATCATGTTACAAAACACGTCCGCAGATTAACTTATGCTCTGATTAACTGAGCGCATTTTAAAACATTGGTTAAAACACCACGTAAGTTCCAGCTTATACTAGAGGCCAATGAGAGCCTTCATGGGCCAATGCGTATTACTCTCATATTACACCATATTGATAGCCTACCAAGCTATTTCATGGGCCCAGTTCAAAGTGCTGGTTTTGGCCTTTATGGTAAGGTTACCAGACATCCCCGTTTCCCAGGGACAGTCCCCGGATTTACAAATCACTGCCCTGACAAAATCCATCTATTTAGTAGGAAGTTGAAAAGTGTCCCCGGATTCATTGAAAAAAATCTGGTAACCTTACTTTATGGTCCTAAATGGAAATCATGAACATCAACGCGACCCACAAGTACGCATCCACTTAAATGAACAGCAGGGGATCATTCTCCCTAACACCTATCTGAGGTATCATGGGCAGGTAGTCAGTATGGGTCCTGGACCAAATTTGTGCAAGAAGCCTGTTTGGTTCCATTGTTGCTGTCTTTTCGTCACACTGTAAATTATGCTTTTTCTTAGCATAATCAAGGGGTGGGTAGGACTTGCAAGATGATTAATTGTGCATTCATTTTGCCTCTTTTCTGGATTTGCTGCTGTGCTGTAATGTTTTTAGCGTTTTCAATGTTTCATTTAGACTTGATTGCTGTCTAGGGGCCTTTATAACGACAGAAAAGCGGAATATATATTCCCCCCAACCCCCCAAGTTACACATTACAAGTTAACACTCTCAGGGTCTTGAAGTGATATCATACTTTTTTACTTTATTTTTTTACTTCAAGTTCATAGTGGTGCAGCAGAAAAGTCAGCTTCTAAAGCGAGCATTTTAAATAAATGAAAAACTGTCTATTCTTTTAATGTTCTAAGACGATTACTTCACACCAGGCAGGACTTAGGTTTGGCGATTAAAAAAACCACACCAAATATTTATAGCACAGTGGTACCTCAGTTTTCGAACGTCTCGGAAGTTGAACGTTTTGGTTTCTGAACGCTGAAAACCTGGAAGTAAATGCTTCAGTTTTCGAACACGCCTTGGAAGTCGAACATGCCATGTGGCTTCCGCTGAGTGCAAGATCCGGAGGCCTAGCTGTCGGCTATTGAGTCCTCAATTTTTGAACATTTCGGAACTCGAATGGTCTTCCATGGTATTACGTTCAAAAACCGAGGTACTACTGTAGCTTTATTTCCAGAGAATAGAGAAAACCCTTAAATACTTATCTTCTTTTTTTGTTGATTGAAGTTATCTATGATGACACCAATGAAAAGGTTTAAAGTAAAAAATGATCCAAAGATGATGAAGATAACAAAATAAAGATACATGTAGAGGTTGTCCTCATAATACGGCTGATCTTCTACCTACAATCCAACAAGAAATGGCAGGATCTCAACATAGACACACGAAGCACCCATTTTCTTCAAAGCACACAAATTCAATGAAAAGAAGAAGAAGAAGAAACAGCCTAGCATGTGTATCTATCTGTATGCAACTACTGTGTTATAAACAATGAGCCCAAAATTTGAGTGGTTTTTTTAGTTCCTTAGGTCAGCAGACTTATGGGCTTGTCATCTGTACGTCACAGAAAAACCATCAATATTTTGACTGCAGGGATTGTCAAGCAGACTCCCACGAGTTACCAACAGAATTAGTGCTTACATGTATGATGGAATGTATACTGATACTTACATCTCTTGAATCAACAGCTGCATACATAATATCCATCCATCCTTTAAAAGTAGCCTGCAGATAAAATGCAAACATTAAGCACAGTTGTAAACATACAGGCATGTATGCAGGGAATGTTGATGTCAAAATTTGGCGGAGGAGTTGTATCAACACCGCCTGTGGCGCAATGGGTCAGTGCGTCTGGCTGTTAACCAGGTTATTGGTTCGAGCCCACCCAGGGATGGCAGAACCTCGAAGCCTGATCCTATGCACTGGTATTTTATGCAGGGAGTATAGGGTAGGAAAACTAAACTACTTACAACTTGAAGCAGAGCGAGGTAACCAGCTCCAACATTGTCAAAATTTACTTTCACATTTTTCCACCGGGCAGGCTGATTGTCGTTGATGAGCTCTTCACACTGAGTTTTATTGTCAACCTCGCTAATATTAAACATTTCACCTGTCGTGGTGTTAACACAGTGGTAGAACTTGCCAGCAAACAAGTTTACGCCCATGATGCTGAAGATCAGCCAGAATATGAGGCAAACCAAGAGCACATTCATGATGGAAGGGATTGCACCAACCAGAGCGTTGACAACCACCTATCATGAAAATTGGACAGAAAAGAAAAGAAAAAGAAAATTCCGATTTATCTTTTACAGCTGAAGAATATAGCTTCCAAATTTCTACTTGTGTCTTTACAATTTTGACACTTAGGCTGTTTTAAATACGCATACACATATATGTGGGAGGGGGTTGATGCATGTTAATAGAAAATCCCGTTGTTAATGGTACAGTGCAAAAGAAACAAGACAAAGAAGCAGGAACTAAACTCTACAGGGAAAGCAAGTAAGTGCAAAAAGTAAAATAAAACCTGATAGTGGCAAGATGGAATCGTAACATTTGTGTGCACTAGGCAGGAAAAAAGAGAGAGAGAAAAGTTAAATACCAAGAATATAAATCAAAGACCGATAACTGTGCAACAGACTAGGCCTTCAAACAGGGAATGGCTGAGATGCTGAAGCAAACGAAAGCCATGAAGCAACTGCCTGGGTTTTAAGATGTCTTGTAAAGCAACAAGACTTTCTCCACTAAGCATTCAGTCTTCAACCCTAATTCTTTAATAAGCCTTTTAAATTTGCAGAGCTTTGTGGAAGGAGAAATGCATATTCATGTTACATATAGCCAAATAAATTCAAGACTAATTTATGAAATAGCTACACTTCTCTTTAGGAAAACTATGTGCACTGATTTGACTTTGCTCTAAAATGAAGATACTACTTCTGAAGCAGCCTGAGCTTTTGTTGGCAAATGCACATTTCATTGGATGTCAATATTAAGTGCAGAATCCAATTCATGCCCTTGTGTTCACAGGAGGTATTTTGATTCAGCAGAGGTGTCTGCTAACAGAAGAGAAGAGGGGGCATTTTTTTTTTTTTTTTTTGCATATTCCCCCTCACCACTGCAATCCTCAGTGCCCCTCCTCCAAATTAGCTCCAGAGTTTGGGGGACCCCCCCCCCCGTTGGAAAGTGCAGAGGGAATTTGCAAAAACCACCTTCTCTTCCTTTTCCATTAGTGGATGCTGAATCAAAAGCCCTTCCGTGAGCACGAACATGTTTTGGAATTAAACTAGATATCAAGATGTTTTGCATAAAAAACGGAGGAAATCTAAGGGTTTATTGCAAGATAGGTGAAGCCTTGATACATGCTATACATGCAAGGATTGTCTTGGGGGCATGTCCACCTTGCAGATCCACAATTTTGTTTGGCCTCTTCACTTGATGAGGACTTGGCAACCCTTCTGCACCCTTCCGTCATCTTGAAACCTACAGGCACTGAACAAACCTTCTCCCTAACCCATCCCCAACCCCAAATCATAAAACCTAAATTATTTACTGGAAGGCAGATATCAATGTGGCCATCAGAGAGGTCAAATGAGTTGTTGGACCAAACCAGAAGCATCATATAAACATCCTAAAAGATGGCTGGGGAACCTGTAGGTCTCTAGAGGTCATTGGACTCCAACTCCTCTCAGCCATGGAGGGCTGGAGCTTCCACATTCTTGCCCTATAGATAGCCATCCTTTAAAGTAAAAGACATCACACACACTTTTTCCCAGGTGATGCAAATAGTTTCTAATATACTGCTAATGAGGAGTTCATGCTCCTTAGCTTCACACTCGAGCTCTCTTGCATTGCCTTGTTTAGTATGCCTTTTTAGTCTACCAGGGTAAACTTTTATTATTTATTTCATAAAATTTATACACTGCTTGATCGTAAAAACAAACAAACCTCAAAGCGGTTGACAAAAAAGAGAAAGCAGTAAAATCAAGAAAAATTCACAACCATACTTTAAAACCATACAAAAGTTAAAATACTAAAAACAGATTAAAATTGCCTCAATTTTCTAAGTATCTGGGTTGGCTTGTCTAAACAAGAATGTTTTTAACAGGTACCCCAAAAGGTATTATTACAGTGCAGTGCAGGCACTTATACACTAAACAATCTAACAAATGTGGAACAGGTATTATATGTCACCTGCAGTAGTGGAAATTCTGTCCAATTTTGTCTTTGGAAAGAAATATTGGATTCTAGGGATTATGCAGCTCTTAAAAGATTTTTAATCTTTGGTCTACAAATTTGTGTGGAAATTTTGTGAGAGTCTGAAGGCTGGAGTCCAGTGCACCATCTAATTATCTGTGTGTCAAATCCCAATAAGCAGAATTCATTCCTGTTGTTAGATTTCATGACAGAACAATCTGGAATTTTGAGACCCTGAAAACTAAATTTGTGCCCTTATCATTTATGTGATTTGCGCTCCCTCAGTCTTCAGGTTTAGGTCCTTAGTATAGTGACCTTTATACACTGGAATATTGTGTTGTTAAAAGGTTTTTGATTTGAGTATAAATTCCTGACCACAAGTTCACTAGGTTGAACTATTAAACCATGAACACACTCACCTGCATTCTACTGCTGAAGTGACAGCAGTTAAGCCATCTTCAACGTGTTCTCTACCATTTTCAAATGATGCTCAGATTGAAAACATGCAACTTTTATTTAATGCTGTGTAGCCTTGTCGGGAATGCATACAGGGCTGTATGTATGTGGGAGTGCAGGATATTATGCCTGGTGGAGCATTTATAACTCTTCTGCCTGCAAAAGTATCCTTGAAAGTATGTTTGTTGAAAGCTCAGAAGCCAGGCATGTGGCTAAACAAGCTTTTTTTTGGGGGGGGGGGCAGGAGTGCAGCTGCTTCAGTTCAATCCTTTGGCCCTCCCATAACTCATAAGACTATGCAACATGGTAGAAATTGCCAAACAAACTATGTAACAGAGAAATATAAATACACAATTTATCAGTCTGTGTAACCCAATGATGTTCCAAAATCCAGCTTTCCTTGCTGCAAACTTTGGACTGCTTGACCTCAATATTTTAATCTGGGAGTTGCAAAGTACACATAGCCCTGTACACTCACACACAAATCTGATCATTCTGGAGTGTCTTAACACAACCAATGCAATCCTGAAATAACTTTTAAGCAACATACATGCAAGGGACCGAGATGTAAATGCTTGGCTGAGAAGGAAACCTCCCCAAAGACTGTAGAACTGATAAGCTTTTAGAAACGCTGGTGACTGTGGCATGCAGTAAAGAAAAAGAAAAATATATAGTGCAACATTTCAACATGGATTTGTCATTCTTTATTCTGCGTGGATAGTCATGTTTCATGCACATATTATTTCAGGGTCATTTCATGGCTATCTCACCCTCATTCCTTCAAATCGTGACAGGGCTCTTAAAGGCCTCAAAGCTCTTAGTGTTCGAAGTGATTTAATGGCACCCAGTTCAGAATAGCCCAGAGCATTGGCTACTAAACTAACCAATGAAACCTGCAGGTGAGGGGGAAAAAAAGGTAAAACACGTTAGTGCGTTTCCTTATAATACAGACATAGAGAACAAGATAATAATAATAATAATAATTATTATTATTATTATTATTATTATTATTTATACCCCGCCCATCTGACTGGGTTTCCTCAGCCACTCTGGGTGGCCTCCAGCAAAATATTAAAATACAATAATTCATCAAATATTAAAAGCATCCCTAAACAGGGCTGCCTTCAGGTGTCTTCTAAAACCACAGAACCAGGATTCACTGCACCTGAGGCCCAGAACTTCACCTGAGGCTCAGTACTATCCACATGACTGGCAGCAGCCCTCTAGGATTTCAGACGGGAGCCCTACCTGGAGATGCTAGGAATTGAATCTGGGACCTTCTGCATGCCAAACATGTGCTCTGCCACTAACTACAGTCTTCCCCTTTACCCTGTTGCAAAACAGACACACGGTATGGTGGTGACCCCAGCCATAGAGTGACTAGTGGGGTGCCACAGGGTTCTGTCTTGGGCCCGGTCTTATTCAACATCTTTATCAACGACTTGGATGATGGACTCAAGGGCATCCTGATCAAATTTGCAGATGACACCAAACTGGGAGGGGTGGCTAACACCCCAGAGGACAGGATCACACTTCAAAATGACCTTGACAGATTAGAGAACTGGGCAAAAACAAACAAGATGAATTTTAACAGGGAGAAATGTAAAGTATTGCACTTGGGCAAAAAAAAAAAGAGAGGCACAAATACAAGATGGGTGACACCTGGCTTGAGAGCAGTACATGTAAAAAGGATCTAGGAGTCTTGGTTGACCACAAACTTGACATGAGCCAACAGTGTGACGCGGCAGCTAAAAAAGCCAATGCAATTCTGGGCTGCGTCAATAGGAGTATAGCATCTAGATCAAGGGAAGTTATAGTGCCACTGTATTCTGCTCTGGTCAGACCTCACCTGGAGTACTGTGTCCAGTTCTGGGCACCACAGTTCAAGAAGGACACTGACAAACTGGAACGTGTCCAGAGGAGGGCAACCAAAATGGTCAAAGGCCTGGAAACGATGCCTTATGAGGAACGGCTAAGGGAGCTGGGCATGTTTAGCCTGGAGAAGAGGAGGTTAAGGGGTGATATGATAGCCATGTTCAAATATATAAAAGGATGTCACATAGAGGAGGGAGAAAGGTTGTTTTCTGCTGCTCCAGAGAAGCGGACACGGAGCAATGGATCCAATTACAAGAAAGAAGATTCCACCTAAACATTAGGAAGAACTTCCTGACAGTAAGAGCTGTTCGACAGTGGAATTTGCTGCCAAGGAGTGTGGTGGAGTCTCCTTCTTTGGAGATCTTTAAGCAGAGGCTTGACAACC
Organism: Podarcis pityusensis; assembly: GCF_964106645.2. NCBI lineage: Eukaryota > Metazoa > Chordata > Lepidosauria > Squamata > Lacertidae > Podarcis > Podarcis pityusensis. Next base: position 110,397,464 of record NC_138028.1, read on the forward strand.
ATATGTCAGGAGTGCTCTGATGGTGTTTCCTGCTTGGCAGGGGGTTGGACTCGATGGCCCTTGTGGTCTCTTCCAACTCTATGATTCTATGATTCTATAACACGAATGTTAGGGCCAGGCCTAGGTCTCCTGGCTGCTGCCTTCAGGGTCACTAGTTGCTGCTGCTCCCTGTCAGTTCCAGTGTATCTCCTGAGAGAGGAGGAGAGTGCAAATACAGTGGTACCTCGGGTTAAGTACTTAATTCGTTCCGGAGGTCCGTTCTTAACCTGAAACTGTTCTTAACCTGAAGCACCAATTTAGCCAATGGGGCCTCCTGCCGCCGCCATGCCGCCGGAGCACGATTTCTGTTCTCATCCTGAAGCAAAGTTCTTAACCCGAGGTACTATTTCTAGGTTAGCGGAGTCTGTAACCTAAAGCGTATGTAACCTGAAGCGTATGTAACCCGAGGTACCACTGTAGCTTGCAAAAGGAAGTGAAACCCTGTTGTATAGTTTCCATTTGGGGAATTCTTTTCCTCCTGAAAAAGTTGCCAGAGGAGTCTGAGAGGGACAGAGCCTGAGTTGGACGGAGGCCCCCGTGTGTGCTAATTTGGGGGGGCCCTGCCATGATCCTCTTTACCCATCCCACTTCATCTGTGAAACTAAGTCCTTGAGCTCCCGCTGCAAAAGGAGTTGACTGGGGAAAGTGGTGTTGTAAAAGCAAGACACATTTGCCCACATGAGTAGTAACAAGGCCTAACCCTACTGAGAAACGTCTTAAGATCAGACAAGAACATGGTGGCATGTTCAATGGAGAGAAAGCAAAGTACGAGGGAAAGAATTACTCCAAACCTTTCTAAATCATGCTGAGAGGAATCTGCCGATTTAATCATACACCCCTTCAAACTGTGGATGTGTTCTTGGCTATTGTAAATTACTTATTCTTTTGTTTTACACTTTCTTGCTTGCTTCCGCCCCTCTCTCAAGCAATGAGATAAATCAGAATAAGAAAAGAAGGAAGGAATGTGGTTCGGGAGATATAAGGCACTGAAAGGTGAGATTAATATGTGTTATTTTAGCCTACTTTCATTAGGCACACTGACATAACAAGTGTCAGGAAGTTAAAAGTACAGCAAGATAACATGGGAGCTAACCTACTATTCTTTCCCTTTGCACACAGGGGGGAAAGGAAGTGAGCATTAGTTTCCACTCTGCTCAGGATAAATCAGGATGAAAGTTAACTCCCCACTTCTCAATCCTTATGATTTCATTGCAGGTATCAAATTATTCTATCAGATAAGCAAAAACTGGGATAATAACACAAGTTTCAGGCTGACATCTCACCATGACAATCAGTTATTATCAATGTATAGTTTGACAGTTCGAGCTTAACTGGGAGAAGTTCAATTATTTGTTCAGTCAGCCATTCTTACCAGCTGCTCTGTATGTATACAGTGGTACCTTGGTTTACGAACTTAAACCGTTTCGGAAGTCCGTTCTTAAACCGAAACCGTTCTTAAATTGAGGCGCACTTTCCCTAATGAGGCCTCCTGCCACCGGTGCCCTTCCACCGTTCGGATTCCGTTCTTAGACCAAGGTAAAGTTTGCAAACCGGGACACTACTTCCGGTTTTGTGGAGTTTGTAAACCGAATCGTTTGTAAACAGGACTGTAATTAAACCGAGGTACCACTGTATAAACATCTATTCTGGCCCGCCTCAAATAAAATAAAGCCGCCTCAGGTAATATATAAGACTTTAGAATAACATTGTCCTAAAAAGCTGTTAATAAGACTGCATCCTCTTGGTCACTATGACTTACTTTGACACACTTTTCTGTTAAGTGGCAGGATGAGTGATATGCAGATGCAACTGAGCATATCTCACTGAAGCGGCTATTCAGGAGCAGTGGTTGGTCCTTTCGGCAGTGCTCAGAAAGAGGGTGGGCTACTGAGCATCTGTTCCTTGGTCTCTCCATAGTCTTGATCAGATGTTAAGCCTAGCACGCACTCCAGACTGCCCACCTGTGCAGGTAACATTGCTCGGTCCCTGCTCCTGCCAACCTAGCAGTTTGAAAGCACGTCAAAGTGCAAGTAGATAAATAGGTACCGCTCCGGCGGGAAGGTAAACGATGTTTCCGTGCACTGCCAGAAGCGGCTTAGTCATGCTGGCCACATGACCTGGAAGCTGTATGCCGGCTCCCTCGGCCACTAAAGCGAGATGAGCACTGCAACCCCAGAGTCAGCCACGACTGGACCTAATGGTCAGGGGTCCCTTTACCTTTACCTTTTACTGTTCTTTACCACATACATATTTTCATATATTAGATCTTGAGCCTGCAGGCATGGTCCTTTTTAACTTTTGTACAAATAATATTTTTTTACGACTGTTACTGTGTTACAAGACATTTGCGTTCCATGGTAGGTGATTTTTCTTCATGTCAGCACAATTTATTTCTTGAACATTCTGTGAGGTAAAAATCTTCCCACTTCACATGCCCAGAGCAGTTTTCCAACTTTTTAAAATGTTGGTTTGTTATTGCTTTTATGGTGATACAATTAAAGTTTAAATGAATCGGTGAATATGTGGCACTTGAACTGGAAAAATCAGGGCAACACTGATGGTTCACCTGTATTTGGTTTGCTAACATGGATAGATATAGGCCACTTCTCATGTTATACTGAATAATCATGACTGGAACACAGATTCATGAAGACAGATGCAAAGGACCCAACTCTCAGGTCAACTTTGCGGTATTACTATTCTTAATGTTATGGTAATGTTTTTAGGCTTGGGATCTAAATAATGAGGAGGCGGCACAGGAACAAAGCAAACAATGGGTTTCAAGTACTTACATCAACAATGAGGAAATCCAGCCAGCACCAGGCATTGGTGAAATACATTTGAAAGCCATAGGCCACCCACTTCAGAAGCATTTCCAGAATGAAGATGTATGTGAAGACCTTGTCAGCATACTCCAGCATGGTCTTGATAGTCTTGCGCTGTTCAATATATATGTCTTCAAAGGCCTAGGGCAGGGAGGAGGGTGGAATCATTGCTTTATCGTTCACAGAGATAAACCTTATTTTTTAAAATACAGGTCTAAAATTTCATTTCTGCTTCTTGTTCTACTGCTAACATATTACCAAACAATTAGCAAGAGAGCAGGAATTCTTGGTTTTTTTTAAGCACCTATCCTACAGTATCTGTGAATCATGATTATTTATCAAACATTTCCAAACCTGAAAGTAACTGTACTAGCCACCATACATTCTATAATGCCCATTGAAAAATCTGAGAAAATAGCAGGTGTTTATTTTTTATTTTTGCTCACCAGAGCACCACTGCTGAGGAGAATCATAAAAACAATGAACGTCTCAAACCAGTTGTGTTCAACTATGCTGTAGCAGGTTTTCCTAAAATTCCACCAGATTTTTCCTCGGCCATCTTCTATACTCACTTGACAACATGGGAACTTCTTGATGCAGCCTGTTTACAAGGATATTAAATTGTTAAATTTTGGAATAAATGTTTATGGTTACCTTTATTTCAGAATTTTAAAGAAACCAGTCTTTCCTCCACAGAGTTGAGGACTGTATATATGGAGTTCACCCATTTTATCCTTCCTTGTGAGGAAGGAGGATAGTTGCTGTTATGGCTTAATGTTAAAAGGGACATCCTAGGGTTGCCATTTTTCAATTGTTCAATTGACTTGTCTAAGACCCTTTGAAATCCTGGTAATGTCCAGGAAAATCCAGATGTATGGCAGCCCTAGCACATCCAAAATCCATTAGCCACATCCAGAAGTACTGATGTGTGCTGACAGTAACACTCTCCTTAGGATCCCTTTATAGGGATACCCAGGGGTTTTTTTTGGGGGGGGGTGCAAATATGTTCAACCCCTCCCCACCGTTCAAGACAAGGGAGTTTAGACCAATGCCTTATCCACCCAAGTTGTGACAGTTGCTATGAGGCAAGCAACCCCCCACCCCCACCCAAAGACCAGCAAATTTGTCTGGAGGCAAAATTCCTTCCTGGCCTGAAATATGCCGACCAAAAACTTCTATAGCAAGGAACCAAGCAAAGACTGTATGATGAAAATACTCTGAATAAAGGGAGGGGGGGCGGGGAAGGAGATCTGAAATCCAACTGCAATGAAAGGCAAGAAGGTGGCCCTAAATTTATGCCTGGGGAGCGGACATGAATGAAGACCCCGCAGAGTCTATAGCCATCTCTGCCCCCACTATGTCAGCAGCCTCCTGAGCCAACCCGTGATCGGACAATTTCACAGGTGGGTTAAATTCAAAATCCCACCTTGTATCCTGCCAGCTGCTGGAAGCAGAGAAAGAATCTTGGCAATGGTGGCAAGCTGTGCCACAGCAAAACTGCAGTCCACAGTTAATTTGTCAAACACAACTTGTTTATTTTGTTTCCCTGTTACCTTCTGTAAAACAGGCTTCAGGTTCAAGAGCCTCTTCAGGTTCAATCTCTGCCTGTTCACCCTCTCCAGGCGGGGCAATATCAACTGTGCTGCCTTCTGAAGAGCTGGTTGCATTTAACTTCTGAAAATAAAATCCCACAGAAAAAATGGTTTTTTGCCCCCTGCAACTTTATGCCGTACTCAAAAGGAGATAGTGAAGTATGACAGCGCTCTTTCAAATTTATATTGGCAGTGCATAGCAGATGGAACCACAAATTCTTATCTATGTCAACTCGGAAGGAAGCCCCATTGAGTTCAATGGGTTTACTCCTTTCTCGGTAACTTGGGTATAGGATTGCAGCCTAAGTTTGCTTGTTTTGTTTTTAATGCAAATAAAAGCATGCTAGTCAAACTGTGTTTCCCCTTTCTCATAATAAGCCTGAGTATTTCCTTATGTTGTAGAAAAGCAACGGTGTATAGGAATTCCGAAATAAGTGGGGCTGGATAACTATTTGCAAACTCCTTCATTGTATTATATTAAATTTAGGTGTGTTTGTTGTTAATTTCTCACCCACTCACTCAAGAAAAACTGGACCACTAAAGAGAGAAATGATAGAAAATAGCCTGTTGTCCAAAGTTTATTTACTAACTTCAGAAGAAGAGTAAACTAGCAAATTAATGTTAAAATAACCCTGCTATTTACTGTAGGACTCCATATATTATTATTATTATTATTATTATTATTATTATTATCATCATCCAGCTATTATTAAAATAGGCTGCTACTCTGCCATAATAATTTTGGAAACCCAGCCAGAATTGGAGTTTCATGGCTGCTTGTTTTCATGCAGCCACACAAAAATCTAGCTGAGTTATGTCAGTGTGCTGGTGTGAGTTACCACAACATATGGATATTATATGCATCTATGTGCGTGGGGAATTTGCATTTTAATGTAGATCCGGGTGCCCTACACTGCCACATTGCCATCTGCCCAGAAACAGTGCCGTTTAAGGATGAACACAAGGTTCCTGGCCACCACTAAACAGGTAAGGCAGCCAACCAGCCGTCAAGCATGAGGAAAGCTTTCCCCCACTATTGAGTGTCTGCCTGGCTTTTTGTGACATGCTGTCTCTCACTGAATGAAGCACCCATTGGAGGCACCACTGTTCTAGGCAGCCAGACTGAACCAAAATGTGTAAAATACCAAATTACATTTTACAACTTCAGACAGAAAATTATACTGCACATGCTCAAGAGACTTTGCCCATATAAACTCTGTAAGTAGACGGGCACTTGGCAAGTTTTGCAGCGCAGTGGCAGCGAGTTTAGCACATTATTTATATTATAATGAATCTTTATCACGGTCCAAAGACCCATAGAACAATTTCAGAACAAAATACAGCCAAGACAGCCAACCACGAAAGAGAGAGAAACCGAAGCAGTCATTTTGTTTTGTCTCTAGCTTGATTATCTTTGTTTCTTTTTACTTCTGAAAGAAACTTTGCCATGGCCAGTGTAATATCATTAGACCTGCTATTTAATATGGGAGGCTTCAGATTTTCCCAGCAGATCTGCCAGTGGGGGTTTGATCAGTTGGTCCCTTGCTTGCTTATTTATATTGTATCCAACAGGAAAGTTGTTCCAGGCAGTTGTTTATAAATTCCCATTCTGTTGTTTCCCCCTTTTGGGAGCGGGGACTCTCTGTGCATGCTCAGAGGCATTCAGTTCAAAATTGGCAACTGTATGGTTATGCTATCCTGGCAAAGGAACATCTTTCACTAGATCAGCATCTGATGGACAACTTGTGAATTTGTCCTATATTTATGCATCCTCATGTGTTATATTTGGAACAGCTTTTTCAATGTTAACATTAGCATGTTCTGAAATAGTTTCATTAGAAATTCACTCTTCAACTTTAAATAATTGTTATACTGACACCCTTTAAAACATTATGAAATATTATGTAAAAAGCAAAAACAATTACCAATAATATCAAACTGTTCAATGTTACACAGTTTGCACTAACACTAGAAATCCTGACCTATATTCTTAGCAAATTAAACAAAGGTTGATCTAAGTTTGTTAAAGCAATTTGTTTGGCAATAGTACTGACATGTCAAAGGGAGGATTATGCATATATATTTCTGTATCATATTAAAATACAAAAAGGAATTCTTTGAGCTGGAAACCTATGTGGCTACATAAAGTAATTATTCATGCCCTCTTTGTAATTGCTAATTACATGAATGGCATCATGTCTAACTTGGCCCTGATGGTGCATTTCCTTAAGTGGTGGTGAAGAATATGTAATTTTACTGATTTTGTGCTGTGAAGAAGGTGACTAAAACTGAGCTTTTACAGAATTACATCACTTGAGAATTTGAGCATGACATTTTTGAATTAATCTGGATGCATTTTGCTGTTAGGCAAATTAAAAAACCAGGAAGAATTCTCCAGTAGTTAGCTTGCTGAAACAAATTAAGTTTAAAATATGAGACTAAATATGAGAACCAAGATGATAGATTACCGGTAAGTAGTAAAATCAACCATGCCTTTATACAAGTAAATAACCCATTCAGTCTCTGGGTTTGAATGTTTAGGCTGCAGTCCTATTCAGACATTACACAAATGGGGAGGGGTGAGCAGAACTGCATATGGCCAACTCATTCAGTATAAAGTCTGAACTAATGTGAGTAACAATATGTTTGTCAGAAAGTAAACTTCAATGTTTGGTTACTTCTGTATTAGCACGTTTGTAGCTACTTACTTTAACTGGGGGATGAAGAAACTGGCATTTGGGTTTTCACAACTGTCCATTGCAGAATCGTGTTTATGTCTGCAATCAAACTCAAACGCCATTGTTTTAAATTTGCAATGGCATATATGCTTAACAATATATATTTGTATATCCCATAAACTGATTTCTCAGTTGGCATTACAGCAACACCATCTTTACAACGTGTCGTTTGTAAAATATGTGAATGTACTTTACTTTATTCCCTTTTTAAATTCAATATGATCATCCCCCAGCTGCATGTGCTTCCTACCTCTCCTTCCCCAGTTGGATAGGACTTAATAGTCAAACATAGCAGGAACAGCAGATATTATTTCCTAGCAGATAAAACAAAACATACCTTGACTGTAAGCATACTGATCCTACTTTAAGCAAGAAAGGAAGTTTTAAGAGCTCCTTTTGTATTAAGTCACATTTCTTAACTGATGCACATTTTTAAAGGCTCATTCCTTCCTGCCAATGCAATTTTAAAGGCTAGCTCAGAGAAAAATTTGCAACTGAACACAGTGAAGATTTCTTCAGCACACAGCAAGGAGGATTTGCGTTTCATTTAGTTGGGTATATTGAAAGCAAAATGCCTCCCAACTTGAACAGCTATATTAAACCAATCCATGTATTATTCATCTGATATTACACAATTTAAATTGAAACCATTAACTTAATGCAAAATCTGCAACCACCCAAACTGAATAGCCTGGTTTAGATGTAACAGGATACCATGGTTTACTGCTTCATGAATGAGCTATGGTGAATCTTGGGCTCATGCACTCCCCACTCCCTTCTCCTGCTCCTTTGCACCGAAAGATCAGATGCCTTCGCTTCTAGTTTTAAACAAACCACAGCTCTCCATGGCATACATTAAAAGTGTGGTGAGAACAAACCTTGATTTCAGTTTCTGTGTTGTTCTGAAAACACAGATGGAACAAACTATGGTTCCCTGAACTTGGATGTCACAGGGAACTGTGGTTAGTTCAACACTGAAAATTCCTGATAAGAAAGGTGAGAATTGTCAAATGGGAAGTTCACAAGCCTGAGGCATGCCACGACTCATCCGTAAAGTGGGGAATAATGATTCTTTGTTATCTATGAACCAGGTCAAGGTGAGCATTTTTTTTTAAACTGGCTACAGCGCATCCTTAAACAACAGAATCAGACCCAAGTTTAAACAACTCTAATAATTCTAGCAAATTATACAATTCATGCTACATTTAAAAGAATTAAAATCCTGATACCGTAATTTAAATTTAAAAGAACAACAGGTATCTCTCCTCTGATGAGCATTCTTATTCAAACAAGCAAACTAGGAAAAACATCCTCATATAACTTATACCCGGGATGGGAATCCTGTGGCTTTCTAGAAGTTGTTGGACTCCCAACTGCCAGAAGCTCCAGCCAGCATGTCCGATCGTCAGGTGCGTTGGGAGATTTGGTCCGGCAGCATTTGCTATGGCACAGCTTCCCCATCCCTGACTTACACAATTACTTTTGCGTTTTTTAAAAAAGCGAACCCTTTGACAAGATGTTACCAGGCCGTTTTCCATTAGAGACCTCTCAAAGGTCACCGCTGTACACTACTAGGGAGGGAACATCATATTACCCGCAAGGAACACATTAGAAAGCATTTGTTGATGATGCAGCATTCCCAAGGCCTGAATCAGCAAAACAACATGCTTGACTAGAGCAGAAGCCTGTGCAATACTAGTGAAACTGCACCAAGAAAAGCAGAAACCCACCTTCTTCTTTTTTTAAAAAAAAAGATGATATGAAAAAAAATAATTGGAATCATAAAACATTGGATAGTACGCAGCAGTTATCATCTAAATAGGAGTAGGTAGCAATAGGACAACCACTTTAGCAGCCTCTTTTGGATTTGAGCACAGCTCTTGGTTTTTTTGCCCACAAAAGAATAATCAACACAAGCTTTGCCCAACAGCATGTTAATGGGGCTCATTTCCATTGTTAAAGCATTCACTTAAAGCCCGGTCTTGCTCTCATTTGCTTTTCGCTGGACACTGTTTCAATGGGAGCAGGAGCAGGCCGTTATACAAATGTTAAAAGCTTTACAAACCATTTCATGATTCAGGTGACAGTAAAATAAACAAAGGGATTCAGCCATTATAAATTATCAGGGATAAGTCAGCTTGAGCATTGCCCTGAGACTTGACAAACTCTCAGATAAATAATTCTCATTTTCTTTTACAATTCAGTCACATTTCTGATTTTTTTTAAAAAAAAGGTTTTAGTTGCATAGAGTGTAAGACAACAAATTAAATGTTTCTCACCCCTTCAACCAAAAGCCTCTTCCTGAACTGCAGCCTGACAATATTTGTGTTTTATACTCCAAGAAAGCAGTCCTCAACAATTTGCTTAAAATGATTTCTTAATGTCTTTCTTAAGATTACCAATAGCGCACTGATCAGGGTGGCCAGTTATTGCATTGCCAAAAGGTAGGATTCGTATAACCAAAAACGGAGAGTAAATCAATTTGCAAAAAAATGGGTCTCCCCCAAGAAAGCTCAACAACTTTGGTTAATCCAAAGGGTAGAGCACTGCCAGTGTTATTATAGTGGGAGTAGATCGCAGTCTCTTGGAAGTGGGACATCCCTGGTCTAGGAGAACGCATTGCATGAACTGGACCATTATGTAATGCATTTCTCTACCTCTGGGCAGGAGGGAATTCACTCCCACAGTAAAAGATATGGCCAGGTAATGGGGAATGTTGATATGGGGATGCAGATCCCTGTAGCAGATGTAGTCTGTTTTGGACAGCAAACCACTCAGAAAGGCATTCTGTGTGGTACCGCCGCCTAGCCCAGGAGTCTCATCAAATACTTTTTTTGCTTTTATTTGACCTGTCTGTTAGTGAACAGCAATATGTCAATAGCAGAATTAGTCACTTTATTTTGACTTTAATTATTTTTTTTAATTGGCTATTACCTACTTTTGAGGATCAGAGAAGATTAAAACCTGAACAAATCAAGTTGTTTTTAGAGTTCTAACTCATTTGTGAATAAGTGTGAAAGCTCAGTGGCTAGTACAAACTCCGCAATATTATAACATCTTGTGATTTCATTATTACCACAGCTTTTAACATCTTATTGTTAAAGGCAAGGATGCAGCCAACCATCTCTGCACTTGCTGCTTGCCTGGCAGCTGCCACTGAAACCTTCTGAATTGGAACAGCAAGCATCACTCTGACTGCAGAAGTATCACTTTTTTGGCTAAATGTTTGCTTAAAAAAATTAAAGCAAATGTTCTGGGAATTTTAAAAGCATAAGATTGACTATAGAGCATTTTCTGAAGAACAAATATGAATTATTGGTTTGAATTTGGCATTTATTCTGTTTTACCACTATTAATATCCAATATCAAAATCAAATAATTGATCAGAAAACATGTACCCCTTTTGGTTTGTTTCTTTGTTTTAAATGCATTGTTTGATAAAGATATTTTTTATATTTTTTTTTAAAAAGAAACAACAATGAGGGTACAATCCAGTAATCCCCAGGAGGTATCCCAGCAACCATAGGATACAGAAGATGTCCCTCTCCAATGGCAGAGAGGAAGCAGGTTTGCCCTGGAACCTTCCTTGTGGTGTCCATGGAAACCTCCACAACCATCCCCCTTCTGCTATTAATGCTCCAGCACAAATAGGGAGAGAAAATGGGTGGATCAGGGCAGATCCCAATCCCACCTCTGACATGGAAGGGAAATATGTCAGCCTGGGAGCTGGCATATTTATTTCCTCTCCAACGTCTCCACCTACTGCCTTGCTTGGTGCTAGATTGAGAGTGCTTTGGCTGTTCTTCCAACCATAGATTCTCTCTCCCTCATACAATTGCTCTGCCCATGACTACTTTTTTGCCTATAGTCTGTCCCGAATCATAATATATATATGAAAATCCTCAAACAAATTCTAGAGGAATTGTATTAGGTTTAGAGAACCATGCATGACAACACCTTGAAAGAACAGTTCAAGAAAGTTGTGTATGTATATAGATAGATAGATAGATAGATAGATAGAACAGAGAAACCCAAGAAGCAATTAAAATTGGAAATTATATTCATTTAACGCGTCGCCGTCCCCTTCGGAAGAAGACTATTAAATATGTGCCACATTTATAAGGGCTGAATCAAAAAGGGTTGTTTTTATTGTTTTTAAAAACTATGCATGCTCCCTTTTTCCCCCTTGGCCTTTGGAGAGTTCAACATTCTTGTCAGTTCATGATCCATCTTACAAAACCTATAGGTCATGCAGTAGCTATTGAAAGGACTTGATAATCAAATACATCTAGAAAAGTCATTAGCAGAATCAAAATGTATGTTGGGGTTGCCAATCTTGCCTGACCATGCTGTGATGTGTGAGTCACAGGACTCAGCAGAGAGCAGCTGTGCATGTCTAGACCATCTTGCAATGGGCAGGGAAGGAAACATAGCTCGGTAGCATGCAGGCCAGTCAATATTCACCAGAAAAGTGTGATTATGTATGTATAGCTTGCTTAGGTAACCTGTGCAAGAGTGGCGGTACGTTGAATCTACCTGGTTAAAAAGGACCAGAGCTGCCTTCTTGATTGCTCCTGCTTGGTTTTACCCCTGTGAGAAGTAAGAATGGCAGGCAATGAAGTTCATGACATAGTACCTCCAGTCTTTTGCTCTTTGGAGGCTAGCATTCAGACATGGCTTTAGTACATTTTCAGGAAGGGGGGGGGGAGAGAAAGAGAGCTAAAGATATCATTATCAAACTTGCAAGAAAAGGTATATACAGATAAACTGGCTGGTTGCAGAATTCAGTTTACATCCTTAAGAATCTTCTACATCAGGGCCAGTGAATCTGCAGCCTTCTAGATATTGTCATGATCTAACTCCCATCATCACCACCCAGCATGGCCAATGGTCAAGAATGGTGGGAGTTGTAGTCTAACAACAAGTGGAAGGCCACAGATTCCCCACATGGTCTATGTGTGCATAATCAGAGTAACAGGGATCACTATGAAGAAGGATTAGCAGTCACAGCTACTTTGTTTTGTTTCATGTGCTGGTGATGTATCGCCTACAGTTGTTAAACTATGGTTAAGAGATCAGGAGAGGATCCTGGGATTATGTACCCCTCCCTCCTTCCTTCTGAAGCATGAGTCTGGATCCACAATCAGCAACTGGCATTGTAGGGATCAGCCAGGAGAACAGGACCACTGAGCCAGCTGTGGACACTGGGCCTTCTTTCCCCCCACTTAAATTCACTCTTCCTCCCCAGGCCAGCCAGCTATGGCAAGGAAAAGTGCTGGTGTTAGGAGACTGAGTTTGAGAGCTCCTCTCCAAAGTTGACTGGAGGCCCTTTGTGAGCTTAAAGCTCAATATACACATGAGCGTTCAGAAGCAAGTCTCTCTGAGTTAAATTGGAATTTACTGCAAATAAGCACGCACAGGAACACAACTATTTAAGTGAAGTTCTTCATTCTAATGTGAAAGGCAACTTGTTTTTTGGGGGGAGTGGGAGACATCCTAGATTTCTATTACTTTGTTAAAACAAGAACCACGATGCCCCTGTTCTGGAACATTTTGATCTGGCAAAGCTCCTTCTTCTGCAATGTGATCTCCCCTTTGTCAGGATTCCTATTATAATCCAGAAATATATTAAGTGTCACTTGTTAAAAAATGGTCTGTCCATCATCAGTGGTCTCTTGGACTACAGCCTAAATTAATGTATTATTTAGCATAAAGAGAAAAGGCTTGTTCTATTCTCCTTTCTGGTTTCTTAACCATTCTGCATTTTACACTGTAATCAATAGCTTGCAGAAGGATCTGATGAACCAAAGACAGAAAAAAGATAGAAATGGCAAGAAGTTTGTTTTCCTCAGTAACTGAGACCTCTGCTGTTCCTTTTTTGAGGGAAGGGCTGTTGTTTCAGATCTTTTCTGCAAAGATGTCCTGGAGCTTCTCAATTCAACAGGCTTCCCCTTGACCTTAATTATGAAAATTCCAGGGGAGGGGCCTGAGGAATGAATGTGTGAAACTAAATGTGTCTCTTTCTATTGTATGAATCTTGCAAGTTATGCTCCTGCACAACCCTCAAGGTTTTGAGCCACACAACTGAAAAGAAGAAGAAAGCAACATTGCTTTTATTAAGGAGAAACACTTCCATTAGTTTGGGACACAGTTACGCTCCAATTTAAGATAAATAAAATTGCAAATTTTGAAAATAAATAAAACAAGCTGCACAGAATATATTCTCAGCCAGGTATTAGGAAACAAATATCCTTTCAAAAAATCAAAATCAAAACTACTAATAACAGGTGAAGTGTCACTGGGTAAGAAAGTGAACCCAGCTCTCAACCAGTCAATGTATTCATTTAACTATAGTACTTCAAGACCAGAAGACCAAAGATCTAATGACAAGAAAAGGAATGATGGAGAGAATAGTCTAGAGGAAGGAATTGGTGGTGCACTTCTTATAAATGTTACATAACTGGTTAAGAAACCACTACAAGAAATTATTGAATACAGGTAAAAGAGAGAGAGAGCTGTAAGAGTAAATTATACAGCATACAAATGCACAAAAACCATTTTGGCTTTGAAACTTTAAAAGATAATCTTATTTTTAAAAAATGTCCAGTGCTTCCAGAACACACCATATAGAATTGCTGGTGAAAGGTTTAGCAACATTTAATAGCTATTTGCACAACTGGCCAAAGGAATTCCCCATTTTGGTGAGATTTTGTTGGATTTTTACTTACATTATTTGCAAATTTGATGCAAACCAATGCCTTAATATTTTAAAATGAGACTTGGACCAGACAGGCATTCAAACAGAGGTTGCCTTGAAACAGAGGAGTGTCCTCTGACAACGTTTCAAATAGAGGGCTGCCCTCTATAAAGTAGGATGTATTCTTCATTTGGCTAGGCTTCATTTATGTTTTCTATTCATCAATGCCACTCACTGAGATTATTGTCACATTAGATAGCAGTTTATAATAATGTTAGCAGATCATTTCTTTGGCCATTCTGACTCATGCTGGAATCAAATAAATTTTTTGATGTCAAGATGACCCACTGAATACAGCCAGCTCTAATAAATACCTGTCAATAATTGTGCACGTTGCCAAACCAAGTATTTAATCAGTCAGTAGTAAAAACTACAAATCCTGCATATAAGAAGAATCAAGTCTATGGAAGCAAGACATGGGGACGAAAAGAGATACTTCTGTCTAAAATAGGAAATGCCATACTTTAAAGCTTTTCCCAATGAAAACCATACATTTCCAAGGCAAGATCACCACAGAACCTAAATAGATGTCCAGATTTCATTTTTCCTGAATTTATGTCATTTTATTCCCTTCCATAAAAAGTTTTGTTTGCATCTTTTCTGGAGTACTCATATAGGTGACTAAATAATACTCAAGAACTTGAATACTTGATGTTTCGGTAGCAATCTATCAAGTAAAATGCTTCAAGGATTATTCAGCACAGCTGCAATCCCAAGTACTTAGATGTAGTTCTCTGTTCCTTCATGGGAAGCACCTTGAAACTCCTCCAAGCTTAAGGTCCCCCAGAACAGCACTCCATGAGGTGCGAAGGGCTGCTACTCAAACTATCTCTCTCACACACACGTATTCCTATGTGTGGATCAGACACACTTTCTGTTTGCACATGAAGGGTTTGGATCCTGGCCAGCCCATTCCCGTAGGCCTCTGCCTAGTGCGGTTTTCCTCAAAACCACTTTACATTTTCTTTTAGGCTTCAGTGATAGTCTGAACAGTCGTTTCCCATTAGCATGGATGTGAGGAAAGCAGGGCAGAGCTGTTTTTTTACATCTAAGTTAACAGTCTCTCTCTCCCCCCCCCCCCCCCCACTTTTGTTCAGCTTTTTAAATACCAGCTTCCAGGGGGAATGCTCTAAGGAACTTGAGGTGTGTGGCAAGGGGGCATTATTGACTCCAACTCCTCTACACCCTTACAGACACCTTCCCTGAGCTTTCACCTTCTCTGATGAGGCGAGCTCTTCTACCATTCAACCTGATGTTCTGTTGCTACTGCATAGCAGAGCATGAAAGGTGAGTTGCAAGACTCTCATGTGCAAGAGAACATGGGGACATAGGAAGTTGTCTTATACTGGCTATAGCTCCATCTAGCTCAGCACTGTTGACACCAGGAGTAAGCCCATCAGGAGTAAGTTAGTCCATAGGTCTGATTCAACCTGTAGGGTCTCCCCATTCAGCCCCCATCCCCCTCTCCTTGCCCTTTCCCCTGTAAGGCTTGGGGGGAATCACCTCCTATTGGCCCTAGTAGGTGTATTTTTAAATTATCTGTGAGGGAATTTTCAGGGTGGGCTCATAGCTGATAAGGGAAATTAACAGTCCCCTCCTCATGCACCATGACCCCCACACATTCAAAATTTTACACCATGGGAGAAATGTCACCATTGTAAACCAAACACACGCTTACAATAAGAAAGGAACTAATAAGCAGTAAGAAGGTTGCTATGAAGTAAGAACTGCCTAATCTTGCAGCACTGCTACATGTGCAGAGACATAAATACGACAATGTCAATAAAATACATTCAAAATTGTATTTTTCATTAGTTTTCAGCTTCATTTCACATGTGCTTGTGTATATATATATGTGTGTGTGTATAAAATCCTACCTCTTTGCCTTCTTCAATTTCAGATTCGCTGCTAAATTCCTCTGTATTTATATTTTCAAAATCCGACTCTCCAACTGCCATTGGTACAGTCACAGTAAGGCCTGGATTATTTATGAATGACATATAATCATTTTCATCAATAATGTATTTTTCCACACTGCTGCCTGTGCCCACACCACTTGTGGTTCCATTCCCATCTCTCAGGTAATTAACGTCTCTAGTTATTTCAACCATCATATGGTTGGAAATGTAGTTGTCTTTCTTGTTGCTTAGTTCTTCGAGCGCTTTGATATCCTCCACAGCTTTCTGCCTCCTGACAACGCCTTTTTCGACAACCTCTCGTAATTTTTTCTTTACATAATCTACTCCCTTTTGAATTCTTGCCACAGCAATCTGAAGATTGTTTATTTCGTTATCGTCATCAGTAGCAGCGAGGTTATCTGAACTAAAGGAGCTCAGAAGCAAGGCCAGAAAGAGGTTCAGTACCTAAAAGGTGGGGGAAAGAACAAAACCAATACAGGTTTCTATTGTACAGAAAAAGAAGATCAACAAAGGAAGAGGAGGAGGAGGAGGAGGAGGAAGGAGAAACACACAGTGGGCCAATCAATAGACCGTTTTGTTTTAAAACACAAGTTTCTCATCTTTTATCGGGAAGATCCTATGTACAGCTGCATTTTTTCTAAAACATAATGTGCATAGATAGAGAAGCACTTCTGTTCTGACACATAGTTTCTCCTCTGTTTTTCTCATGGCAAACTAGAATAACATATTTTTCTTCTGTGGCCAACTTGTTCTTCTAAGAAAACTAGCCTTGTAAAACCATTCATATTAATACAATACAAAGCTTAATAAGGACCCAGAGTCAAACTCTGGCCTATTGATTTTTCTACAAAACAGCGTTTATTGAACATCCTAATACTTTTCAAAAAGCCTGATTTACATACCACGAGGTTTCCAATCACCATGACCAGCATGAACACAATGAGGCACATGGTTTGACCTGCAACTTCCATGCAGTCCCACATGGTTTCTATCCATTCTCCGCAAAGGACTCGGAACACAATCAAGAAAGAGTGGAAAAAGTCATTCATGTGCCAGCGTGGAAGCTCACAGTCTTCTGCAATCTTGCACACACATTCCTTGTAGCTTTTGCCGAACAGCTGCATGCCCACCACGGCAAAAATGAAGACAATGATGGCCAGGACCAAGGTCAGATTTCCCAAAGCTCCCACAGAGTTGCCGATAATTTTGATCAGCATATTTAGCGTCGGCCAGGATTTTGCTAATTTGAAAACCCGGAGCTGGAAAACAATAACAATAAGACATTATCATTACTACTCAAAATACTTCTCCATGTGTTTTGTATTTTAGCTTCAGAAATGAAAACATAATACAGTTGGTCAAAATTTAGAGAGAGAAGGAGGAACAAACTGCTTATATACATTTAGTGGAATTTAGGAAATGAATGAGAAACAGGCCACATACTGAGCATTTATAACTGCATTCACATATTTTTTTCCATTGCAATTAGCATTTCTACAGTAGCCATCAGTTCACATTTGGTATATGTGTCAAATCCTTTTGGAATGACATTTGTTTTATAGACTAGATTAAAGCATGAATTCAAGGAACATGGTGGAGTTACTAATCAGTTAACAAATTTCACAAGCGATACTTATAGAATCATAGAGTTGGAAGAGACCACAAGGGCCATCGAGTCCAACCCCCTGCCAAGCAGGAAACACCATCAGAGCACTCCTGACATATGGTTGTCAAGCCTCTGCTTAAAGACCTCCAAAGAAGGAGACTCCACCACACTCCTTGGCAGCAAATTCCACTGTCGAACAGCTCTTACTGTCAGGAAGTTCTTCCTAATGTTTAGGTGGAATCTTCTTTCTTGTAGTTTGGATCCATTGCTCCGTGTCCGCTTCTCTGGAGCAGCAGAAAACAACCTTTCTCCCTCCTCTATGTGACATCCTTTTATATATTTGAACATGGCTATCATATCACCCCTTAACCTCCTCTTCTCCAGGCTAAACATGCCCAGCTCCCTTAGCCGTTCCTCATAAGGCATCGTTTCCAGGCCTTTGACCATTTTGGTTGCCCTCCTCTGGACACGTTCCAGTTTGTCAGTGTCCTTCTTGAACTGTGGTGCCCAGAACTGGACACAGTACTCCAGGTGAGGTCTGACCAGCGCAGAATACAGTGGCACTATTACTTCCCTTGATCTAGATGCTATACTCCTATTGATGCAGCCCAGAATGGCACTGGCTTTTTTAGCTGCTGCGTCACACTGTTGGCTCACGTCAAGTTTGTGGTCAACCAAGACTCCTAGATCCTTTTCACATGTACTGCTCTCAAGCCAGGTGTCACCCATCTTGTATTTGTGCCTCTCATTTTTTTTGCCCAAGTGCAATACTTTACATTTCTCCCTGTTAAAATTCATCTTGTTTGTTTTTGCCCAGTTCTCTAATCTGTCAAGGTCATTTTGAAGTGTGATCCTGTCCTCTGGGGTGTTAGCCACCCCTCCCAGTTTGGTGTCATCTGCAAATTTGATCAGGATGCCCTTGAGTCCATCATCCAAGTCGTTGATAAAGATGTTGAATAAGACCGGGCCCAAGACAGAACCCTGTGGCACCCCACTAGTCACTCTTCTCCAGGATGAAGAGGAACCATTGATGAGCACCCTTTGGGTTCGGTCAGTCAGCCAGTTACAAATCCACTGAGTGGTAGCATAGTCAAGACCGCATTTTACCAGCTTCTTTACAAGAATATCATGGGGCACCTTGTCAAATGCCTTGCTAAAATCAAGGTAGGCTACATCAACTGCGTTCCCTTCATCCACCAGGCTTGTAATTCTGTCAAAAAACGAGATCAGGTTAGTCTGACATGACTTATTTTTCAGAAATCCATGCTGACTATTGGTGATCACAGCATTCCTTTCTAGGTGCTCACAGACTGTTTGCTTAATGATCTGCTCCAGAATCTTCCCTGGTATTGATGTCAGACTGACTGGGCGGTAATTATTTGGGTCCTCTCTTTTCCCCTTTTTGAAAATAGGGACAACATTTGCCCTCCTCCAGTCTGCCTGGACTTCGCCTGTTCTCCAGGAATTCTCAAAGATGACTGCCAGTGGTTCTGAGATCACATCTGCCAGTTCTTTTAATACTCTTGGATGCAGTTCATCTGGCCCTGGAGACTTGAATACATCTAAACTAGCCAAGTATTCTTGTACTATCTCCTTAGTTATTCTGGGCTGTGTTTCCTTTGCTGAATCATTTGCTTCAAATTCTTCAGGTCGGGCATTGTTTTCTTTATCGGAGAAGACTGAGGCAAAGAAGGCATTGAGGAGTTCGGCCCTTTCTGTGTCCCCTGTTTGCATTTCACCATCTTCTCCTCTGAGTGACCCCACTGTTTCTTTGTTCTTCCTTTTGCTACGAACATACCCATAAAAGCCTTTTTTGTTGCCTTTAACCTCTCTAGCAAGCCTGAGTTCATTCTGTGCTTTAGCTTTTCTGACTTTGTGTCTACACGTGCTGGCTATTTGTTTGAATTCCTCTTTGGTGGTTTCCCCCCTTTTCCATTTTTTGTACACATCCTTTTTTAATCTTAACTCAGTTAAAAGTTCTTTAGATAGCCACTCTGGCTTCTTTAGGCACCTTCCATGTTTCCGTCTCATTGGTATTGCCTGAGGTTGTGCTTTTACTATCTCCCTCTTAACAAACTCCCAGCCATCATGAACTCCCTTTCCTTTTAGTATTACTGTCCATGGGATGTCACCCAGCACTTCCCTAAGTTTTATGAAGTCGGCTTTCTTAAAGTCAAGAAATTGAGTCCTAATATGCTTGGCTGCTCCTTTCCACTGTATAGTAAACTTCAGAAGAGCATGATCACTCGTGCCTAATGATCCTTCCACTTCTACCCCACTAACCAGGTCATCAACATTGGTTAGGACCAGATCTAAAATGGCTGTTCCTCTTGTTGCTTCTCCCACTTTCTGGACAATGAAGTTGTCTGCAAGGCCAGTGAGGAATCTGTTTGACCTTATGCTCTTGGCTGAGTTTGACATCCAACAAATATCCGGGTAATTGAAGTCCCCCATTACTACTATCTCCCTTCCTTTTGCATGCTTGGCCATCTGTTCCAGGAAGGCATCATCTATGTCCTCCGTTTGGCTTGGGGATCTATAGTAAACTCCCACAATGAGGTCACTGTTATTCTTCTCTCCCTTAATTTTGACCCAAATGCTCTCACTTTGGCTTTGAGGTTCTAAATCTTGGATCTCTTCACAGGTATACACATCCCTGACATATAGCGCCACTCCTCCTCCTTTCTTGTCTGGTCTGTTTCTCTGAAATAGATTGTATACCCCCATTATTACATTCCAATCGTGGGACTTATCCCACCAGGTTTCAATGATGCCTATTATGCCATATTTAGTTTGCTGTACCAAGAGCTCAAGCTCATCTTGTTTATTTCCCATGCTTTGCGCATTAGTGTACAGACGTTGAAGTCCATTAATCATTCCCCCGTGTCTCTTATTTAAGGATTTTTTCCTCCCACCACTAGGTCTGCGTGCTGTTTGCTCCATTTGGTCTATGACATTTGGATGATCATCTTCATCAATTGATAGACTCCTACCTTCAGGAGCACTGTCTCCCTCCCCCACATTAGTCAGTTTAAAGCCCTCCTGATGAGGTTTCTGAGATTTTTGGCAAAAACATTTCTCCCAACCGTTGTGAGGTGCAGCCCATCGCTTGCCAGAAGTCCATCTTCAAGAAACTGCAGTCCGTGATCTAAGAATCCAAACCGTTCCTGTTTACACCATTTGCGAAGCCAGCTGTTCACTTCCACTATTTTTCCCTCTCTCCCTGGGCCACGTCGTTCAACTGGGAGGACAGATGAGATGACAATTTGTGCATTTAATTGCTTCAATTTCCTGCCCAGAGCCTCGTAGTCTCTTTTGATCTTCTGGAGGCTATTGCTTGCAGTGTCATTGGTTCCCACATGAACCAAGAGGAAGGGGTATTTGTCAGAGGGTTTTATGATTCCTTGCAGTTGTTCAGTTACATCTTGGATCTTAGCCCCGGGGAGACAGCACACTTCCCGAGACATCTTGTCAGGCCCACAGATCACTGCTTCTGTTCCCCTCAGTAGGGAATCCCCTATCACCACTACACGCCTCCTCTTAGGTTTGGTCGGGGTTCTTCCGTGAGCTGTCCGTTCCAAGGTCGCCTGCACATTCCCTGAGGACTGACTTTGCTGCTCATCTTCATATACCTGATCGACTGTAATGAGGGAGAGATCCTCAAATGGAGTCTGCTCTTCGTCTTCCATGATAGGGGAGAGGACCTCAAAGCGATTGTGTATTTCTAAACAATCAGAGCGAACCCTGGGCCTCCTACTTCTCTGAGTCACGTTTCTCCATATATCTGGCTCCTGTGTTGGTGAACTAGCCTCCTTCTCAGGGGAGTCCCCTGTCTCCTCCTTGGTGGAGACGGTGTGCTCTGTTGCTTCCAAGAAGAGCTCCAGCTCTCTAATTCTTTGGAGCGTAGCTACACGTTCCTCTAGTTGCTGGACTTTGTCTTTTAAGAGGGCAATCAACATGCAATTGCTGCAGGTAAAGCTGCCTGCAACCTTTGGCAAGATGGCAAACATTGCGCAGGAACCGCAGGCGACTGCAGCTGTTCCTTCCCCCTCCATCTTGAGAACGTGTCGTTGGGGGTGGCTACAGCAGTCCTCCATCATAAAAAGCGTGAAGACAGGACAAATAACTCCCCCACAAAAAAACCTAGGTCTCCCCCAACAAACGTTTGAGACTAGCTCCCCTAAATCTAAAAGATGGATCAAACTGCCCTGCAAGCTCTGATAAGCTCCTCCCACAGCTAATCACCTGCCTCAACAGAAACCCTGCCCCCTCTGACCTTTGCACAGGGAGAGCAGCTAATCAGACACAAAGAAACACACACACACAAGAAAACCCTTTTTGCTCCTTCTTCAACTGCTGCCCTGCAAGCTCTGATAAGCTCTTCCCACAGTGTGCTGGTCCCGGGGGGAAGGTTACTGTTACCGTAGTCAAAGTTCAGTCCTAAGTCACTAGCCTGGAGATAGTCCACAAAGTGCGAGGTGAGGTCCGAAACAGGGAGCCGGGCGGGGACAGGAACACTCGAAGATCAGAAGCAGGTAGCCGGGCGGGAAACAGGAACACTGGAGGAACAGGACTGGATGCTGGCCAAAACAGCTCTTCAATGACGACGTTGCTCCCGCAACCTGGGACCGGGCTGACTGCCCTTTATCTTCTCTAAGGCCAGGGGCGGTCCCGGCCCCCAGGAGCCCCGCCTCTCCTGGCCTTAAGGCGAGCACTCCTCCTGGGAGAAACCAGTTCCCTTCGCCTCTCTGCCCTAAGCCTCTGCAGTTCAGGAGAGGCCGAAGGGTTACTGGGCCCCGGGGAAGACTCACCTGTAGACACTGAGTCCTCAAGCACCTCTGGGGCCAGAATGGTTTCACCTGGTGCCTGCTCCTGAGGATCTGGCACAGGTGCAGGCTCCTCAGAATCTAGGCCTTGCCCCAGTTCAGCCGGCCCTGGAGGCGGGGACTCCTGTGCCGGCTGGGATTCCTCCGGTTCACTCTCAGAATCGGAATCCCAGGCCATCACACCATCCCCCCTCCCAGGCCCCCCCCTTAATCGAGGGTCTGGACCCGGCTTGCTGGGGTACGCCGCATGGAACTCTCTGAGGCAGGCAGGCGCGTGGACGTTGGCCGCTGGTTCCCAGGAACGGTCCTCCGGCCCATACCCCTTCCAGTCAATGAGATACTGCAGCTTTCCCCTGCGGTATCGGGAGTCCAGAATGCGTTCCACCTCGTACTCAGGCTCTCCCTGAACCAAAACTGGCTGCGGTCGGGGACGGTCCGGGTGGAACTCGTCGGGTGGGGCCACCGGACTCAGAAGGGACCTGTGGAATACCGGGTGAACCTTCAGGGTTGCGGGCAACTGGAGACGGAATGCCACAGGCGAGACCTGGTTCACGATAGGGAACGGGCCGGTGAAACGGGCGTCCAGCTTCCGCGAAGGTCGAGAAGGGTGGAGGTGGCGAGTGGAGAGCCATACCAGGTCACCGACGTGGAGTTCCGGCCCCACCTGGCGGTGGCGGTCGGCCTGGACCTTGTACGCCTCCTTGGCCTGGCGCAGCTGCTCCATCAACAGCTGTTGCTGGGACTGGAGCTCCTGAAGCCACTCTGTCACCGCAGGGACCGCAGATGCCGGCAGCACATCCGGAAACAACCGTGAATGAAAACCGTAACTGGCCTGGAACGGGGTCTGCTGGGTGGATGCATTCACCGCATTGTTGTAAGCGAACTCCGCCAATGCTAGGTGGTCGACCCAGTCATCCTGCTGGTAGCTGCAGTAGCACCGGAGGTACTGTTCCAGCACCGCGTTCGCCCGTTCCGTCTGGCCATCAGTCTGTGGGTGGTAGGCAGATGAGAGACAGACCTCTGTTCCGAGGGCCTGGTGCAAAGCACGCCAAAACCGGGACGTGAACTGAACGCCACGGTCGGACACCACACGCTCAGGTAGGCCATGCAGGCGGAAGACATGCTGAAGGTACAGCTGAGCGGTTTCCTTAGCTGAGGGTACGGATGGGCAGGGGGCACAGTGCACCATCTTCGTGAAATGGTCAGAGAAAACTAGAAGGCAGGTGCAGCCACGAGACGGGGGTAGCTCCACTACAAAGTCCAGAGAAACCGTGTGCCAAGGACGTGGTGGAACCGGCAACGGCTGAAGAAGGCCGGGGGGTCGCCCGGTAGGCCCCTTGGCCCGCCGGCAGACATCACAACCAGCGACGTAGCGAGCCACGTCAGCCTTCAGACGGGGCCACCAAAACTCACGGCTTACCAGATGGGTGGTCCGATACCGCCCAAAGTGCCCTGCTGCTGGAGCATCATGGGTCATCCGGAGAACCTCAGCCCGCAGCGGCCCTGGCGGGATGTACAGGCGCCCGTGGTGCAGCAGAAGGCCCTGATGCAGGACCAGCCCCGGGTACTGAGGGCATGACCCTTCGGCCAGTTCCTGGAGTCGTTCCTGGGCCCAAGCGTCGACCCGCTGCTGTTCCCGCACCCGAGCCTGCAGTGGCTCAGCCTCCTGGGTGGCCAGGAATGCAGCCGGTGGTAGGATCGTGGTGGGTACTGCCTGCTGTACCGTGTCTGTGTTGTCTTCAGGTTTCCGGGACAGGGCATCCGCCTTCTGGTTTTGGGAGCTAGGGATGTAGCGGATCCGGAACTGGAACCGGGAAAAGAACAACGCCCACCGGATCTGCCTTTGGTTCAGCTTGCGGGTGGTCTGGAGGTACTCCAGGTTCCGGTGGTCGGTTCTCACCTCCACCGGGTGTCGTGCCCCCTCAAGATGGTGGCGCCAGACCTCAAAAGCCACCTTGATGGCCAGTAGTTCCCGCTCCCATACAGTATAGTTACGCTCCGCCGGCAGGAGCTGGCGGGAATAAAAGGCGCAGGGTAAGAGTGGCGCATCAGGTCCGTACTGCTGAGACAAGACGGCACCGAGAGCCGTACTGGAGGCGTCAGTCTCTACCACAAAGGGTCGAGAAGGATCCGGATGTTGCAAGATCGGCGCTCTCTGGAAACAGGCCTTCAACCCCTGAAACGCCTCCTCTGCCTCGCCTTCCCAGGAAAACGGCGTCTTGGGGCGCAGTAGCCGGGTCAATGGGGTAGTGCGACGAGCGTAACCCGCAATGAAGGTCCGGTAATAGTTGGCGAACCCCAGGAAACGCTGTAGGTCCTTGCGGTTCCGAGGTGCCGCCCATTCCCGAACCGCTGCCACCTTCCCAGGATCCATCTGCACCCCATCTGGAGAGAGTCGGTGACCCAGAAAATCCACTGTCTGCTGATGGAACTCGCACTTGCTGAGCTTCGCATACAGGCGGTGCTCCCGCAAGCGCTGCAGCACGGTCCGGACATGACCCTCGTGGCGAGCCGGGTCACGGGAGAAAATCAAAATGTCATCCAGGTACACCACCACGTACTTGTCCAGCAAGTCCTGGAACACGTGGTTGATGTACCGTTGGAACACAGCGGGCGCGTTGCACAATCCGAAGGGCATAACCAGGTATTCGAACTGCCCGTACCGGGTCCCGAATGCTGTCTTCCACTCATCCCCGGCTCGGATCCTAATTAAATTGTAGGCCCCCCGGAGGTCAAGCTTGGTGAACATCTGCGCCCCTTGCACCCGCTCCAGCAACTCCGAAATAAGGGGCAAGGGGTACCGGTCCGGGATGGTAATTTTGTTCAGGGCCCGGTAATCATGGCAAAGGCGAAGCTCCCCACATTTCTTCTTAACGAAGAGTACTGGCGCAGCGGTGGGTGAGGTAGAAGGCCTAATGAACCCACGCTCCAGGTTCTTGCGCAGGAAGTCCTGCAAAGCTTCGCGCTCTGGCTCTGTTAGAGAGTATAAGCGACTCACCGGCAGGGGCGCTCCGGGCTGGAGGTCTATGCCGCAGTCAAAAGACCGATGCAGCGGCAGCTGGTCTGCCCCCCGTTCCTCGAACACGTCTTGGTAGTCCCGGTACACGGCTGGGAGCGTGGGTGCTGCCTCCTCAGTGGGTGCGGCCGCTAGCATCTCGGACCGAGCATGGGGGCATGGGTCTGGGAAGTGCACAGTCCGATTAACCCAGTCAATCTGAACATTGTGAGCCTCCAACCAGTCCATTCCAAGCACCAGGGGGAACCGGGGCATGGAGGCAATGTCCAAAGTTCGCACCTCCCGGTGCTGCTGGAGACACAGGACCAAGGGCTGGGTCTCCCGAGTGACGGCACCCGAACGCAGGAGCCGTCCGTCGATTGCCTCCACCTGTACCGGTTCTGGCTTGTTCTGAAGTGGCACCTGATGATGAGCGGCAAAGGCAGCGTCCATATAGGAGCGGGTTGCCCCCGAATCTACCAGAGCGTGGGTAAGAATCCAGGGCCCACCTGGAGGGTAGAGACGCACTGGAACCATGAGATGTCGCAACTCCACTGGTGAGGGCCCCTCTTGCATGGTTTGGGACCCCACGTTGCTAGGGCCTTCGGCTACAGAGGTTGGTGGTTTTCCTGCGACTGGCATTTTCCTGGGACAGGAACGGGCGTAATGTCCACTCCCACCGCAGTAAAGACACAGGTTTCCCTCCCAACGCCGCGTCTTCTCCGAGGGGGAGAGGCGAGGTCGCACAGCCCCGAGCTGCGTTGGCTCGACTGGCAACTCGGCTGTGGGCGTGGACCTGTTGGGAAGGATGGGCGCTAGGAGCCGGGGGTGCTGGCGGTCCCGGGCCTGGCGACGGTCCTCCAACCGATCGTCTATCTGCAGGCTCCGCTGAATGAGGGCGTCCAGCGTGGTGGGACGCTCCATCATGGCCAACTGGTCCAGTATCTCGTCCGACAGTCCCTCCAGATACTGGTGCAGAGTCATTCCAAGACAAGTCTTGTGCCAACAGCCGAAATTCTGTGGCGTAGGCGGCGGCTGTGGACTTGTCCTGTCTCAACTGACGAATCGCCCGATTGGCTTGGCTCTCCTTCAGAGGGTTGCCAAACACAGTCTCTAAGTGGTTACAAAATCCCACATAGTCCGTTAACAAAGGAGAGTCTTGCCGGAGCAGTGGCAAAGCCCACTTGGCCGCCTGGTCCTTTAACAAACTGATCAGAAAGTGCACCTTGGTGCGGTCGTCAGGGAAGTTCCGGGCTCGCCCCTGAATATACAACTTGGCCTGGGCGAAGAACATGGGAAAACTGGCCAGGGTCCCATCAAATTTCTCTGGCAAAGCCACTGGGTACTTGCCTGGAGCTGGGGCGTCGGCCCCATGATCTGTAAAGGTTTCCAACCGTTGCTGAAGCGCCGCAACCACATCGCTTAACTGCTGAACGGTGTGGGTCAAGGCCTGGTTCTCCTGGGCCAATGCCACCAGCGCAGCTGCCTGGTCAACCATGGCCTCTGGCTGTTCCCGAACGCACCCCAACGAAGGGGGAGTGCGGGGGTGTGGCGGGAGCAAACTGTGCTGGTCCCGGGGGGAAGGTTACTGTTACCGTAGTCAAAGTTCAGTCCTAAGTCACTAGCCTGGAGATAGTCCACAAAGTGCGAGGTGAGGTCCGAAACAGGGAGCCGGGCGGGGACAGGAACACTCGAAGATCAGAAGCAGGTAGCCGGGCGGGGAACAGGAACACTGGAGGAACAGGACTGGATGCTGGCCAAAACAGCTCTTCAATGACGACGTTGCTCCCGCAACCTGGGACCGGGCTGACTGCCCTTTATCTTCTCTAAGGCCAGGGGCGGTCCCGGCCCCCAGGAGCCCCGCCTCTCCTGGCCTTAAGGCGAGCACTCCTCCTGGGAGAAACCAGTTCCCTTCGCCTCTCTGCCCTAAGCCTCTGCAGTTCAGGAGAGGCCGAAGGGTTACTGGGCCCCGGGGAAGACTCACCTGTAGACACTGAGTCCTCAAGCACCTCTGGGGCCAGAATGGTTTCACCTGGTGCCTGCTCCTGAGGATCTGGCACAGGTGCAGGCTCCTCAGAATCTAGGCCTTGCCCCAGTTCAGCCGGCCCTGGAGGCGGGGACTCCTGTGCCGGTTGGGATTCCTCCGGTTCACTCTCAGAATCGGAATCCCAGGCCATCACACACAGCTAATCACCTGCCTCAACAGCAACCCTGCCTCCTCTGACCTTTGCACAGGGAGAGCAGCTAATCAGACACAAAGAAACACACACACACACACACACACACACACACACACACAAAACCCCTTTTTGCTCCTTCTTCAACTGCTGCCCTGCAAGCTCTGATAAGCTCCTCCCACAGCTAATCACCTGCCTCAACATTAAATTCAACTATTAAATTCAAAGCAGTAAAAAAGTTTGATCTCAGTTTCTTTCAAATACGCTGAAGCCAATATTGCATTCTGCCTATAAATACTGGAAATTATGTGAAAACTTGTGTTGTACTGCTTGCACATTTACCAGTCTGAAGGATCTTAGGACTGACAACCCTTCCACATTTGCAAGACCCAGCTCCATCAAACTCAAGCTGACAATGATGCCATCAAAAATATTCCAGCCTTCTTGGAAATAGTAATAAGGATCCATGGCTATTATCTTGAGGACCATTTCTGCAGTGAAGATCCCAGTGAAGACCTAAGTGCAAGTATAATGAATTAGTTTACACTTCATTTGAGTTCTTTTAAATTAAACTAGCCCAATTGCATACTAAGTTTACAAACTGTAAAAAATTATTTGAAACGAAGTAGAAGGGACGCGGGTGGTGCTGTGGGTTAAACCACAGACCCTAGGACTTGCCGATCAAAAGGTCGGCGGTTCGAATCCCTGCGACAGGGTGAGCTCCCGTTGCTCGGTCCCTGCTCCTGCCAACCTAGCAGTTCGAAAGCACATCAAAGTGCAAGTAGATAAATAGGTACCGCTCTGGCGGGAAGGTAAACGGCATTTCCGTGTGCTGCTCTGGTTCGCCAGAAGCGGCTTAGTCATGCTGGCCACATGACCCGAAAGCTGTACGCTGGCTCCCTCGGCCAGTAAAGCGAGATGAGCGCCGCAACCCCAGAGTCGGTCACGACTGGACCTAATGGTCAGGGGTCCCTTTATAATTGATTCCTAAGGGGCTCACCACTTTAAAATGGTGAGTTTAGGGTGGTCTTTCATTGTGTCATCCTGTGGAATGAATGCTAGAACAGCATTAGGATAGCAATCTCTCTCTATATATTATTCACATCCTACTGCATTTCATATTCTGGAATGCTGTCATAGTAAAAAATAGGATGGCAGATATTTTCAGGTAACATAGCAGAAAAATGCTCTTATCTTCGATATCCCTAACATTTGGGTCATTTTTTAAAATACTTTTGCTTGAACTCTTCATTTCTGCGGAGACATTCTCCTGTCACTTCTGAAGCCCCTTCAATTAACGTTTTTCTGTTAAAAACGAAACACTTAATTTTAATACGATTAATTTTTAAATTATGTAGAAGTAATCAAGGACTTTCATCGTAATTTCCTTTGGCTGAAAAGGAGAAGAAGGAAAAGGCTCATAATCAATTGCCAAGCTACAAAGCAGGCCACCAAATAATAGTAAATTAACTTCCTTTGGATAGAAACCAAGAAAATGAGGTTAAGAGATTAAGAGAGTAAAAGAGTTGAGGTTTTTAAATGAGTACCAGCAGGGAGGACATTATGAACCAGCACTCGTCCCTAATTAAAGTTAATACAGTATGAAGACTGCTTCAGATGGGAGTACCCTACAGTGCGTACCTGTTTCCCACATATGTTTGAAAACAAGTGATCGGGAACACAAATATTTTATTGTTACCACAAACTCCAGCTTGCTAAGGGTGCTAAGAATTGCAGGTATGTGAAAATTCCCGGGGTTACTGAAGGAAGCTATGTGTGGATGTGATCAGTGTTTCTGCGCAAGTGCCTCTGGAATATGAACCTAGCAATCCTGCACACTCCTGATACACTCATACGAGGCCCACTGGCCTTTGGGAACCAGCCCTAAATTAACCGGAAAATAGGTGGATTGCAAGGTTAAAGTCACACCTCACATGCTTAAGTAAATGGTCTGAGTACTGTAGTCTGTTTTGATTTTCTGCACCGCTCACTTGCACCTGCACCCTAAGATACCCACAATGGGGATTTAAGAATACTTTTGATGGCCCCTAGAACACTTCATGTGTAAACCGCCTTCAGACAATGGTGCAGCTGATAAATCAATTGTAATAATGATAATAACAGAAAAGGGTGGAACATAAAACAGTGTGCATAGATGGCATGATCTAATTATATCTGGCACTAAGGGCACCAGCCAAATGTGCTGTTCTTATGCATTCTGAATCAGCACCTCTAAATCAGTAGGTCATTCGCTGGAACTTGAACAGTGTTAAATTACACAGGTATGAATATTTATTCTATTTGTGTTCATATTTCACATTAAAAGCTGATATAGTTTCGTGTTCTAGGAAAATGAAAGGTCCATAAAGGTATAATTTCTGTCTGGGGACGTGAGGACATAAATGGGGACTTTCAGGTCAGGCACTGATATATTAGAATTAATTTGGATTATCAGAATGGTACTGTTAAATATTCCACCACCACACTACTAAAGTGGTAACATTATTATGATGGTCTTTTTTCTTATTTTAAAGCACTTTTTGAAACATTAGGTTCCTAAGTAATTTGTTTTACTGAACAAAGGTAATGAGATGGCAATGTGATCTACAAACTTTCCAGCGTTGCAGACAATTCTGTGCTGGAACAATGGCGGCACGACTAAATCAGCTTGTGAAAAAATTATATAGGCTAAGCCTAAGTGTTGCTCCACAAATGATCTCTGCAAAGCAGCTTAGATTACATGGGCTAAGATTCTCTAATATTGTCAAATAACATTCATAATCGCATTTTCATTAATGAGAGCCTAAAGAAGCGAAGGTAATAGGGGCGGGATGCAAAGAGAGTCATCTGTTTAAGAGCTTTGCATAGTCATTTCCCACTAGTCTTCCCAATGGCTTTGCTAAGGAGACCCACACCTGTGGAATTAGGATGGTGATTATTCATTTTAACAAACACAGTGCAATCAAACTTTAAAAAGCACACAAAATACACCTGTTTGGTTAACAGCAGTGATTTTTAGGGCATTAGCAACTACTTTCCTTTATTGTGCATAGCTTTATTTTCAAGTGAAAGATGGTGACAAGTTTGAAGTAGATATTTCTAGTTACCCACAAGCAGGCCATTTTTTATTTTTTTATTTTTTTGTAGCCAGAACTCACTAGAACTCACTAGAACTCAGTTGTGGCACCTCTAAGGTGGGCACCACTATAGGAGAGCAAGGGTGAATTCATGGTGAATTCTGGCACCTCTTTTTTCAGAAAAATAGCACTGTCCACAAGCATTTCCTTTATCCTGTGGGGCAGGAGTGGTGTGTCTAGTGGGGCAAAACCATGGCAATAGTGCCCCCCCGTGCTTTTTTTCTAGGGAAAAAGGTGCCGGAACACACCTCCCTCAGAAGACCCAGCCTAAAGGCGATCCTTTTGAGCTGGGGGGTGCAGCCCCTTGGCAGTCAGAAGCTTGTTGAGGCTGCTCAGCTGAGGCAAGGGGGAGCTCCTCCCTCAGCAGGGTGGGGCCTGGCTCAGCTGAGGCAGGGAGGGGCTTCCGCGCTTCAGTTGAGCTGCTTAACGAGCTCCTCCCTCAGCAGGGTGGGGCCTGGCTCAGCTGAGGCAGGGAGGGGCTTCCGCGCTTCAGTTGAGCTGCTTAACGAGCTCCTCCCTCAGCAGGGTGGGGCCTGGCTCAGCTGAGGCAGGGAGGGGCTTCCATGCTTCAGTTGAGCTGCTTAACGAGCTCCTCCCTCATCAGGGTGGGGCCTGGCTCAGCTGAGGCAGGGAGGGGCTTCCGCGCTTCAGTTGAGCTGCTTAACGAGCTCCTCCCTCATCAGGGTGGGGCCTGGCTCAGCTGAGGCAGGGAGGGGCTTCCGCGCTTCAGTTGAGCTGCTTAACGAGCTCCTCCCTCAGCAGGGTGGGGCCTGGCTCAGCTGAGGCAGGGAGGGGCCTCCGCGCTTCAGTTGAGCTGCTTAACGAGCTCCTCCCTCAGCAGGGTGGGGCCTTGCTCAGCTGAGGCAGGGAGGGGCTTCCGCGCTTCAGTTGAGCTGCTTAACGAGCTCCTCCCTCAGCAGGGTGGGGCCTGGCTCAGCTGAGGCAGGGAGGGGCTTCCGCGCTTCCGTTGAGCTGCTTAACGAGCTCCTCCCTCAGCAGGGTGGGGCCTTGCTCAGCTGAGGCAGGGAGGGGCTTCCGCGCTTCAGTTGAGCAGCTTAACGAGCCCAAAGAGCCTGAGGGCTTGCTCAGTTGAGGCGTTGTTTTCCCACATGCCAGCTGTTAGCTAGGAGGCTGAAGGACCTCAGCAAAGCCCCGCTGCACCTCTGGCTCATGAGGAGACCCTCTTTGGAGTCCACAGAGGATGTCCTGTTCGGGCTCTGGGATGGCAGTGACAATTTGTTGAATGGGGGCTCTCCCACCCACTTTCGGGGACACCTGAGGGGTTCATAAAGAGAGCCTGAAAATCCAGCCCTTTCCTCCAGGGGATTAAACCTGGTAATCTTGGAGCAGGACTTTTACAGCACGTTTGCTAAATAACTTTCATCAGGGAAACCCAGTGATGCTCATCACTGATTTAATTTTAGATAAAACAAAATTTTAAAAATTCCGTCCAGTAGCACCTTAGAGAGCAACTAAGTTTGTTATCGGTATGAGCTTTCGTGTGCATGCACACTTCCTTCAGATAATTTTAGATGCCACTGAAAATCTCCCCTGTTACTCGGGGAATTTTTTTCAAGATGGTGCTACATATCTGAATTCTGTGCATCTCGATTCTGGTACATTCCACTGCTTTTTACTCGGCTTCTCTTTTTAATTGAGTTGCATTTCAAAATTCTTGTATACCGCATTGTACATTGCCTTAAGGATTCCTATTATAAGATCACGTGAATAAATAATTGTTCACATACCAGGTTTCCAACATAAAGGACATGGTTGAAATAGGGAGTCATCGGATAGTGCTCCATAGCCATAAACAGCGTATTCAAAACAATGCAGATGGTGATAGCAAGATCCACAAATGGATCCATCACTATCAAATTCATGATGTGCTTCACTTTTAGCCAAGGAGGCCAGCAATCCCAGATCAAGAACGTGTTTGCAAATCTATACCAGCATGGTGGACACTTCTGTCTGGATTCTTCAAGTTCTGGAAAAAGATTTTATAGGCAAGATATTTGTTAAAAAAATAAAAAATAAATCAGCTTTCTGCAATGAACAGCCAGAACTATACACTACATAGGATTATCTGATTATTACAAAATTAGATGGTTGCTGGCTGATGTTAGCAAGTTTGTTAGCTAAAAATGAGAATGTTACAGGATACTTTAAAAAAAAAACTGCTAAGGGAATTTTTTAAAAAAACTATAAATGATTTATCATTTTAAGTTTCGATTATTTGTAATTCAAAAACTTGATGCTTTTACTTACCCTTGTATTGGATTGCCCATTGTGGTTGTTTTGTGATTTATATTGTAATGGGCGTTGCCCACAAACAATAAAAATCTGACTGGCGTGTACACAAGGCTACAATTGTCTTCCCTTGGTTTGCCAACCACTGCCATTTTGAAGCGTTAGCACTTAGATGAGGTAGATGAGGCACAAGTTTTGGTACAAACTAATTGCTTCTCATGCCACTAAGAACAGGAAGATTCTTTTCTTCTTTGGTGCATCAGAAATACCTGTTACCCAGGAAGGCCAGGCATGCCATCATTAGAGACGATGCAAAAATCACCTGAAAACCATTTTAACAGCTGCCTGACAGGGAGGTGGAAACAAAATTAGGGAATTTTACAAGGGCTGAATCAACTTGAATCACTCTAAATAATGGAAATGCTCAATGAATGCCTAAGGGTTCAGCACTTAACAATGCTTACTTTCCACTGAAATAGAAGTGGCCCTCTTTTAAGAGTGTGATATCAGCACAATACATGGCCAAACATATTCCTGCCCCCCCCAACCCGGTACCTTCCATGGTGTTTGTGAGTATACTGGCTATACTCATGGCTCTTTGCCTTGCTGCAGATTCTTCCATCAACTCCATCGAAATCTGGTAAGAGCTCAATCTTCTTTTTCTTATTTCTGTTTCGGTGGTGGTACCCTGAAAATACAATTGTGGTCAATATAATTCCAGGAACTCAAGCCATAAGCTATATAAATGTGACCCCCAAGATCACACCAAGATCTGAGGTTTTTTGGTGGTGTTCAATACGCACAACTTTGCATGTGCTTTAGTGGTGGTGGTAGCCATCTGGGAAAATCAGAGGCAGTGTACACAAACAGAGGCATCATAGTGTAAGGCAGGGATGGGGAAACCTGGTTCACATTCCATTCTGGGCTACCACTTGACGGCACATGCGATGAATGTAATTTTTGCTTTTGCCCCAGTAGTCTACTTTCTTTTTTTTTTTTTTAAATTTTATTAAGGATTTTCTTGTTTTACAGAAGTGTAGTGTCTCATATTTTTTTCTTTCCATGTAACATTTTTACAAATCCATTTCATTTGTTGAGGCATTAGGGGGAGAAGGAAAAAAAGAAAAAGAAAAAAGAAAGGGGGGGTGGAGAGAGGGAAGATGGATGGGGGTGGGGTCGGGTGGCGGTGTTTCTATTATGTTTAATGTATGTAGAGTTTGGTGTCAGCGTTGCTTGTGTTGTTCACTTGTGTTCCTTTGGTGGTGAGAGAGGTTGGGGTTGGCCTAGGGTGTGATTGTTTGCTTGTGATTGGCTGTGGTGATCTTTGTTTTCCTGTGTGAGTGAGGTGGGTGGGTGTTTCTAAATACACCCTTCTATCTCCATCCAGACAAACAACAAGCATGATTAAGAGTTCATGGGCACATTGAAGCCAGGAAAGAAACTCAGGGGGGAAAGATGAATCAGTGGTGGGTGTGGCCTGGAGAGAGTTCTGAGGGCCAGACAGAGTTGTTCATTCGGCCCCTGAGCTTGAGGTCTCCCACCGGGGGTCTAAGATGTAAGAAACATGCCAGATGCGACAGAGTGGAATAGGAAGCTTCTCACCTCCAGCAGAAGCTGCCCAGGAGGTGATATGAGCCCAGGAGGTCCTCCCGCCAAGGAAACGACGCCATTGCAATCCACGGTGCTGTGCATCTTCCCGTTCGCCGGAATTGCCGGCACCATCCTTGACGACAGGCTCGCCTGGCTGGTGTTGCTGTTACGGCGTTCGCTGTTGTGTCTGTTTGGGACGAAGAGAGAGTCCCTTCTGCTCTCGTTGTCCTCGAGGGTGCTGTGCTCGTCGTCAGCGAAGTCGTTTTCCGATCCTATGTCCTTTGCTCGGCCTCTGAAGCTGAAAATGCTGGTTCTGCTGTTGCGCCTCGGGGAAAACAAGGAGCCGCGAAGGCTCAACAAAGACTGTGAGGGGGGTGGGGGAGGGGAAGAGGGGAAACAACAACACAGTTAGTATTTGGAACCACTCGTGGGTTGTTGTTGTTTTAATTGCTTTTGACTTAAAGGTAAAGGGACCCCTGATCATTAGGTCCAGTCATGGCTGACTCTGGGGTTGCAGCGCTCAACTTGCTTTACTGGCCGAGGGAGCCGGCGTACAGCTTCCGGGTCATGTGGCCAGCATGACTAAGCTGCTTCTGGTGAACCAGAGCAGCGCACAGAAACGCCGTTTACCTTCCTGCCAGAGCAGTACCTATTTATCTACTTGCACTTTGACATGCTTTCGAACTGCTAGGTTGGCAGGAGCAGGGACTAAGAAATGGGAGCTCACTCTGTGGCAGGGATTCAAACCGCCGACCTTCTGATCAGCAAGTCCTAGGCTCTGTGGTTTAACCCACATCGCCACCCGCGTCCCGCTGTTTCAGGATACTCAACTTGGCTTATTCTTCCATAGACCCAGATCTCCCCTGGTCTTGGGAAGGATGCTAGCTCAGGTAGGAGAGCTTTGCCTGCGGAAGTTTCAATCCCTGCAACCTTAATAGTGGGGTAGGAGAGCTGGGGGGGGGAATCATACCGGGCAACCAATGTACCCCCTTTGGTTTCAGAAACTTCATGGGTAGACGAGTCCAAAAAGCCTGGCACACAATTTTTCACAGCCCTCTGGCACACAAATTTTCACAGCCCTCTGGCAGCTGTGACGAGGCTTAGTTTGTTCAGAACTGAGTATACACTTAGTGTTCATAGATGGACCATAGATGGACCAATTACAGTGGTGCCCCGCAAGACGAATGCCTCGCAAGACGAAAAACTTGCTAGACGAAAGAGTTTTCCGTTTTTTGAGTCGTTCCGCAAGACGAATTTCCCTATGGGCTTGCTTCGCAAGACGAAAGGTCTTGCGAGTTCTTGCGAGTTTGTTTCCTTTTTCTTAAAGCCGCTAAGCTGTTAATAGCTGCTAAGCCGCTAATAGCCGCTAAGCCACTAATAGCCGTGCTTCGCAAGACGAAAAAACCGCAAGACGAAGAGACTCGCGGAACGGATTAATTTCGTCTTGCGAGGCACCACTGTACTCAGTATAAGGGGACTTCTATGTTCCTATTTAAGTTTTGACACCCATTTACACAGCCCAGGCTTACTTGTTCTTCTCCAACCCATTATGCAAGGCAACATTGTTAGGAAAAATCTCCTCAACCATTTAATTATACATAGCCATGACCCACCCTGCATTATCCTCAAGGGGGATCTTTCAAACATCAGTAGATGCTTCCGAAGGCAAAAGAAAGCGTATTAAGTAGGCGGCTGTTGCTTACTGCTTTGGGGGAAGCCCAATGGCTAAATCCATTTAACTTGAGATCTATTAATCCACCATTTATTAATCATATTGTCTCATCAATTAATGCTTTCAAGCAACATCCAGCAGCCACAAGAGACCTGAAGATGGTGACTTTGCCACTGAGAGAAGGGGGGGTGGGAATCAATTTTTGCTGGCCACGCTTTTATTTAATTGCACAACAAGAAACTCCTTAATGGAATCTTTTACTCCCTCTCTGCATATTTCATTAGCAGTACTCATGAATAAATAAAGTCATCACTAGTACTGGGAGGTGAGGAGACGATCCTTCTGTTAAGATTTATTACTCCTGCTTCTGAATATGCTTTCGGATCTAGTTACTTTAAACTTCCAGTAATCCCTGGACTAGTCTGATTGATTTTCCTATTGGTTCTAAAGATACTCTGAAATAAGAGGTTTGAAGTTCCTGGCTTAGCAACTTTTATTTTAAACCACCATTATATACGTTACAACATTTCACATGTAAATTTCATGTGGTGGTTAAGATGGAGATAAACCCTTTTATGATATTTTGTTCTGCATATGTTTTTAATACGTTTTATTTTATTTTTGCTATTTGATCTTTTCATTTGACTGTAAATTGCTTCAGGACTTTGGTAGTGGCAAGTTTTAGAAATAAATGTATAACACCTACACCTATGTCTTGGGATCATGTAGCCCCCACTCTGTTCCCCCGACACGACATTCGGTACTGGAAGGAGAGGTACAACTCCCACAATGGGGTCACTGTGGTGGTGGGGCAGCCTTTGCCTCCACCTCTTATTTGTCCTCAAATGTAAATATTCACTTATATGGGAGAAAGTCAAAGGATGCACTCAGGGACACTGTTGAGGTGAGGGTGAAATATCCCTCTCTGCCCTTGGTGACCCCCCAGTATCTGCAGGCTTTGCCTTCTTTCAACTATGACCCAGATTGCATGCTTTTTAGCTTGTTCCATAGAATTCAGTGGGAGACACTGCAAAACAAAGCCAGTCTCTATTTCTACACCTTGACTTGGACCAAAAAAGAGAAAGAAATAGTCTTAATGGATTTTCTATATGACCCTAATTATGGAGCATAGCAGGCCACTTGTGGAAGAGAGTTGTGCAGTTGTGGGGCCACCATGAAAAGGGCTCTGTCCTATTCCTTATGACCTGGGATATACATGAAAAAATTTGCCTCAGAATTACATAGCTTGCATACTTTACCTGGTGAGTTGAAGTCCTTTTTTCATAGGACAGGTGAGCTCCCCTTCGGATACTATCTTCAGATTCAGATTTAGGAAACTTTTCAGCTTCGGCCCTATCTTCTTCTTCCGAAAGTTCCTTCTGCCTTTTTTTCCTTCGCCTGTTCCTTCTTTCTTTAGCACTTTTGGAGCTTAATTTAGATGCCTCTGAAGAACTTTCCAAGAGCTCCCCCAATCCACCCACGCCGCTGAAATCTCTTGATGCCATCGATGCTGCTGCCACAGCTGCTGTTGTCTGTTGTGTTACAGTGTCAGGTAATTAGCATTAGTTGGATTACCACATTAAATCATAACCTTAGAGAGATTCATTATTGCTTCCAAGGGTACACAGTCACAAAGCAATTACGTACAAATGTCAATAATTAGTGCCTCTCTATTTGGAATAAAATAATGCTTGCTTTCTTCTTTTAAGGTAATGAAGTTCTCTGAAAATACAGTACAGCACAGTTGTCCTTGTAGTTTTTAATAAGTTAGCCACCAATGGTATGTTGCCTCTGCTTAGAACATGCCTATTCCTATTATAGTCCAACAGAGAGCCATTAGCTCCCAATCTTTTCTCCTTCACAGCTACTTCCACCAGCCCATGTTTCTGGAACACACCAGCCAATTCCATCCTACTATTTAAGAGTTGGTAGTGAAGTATCATGAAGGCAAGTGGATCATTAGTTATTTGCTCCTGCAGAGTTTTTCACTTCTAGTCCTCCTATCCCATTGACGAATCACATTAATTGATAAGGAGTGTCTTCACCCCCATCGTTCAGCCCGTCCTCCCCAGCCAAAGCTGGGCTCAGAGCAGCTAACATCATATAAATAAGACGATATGCATAACACAAGCGATCAATCAACTAAGATACATCCCACAGTTAATTCAAACAATTAACATTAAAATTAAAACTGGACACGTGGCAATCTTCAGGTTAAAATTGGAAGCGGTTAATACTTGCCAAGACCAACTGTTTCCACTGATATTATAAGGACCTATGAGCAGGCTGGGAACCTCCTTCATGCTTGTTCTTATACAAAGAGAAAACGAGTCAGGCTGAACCCTGACCAAAGGCCTGGCGGAACAGCTCCGTCTTACAGGCCCTGCGGAAAGATGTCAAATCTCGCAGGGCCCTAGTCTCTTGTGAGAGAGCGTTCCACCAGGCCGGGGCCACGGCCAAAAAGGCCCTGGCTCTGGTCGAGGCCATTCTGATCTCCCAAGACCCTCCTGTACACTGCTGAGACTGGATCATGCCTGCAGGCCCTGTCTTCATCTGCTGCACGTACAGCGGTCCCATACTGCCCTTCACAAAGCTGGAGGAACATGAGAAAAGTCCCTGAATGCCTGATTGGGAACTGAGACCACACCAGGGTTCCCTATCACACATAAAGCTGTGTCCACATAAAGCCCCATTCATGGCTTCAGTCAACCACACAGAGATTAGGGGTGGGACTAGCATATGTGCAGCCTAGTGAGTACTGTCCGCCTCTCCTTCCTTGTATTTAGCGACCTCATGGATATGCAATAAGAATACGCCTCAGCTGAAAATGGAGGGAAGGCATGGGGTGGATACGCTCCAGTCACACTATGCAGGCTTCCATACTTTAGGGCAATCATCCCCTGGAATGACGGAATCCCGGAATTCTCATACAAAGTCAGCTTGGCAGTGCCTCAGGTGACACCAATTATTTTAAGGTGGCGTGAGGAGAGCAAAGCACATTTATGGAGGAAAGGTACACATTGAAACAAAGTCCCAATACCTTTGATTAATGCAACACAAGTTGAGGCTAAATATAAGTACATAAACACCCGCTAAACATTTATTTATTTATTTAATTAGCACCAAGTGTTTAACGGTAGCAGACTCGCTGTTTTGTGATATTTAAAGGTAAAGGGACCCCTGACCATTAGATCCAGTTGCGGATGACTCTGGGGTTGCGGCGCTCATCTCGCTTTATTGGCCAAGGGAGCCGGCGTACAGCTTCCGGGTCATGTGGCCAGCAAGACTAAGCCGCTTCTGGCGAACCAGAGCAGCGCACGGAAACGCTGTTTACCTTCCCGCTGGAGTGGTACCTATTTATCTACTTGCACTTTGAAGTGCTTTCGAACTGCTAGGTTGGCAGGAGCAGGGACCAAACAACAGGAGCTCATCCCGTAGGGAGGCTTAAATCCAATGCCAGCTGCAGATTTGGAGGAATGTTGCCCCTATTGCCCAACCCCGACCATTCTGCTTGGCTCCTGCAGTCACCCACTTCTTCTCTGTTGGCCATATGGAGGGAAAGGGCTGGAAAGTCAACTAGCTTCTCTGGCTCCTCGGTCCTATCACTCCCACTTGGTGGAGATAGAGAGAGGGAGACCAAGCAGGCTAGTAAGTGGCAACAAGAAGGAGAACATCAGAAGGTCCAGAGAGCTCTGGATGTCAGTGAGGGCCTTGG
The DNA here is from genome assembly GCF_964106645.2 of Podarcis pityusensis. NCBI lineage: Eukaryota > Metazoa > Chordata > Lepidosauria > Squamata > Lacertidae > Podarcis > Podarcis pityusensis. The sequence goes on from NC_138028.1 coordinate 110,437,302, forward strand.
CAGGTGCTGCCCAGGAACATAAAAATCTGATAAGATACAAGTTTATGTCAGCGCATTATAGCAAGTGCATTACAAGCAGTGCATTTTCCAGAAGAAAGCTACCTGGGCTTCTTCCTGTTGCTTTTTCAGCTGCTCCAGCATTTGCTGGAATTCGGCCTCCTTCTGCTCTGCTTCTTCCATGGTGGCTTGGTTCTGCTCTTCGTAGGCCATGGCAACAACGGCCAGGATCAGGTTGATCAGGTAGAAAGAGCCCAGGAAAATCACCAGGACAAAAAAGATCATGTACGTTTTGCCAGCAGCTCTTAAGGTCTAGTGTGGGGAGAAACAACAAGGTCTCACCGGTTAGGTTTTCTGCCAATGATACTGCCTTGCCTATTCATCAACTGCAAATTGTAATGACGCCCCAAATATGCATAAATTATAACTAATTGCTTCAGGTTTTGCGTCAGGTTTTTTGAAAAGTTACACACAGTCAGCAAGAAAAAAGCTTCCGCTTTATTATCATACATACTAAGCATGCCTCGTGATAGTTCTCACCAGTTGGTAAAGGTTTTCCCAGTAGTCCTGAGTCATCAGCCGAAAGAGCGACAAGAAGGCCCAGCTGAAGGTATCAAAACTTGTGTAGCCATAGTTGGGGTTTCGGCCAGCTTTTACACACACATATCCTTCCGGACATTGACTATGAAAAAGGAAATCATAGTGAAACACAACACAATATTTCTTTTGCTTCCATTGTGTGGTATTTCAAGGCCACATTTCCCCCCCTAAATTGAATGGTTTGTTTTCCTAGTTGTTCTTCAGAATTAAGAGGTTAGATCCAGACCAAGTTAGGTGCGCTTAGAGGTCCCATTAAAATGAATGAAACAAACCTAGTCTTTGCTAACTTAAGTCCATAGATTTCATTTAGGAGCAATGCGTGCCTGGGACTGCAATCCTATTCCTACTTACCTCAGAGTAAGCCCCACCAAATTCACTGGGACTTACTTCTGAGTAGACATGTACAGGGCTGCACTGTAAGTCTGCTTATTTCTGAAATGAGGCTTTGCATCTACATATGCCTTGGAAGGGGGGCCACTAGGGGGCACATTAGAAGATGGCCGACAATACCATCTCTCCGACCCACACGGGGTAATTAAGAGGCTGTTATGGGAGTAGGCAGCCTCCCTTGTTGCCCCAAGGAAATGGGGAACACTGCCCTTGCCTGCTGTGCCCATAAATCACCCCCTAATTCGAAAGAAGGGGGTGAGGGCCCTAGGCAGAATGCCCCTGTGTGGACATCGGCTCCCCTGGACGCTGTCTCTGATCGCGCACTAGTTGCAGCAATTTGGAATAATTAATTACAAAAGAAGCAAATGCACATATTTCAAGTGAAGAAGGGGAGTGAAGTCTGCTAATTTAAGTGACCTCTGCGAAAGAAGACGACGGGCTGGAGAAACAGGAATATTTTACGATGAAGATACACCAAAGGCGGGGTATGTTGACAACAGGGCTGAATGGGGGGGGGGGAAACCTTTTTTACTTTCCTTCTATGTGATTTACAAGAACCCCTCCTCATTAGAACCGTCAGTTGAACTGACCCAAGCAGGATGATTAAGGTCTGCGTGGAGATAAACTTTAACCAAAAGTATGCTTTATGGACACCGAGAAGCAATAAGAGCTTTTGGGAATGGCGCAGCAATTAATTCGGAGTCGCCATCTTGCCAAAGGATTTATAGCCGGGAGGAAGAACGGATTTGTTTTCAGACTGCATTCCTAGTAAATCTCCTCAGAGGTTTTGAGAAAGGAGGCAGATTGGTGAAGATTAATGACGCTAAGACTGTTTTGATGTATGGAAGTGATGTTATATGGAAAACGTCTGGATATGGCTACTGGATAAAAAAATTAATATCCACGCAGGATTACAAACTGTTCTAACCAGCTTGCGGAGACTATCAGAGGTCACAAAGAGAAAGGAAAAATATATGAAAATAACAACAAGAGATGTGGAAAAATAATAAGAAAGGACTGGATAGTACTGTGAACATCATAAGGTTAGATTTGTGGACATTAAAACAGCAGTAAGAAGCAAGAAGTTGATTGGATCCCTTCGGAACTTGAAATATGGGTACCCCCAACAAAAATTTAAAATTTGGCTGTGTAATTTGGAATTTATGTAATTTGGTTTGATTTGATGTGATTGGTCGGTTAATAAAAAATTATTCTTAAAAAAAACAAACATATGCCTTGGAAGTATGTTTTATAAGGCAATATTGGTTGTAAGCCTTAGTTTGCTGTGAATTGCCCCAGAAGTAGCTGAACCACTGACCAAGGTGTCTAATCTTTCATTTCCAAAGTTATATTGTAGAGTCTACAAGATTCCATTGGGAGTCTACAAGATTTCATTCAGAAAAAAATATATACAGTTGTATTTTTAAAGATAAATCTAACATTAACATTAAATTCAGTTCACATACGAGATGAAGGAGTGTATGTCTCAGACTCATCATGCTATTCAATCTGTTAAGACTTTTAAGTTGCCACAGGGCACTTGGTCAATTTTTTATGCAACCGACAAACACAGACAAGCTTCTGGACTAATAATGAAACATTTATGATTAATTCCAAGGCCAAATGCTCATGGAATAATTTAAATGCAACTCAAATATTTTATCACCTCATTTTATTATTTCTAATTGGCTCTCAAGCAAACATTTTGCTACTGCAATGACTCAGCACAAAGCTAAAAGGGCTTGTTTAATAGGATTGAAGTTTGGTAAAGCTATGGTTTTCCTAGAAGTGAGAGGTGGACCATAAAGAAGGCTGATCGCCAAAGAATTGATGCTTTTGAATTATGGTGCTGGAGGAGACTCTTGGGAGTCCCATGGACTGCAAGAAGATCAAACCTATCCATTCTTAAGAAAACCAGCCCTGAGTGCTCACTGGAAGGACAGATCCTGAAGCTGAGGCTCCAATACTTTGGCCACCTCATGAGAAGAGAAGACTCCCTGGAAAAGACCCTGATGTTGGGAAAGATTGAGGGCACAAGGAGAAGGGGACGACAGAGGACGAGATGGTTGGACAGTGTTCTCGAAGCTACCAGCATGAGTTTGACCAAACTGCGGGAGGCAGTGGAAGACAGGAGTGCCTGGCGTGCTCTGGTCCATGGGGTCACGAAGAGTCGGACACGACTAAACAACAACAACAACAACAACAACAGAGGCATGCTTAGCTCCAGAGTCACTTTTAAGCCTTTCATTTCTCTTTACTATCTATAGCCTTAATTTCGATCCATATTCTTAATTCCATGTTACTTATTCATTTGTTACATAGGCATCTTCACTATGACTATACCTCTCAAATGAGGTATCAGCAAATAGCATCCAACGACCACTAGACACAGACAAAAATTTGGGAGAGCCTTTTCAAATGGTAAGAGTCTGCAACAGCTGCACTGATCTTCTTTAGTGGCTTCAGGGACGTGGAACAAACAAGGCCTCTCTGTCAAGACTCTCATCTGGGGTCTCTTAAGGCCACACAGGCTCCCTAGAACTCCCTGAATGCTTTTGCCAGCCCTTGAAACCCAATCATGCTTCTTGTTTGGCTGAATAGAGGGTAGAGCGAAGAAACTAGCCTCCCAAACAAAGGCAATATTCACCATAAGTGTTGTGCCCTCTTTTGCCTCTGGCCTCACCCACCACTGGCTCCCTAAAAGTTGTCCATAAAGGAAGGTGGCTGAAAAAGCTTCCCTACTCCCAAGTGAATTAATCAAGGGAGGAGTTAGGTACAAACCAACCACCTTATGACATTAAAAAGGCAGATAAACGTGCCACATTGCAAAAGAGAGAAAGCTTAGGCTGGGAAATCCCTATGTCATGTGTAGGGTTGTCAGCTCTAACCCATTAGCTAAAGATAGGATCATAAATAGCGACACACACACACACACACACACACACACACACACACCGCTCCAGCCAATGCAGTTTTGCAGAAGGTGACCTCTGGAATCAGAAAGCTGCTCTAGCAATTAAGCCCAGATCGTTTCAAAGGAGATAATTGCTGGCATATGCATACTCTTCTCTCTCCCCTAGGAGAAACCCGTGCACCTAATTGCCAAACTGCTTTATTATCTCACTTAAATTTTTTTTTACAGAGAGTAAGCCAGTAAATGTATTTCCAATAACCTATCTTGATCCTATATCCTAAACTAGATGCCTTATTTACATTAGGTTATATTCTAGCCTGGTATGGGCACATTCTGGACTCCTAGGACTGCTTGCGAAAGGGTATGTGTGTGTGTGTAGTTGACATTGCTCACTCATACCAAAGCTCCTAACAGGTGCCAGAGTGTTCAGGTACCTCTCAGTCAAGAGGCTTGGTGCTCCTTAGTTTTATTGTAGAGAATTCAACAAATTATTAAAAATTCTTACCCAGCATCAGAGCTGTTGCCACAAAGCAAGGCATCTCTTTGTCCTTCCAAAACATAAAAATGACCTGATTTGGGGGGGAAAGGATAAAGAACTGTATTTTTCAGTCGTTGCTGTTATGAAACACAGATCCATATAGAACTATAACCAAGTGATTTGGTCCCCATCTTGTCTTTCCATTTGCAGAGCAGCTCAAGATGCAGTAGAGGCTCCCGCTGGAGGAAGGGGAGTGGGAGAGGCCATTTTTAGCATCTCCCCTTCCTCCCGGCAGCTCTCAGTGCCACCTCCCCTGCTTTTCTGATGGGTCCCATGGGCTGGTCCCCTACAGCAGCCTTCTGGGGAGAGGCAGAGTAGGCTGCAAGGGGAAGGGTTATCAACGGAAAAAATACCTCTCCCATTCCTACCCATAGGTAGTCTGGATCCCGCCAAAGGAAAGAATACACTTCTTTTTAAAAAAAATACACAAAGTTATGCAAATATTTGTTTCGGTTTGTTTTTTTTAAAAAATAGCTAGGAATCTCTCTCCAAGTCACTGTTGTCTTGGCACTTGAGGGCTAAAAGCTCCCTATTGATTGAGAGTAAGGATAAGGATTGCTACACAAATTAAAGAAATCTTAGTTGATTACTCACTCCAGAGTTCACTGATTTGAACTGCATAAATTTGTGCATGAATAACAAGAAAAGTTCTGAAGAATAATACTCTTTTTTTAATTTTAGGTGATGGCACGTCTTAAAAGATGCATTCCCTCCTGTGCAAGAGAAAAGGAGAAATGCCTCCAGTGGTGGCATTTGTTGCTTGTGGCTTTTGTAAGTGCGTATTAAAACATGACTTGCTGATTTTTTTTTAAAAAAAGAAATTTGCTGCCTGATTAATTGGAAGAGACCATTTTGTCAGCAGATCAAAAGGCTTTTAGGCAGGTGAAACAGTCAACTGCTTGGACCAAATGTTGCATCCCTAATTTTAATGTTTCAGCTTTTTTTAAATATAACTGGCATAACACACGTCCTATGTAGGTGTATATATTCGTATCAATCATGCTTACTTTCTTCCTCAATGTACTCCTCCCAGTCAAAGGTGCTCTCTGTAATGTTAACAAAAGTACCATTTTCTCCCACTGTGCTATTATTGAAGTCGCTTTCAAAAGTAAAATTTTCAGGTGGCCAAATCAGGCATTTATGCCTCAAGTTCCCCATGAAAAGCTGCAGCCCTATTAAAGCAAATACACTCAGACAAAACACGGTCAGGATCATCACATCCGAGAGCTTCTTCACTGACTGAATTAGGGCCCCCACAATGGTCTTCAGGCCTGCAAATGGGATCGAAAGACGTATTAATACGTATCAAGCATTCTTCCCTCCTATTTAAGATGCCATGCAGAAACAGCGAACAACGTCTTGTTTGCGACACAGTAAAGCTTAATGAACAGTACCCCAGAACTTGTGGAAACGCATGAAGAGCAAAAACTGTCCATGAATGCACTGTGTACATTGCATTAAATGTACACCTTTTTTCCCCTTTGCAAAACAAGAAGCTTTCTCATTCATGGAATGCCAACATATAATAATAGCATTTATTAAAAAAACAAAATGAAAAAACAGCAGCAGCAGCAACAACAAAGTAAAATCCTATTTTTTCTTCTCTTACAAAGCATTTTCACCAATCACAATCCATTCTTTGCCCCACCCACTCCCCAAAGGAAAAAAAAGAAGAAAAATAGGTAGGGAATAAGATCCCAGGCTATGTACACATTGACATTCATTAATATGTTCCCAAGCAATGTTTATTGAAACAGGTAAGTTTTAAAATAAAATAAAATAATAAAAGCTTTCAGAGCTTAATTCAAATTTTGGCCATGCAGCACGATCTTATGCATGTTTACTTGGAAATAAGTTCCACTGATTTGGTGGGGCTGATTCTCTAATAAGTCTGTTTAAACAGAGCCGTAGCTAAGGGGCGGAGTCTAGTCAGGTTTTTTGCCCAGGGTGAAGCCCCTAAAGAGGTGCCATTGATGCTCCCAGCCTCTGTGTGTGTGTACACAAATGCACATGGGTTTGTGTGTGCCAAGCTGAGTCTTTGACCCAGGTGAAATAATGCCTATTTTCGCCCCTGGTTTAAGATTGCAGTCGTCAGACAATATGTGCTAAGATATACGGCAATATAAATGCCAGAGTGTTAAAGCTGTTTAGTGTGGAAGGGAAAAAAATTGTCACCTTTATGCAGCAACAACAGTAAAAAGCAAACCCCAAAACAAAATGTAACGGATAGGCTGTGCATTCTGTAGACGTCTCATGCAATTGTTTGCTAAACTCGAAGGCTGATTTTGCAAATTAAAATAAATGGTCGATTTGAAAAGACAAGGGATCTTCCGATTCCTGACTTTTAGCAATATGGGCAGTGATTAATGAGACTAGTGCTAGAAATAGTGGAACTGAAAAATCAGCCTCCGTGTTTAACCTAGGTCTCACCTGGAATGACTGATATTGTTTTCAATGCCCGGAGAACTCTGAATGTTCTCAACGCTGAGACATTGCCAAGGTCCACAAACTCTGTCAAATATCTGCAATAGGGGAGTTCACACACAAACACAATGACAGCACACAAAAAACAGTTGGAGATACAAGGGGCCTGACACTTCATCAATCCACTCACTTCTTACCTGGGATTACAGAAATAGTTTTCAAAGCTCTCAATACTCTGAAAGTTCGAAGAGCTGAAACATTGCCTAGGTTTACAAATTCTGTTACATACCTGTAGAATCAAATCACAGTTACTCAGAATTGCAGAGCTCAAGCTAATGACTTGGGGTCTTTCATCAAGACCAACTTGGTGATTTCAGCTTTTGCAATATTATACTAAGCATAAGGTTCACATTTACAAACTGACACCTGCAGTTAAGTTTCGCCAAAGTAAAACACCCATTCTGGACCTGAAAGGTTGAACTAAACTAATTTAATATATTAGCACGTTGTCAAATGAAGGTTCCTGGAATGCAGGACATGAAATTAGCATTCCTAAAATGTAAATAAACAAGTAAATAAACATCACTTTTGCTGTTTTGTATATTGTGAATTGGAAACTTTACTGATAGCAGAATTTGTACTTACTTCAATACATGCCTCTTGGTATGGTATACATTGGGATGGGGAAATCGGTTGCCCTTTGGATGTTGTTGGACTACAACTCCCATTATCCATTGTGCATTGGCTACATTGGAGTTGGAGTCCAGCATCAGGAGGCTAACAATTTCCCCAACACTAGTATAGACTGACACTAATTCCATGCCCTTATAAGCTTTTAACAAATGGTTAAAGCACTTACGCCATCAAAATTACGCTGAAGTCAAGCCAATTCCATGGGTCTCGAAGAAAAGTGAAACCTTCTAGACAAAAGCCCCTTGCGAGAATTTTTATAAGTGATTCAAAGGTATAAATTCCAGTGAATGTGTACCTAAAGGCATACAAATAAAGAATTATTGTTGACTTCGTTTTATCCTCTGTAATGAGCATCTGATAGAAGCAATAGTTTTAGACACCTTGGATGTACCTGAATCAAAAAGAAAAGGGCAACCCTAACTGATCTGGTTCAGCAGCTATGGTGCTACATTTGCATCATATTTAAGAAATACAGAAGCCCTTTCAACCACTGAAACCATCAGGGCAACAGCCAAAATTGTGCTACATAATGTATTCTACCACACAACTGCTTAATTGTTCTCACCAAATAAGGATAATGTCAAACCACCCATTCTAACATGTATGCTGGTGGAGAAATAGATCGATCGATAGATATATAAAATTTATTCACATTAGCCAATGGCCATAACAACATAAAACAAGCAATATATACAAATAAAATATATACAAATAAAAAAGACAGCAATGGGTAAAAAGGGCAATCAAATGGCCAAGATTATCGTTCAGAAATAGATATATGAGTTCTTCACGTTTCCCCTTCCACTCCTAGATTCCTCCAATAAATTTATATCTGTGTAGGAATAACGATACACTGAAACAACAAGAGTTAATCAAAACAAAGTATTTTTCACGCATTGCGAAATCAGTATTCCTGGATGTCCATCCCTCTGGCCTCATTCTCCAGAGTTTGGATGCTGAGGAAGCCAAAGAAACACCATCTACCCCAGACATCTCCAACCAGTTGCTCAGGTGTTATCCAACTTCAGCTCCGATCAGCCTCATCCAGCATGGCCCATCATTAAGAATGATTTGCACTGGAGTCCAGCAACATGGAATGCTTACTGGGTGCTTTTTTTTGAGGGTGGGAGATGGGAAATTAAAGGGAAGTGAAACTGAATAGAGCATCCCACGGGGAAGCCTGGCTTGCTGGCATGTAAAGAGTAGCCCTCCACTCAGCTTCTTACTTTTTCCGTTCTCGTCAAGTTTCTTATTTAATTCCACTCCTTCTTGGGGAAAGGTTGTTGCTTGGTGGTAAAGTACATGCTTTGCATGCCAAGAATCCCAAGTTCAATCAAGGTATGGCTGGAATGGACTCCTGCCCCAAACCCTGGAGAGCTGCTGTCTGTCACTGTGAACAAATACTGAACTATTGGTCCAACTGAGTATAAACACCTTCCTACATCCCCATGTGCTGTCATGTTTTCTGCCATCTAGTCTTTGCTCTTCAAGAGGCTTCCATATTCTGTACTGCGTTTCCTTAAGCCCCGTTGGAACAATAAGTCTTATATGAGTCAGACTTGCATCTCCATCACCTGACTCCTCCTTACCTATTTCCACTGTTTACTTATCAAACCTCCGTCTTATTCAACTGATGTGGGAAATAAGGCTTCTCTGGGAACCTAGTAAATTGCATCTTCTGTACAGGACCAGAGTTCCTTCTCTCAGACTTTCAGGGCTTGCTAAGAAATAACTGATGGCACGTATGTTCTGCCTTCCTTACATATACAATACTAAGTGGTTTTCATGGTATTCCATTCAATCTGCTACCCAAAGCATCGACTGACAAGACCCAGAGTTGCTTAGGTTCTGTAAGATGGCTGCCATCAGGTGCCTTCCTGCTGTATCTAACACTTAGTACTGTGTTTTTAAAAATATCATTGGCTAGAAAGATGCAGATAAGCTAATGGATTATAGCTCTGCTAACAGGAAGACTTTGTCATCATTGAGATAGAGGACCAATTCAGATGATAACTTAAAGACCTCTCTGTCCTGCCACATGGAAGGGCAAGCTGAGTGTGCTTCTACTTTCACCATCCCTGCATTGTCATAGGGGGATGGAACTCTATTATGTCATACACAGGTAAAACCTTATACAGTTATACCTTAGAAATCAAACTGAATCCATTCCGGAAGTCCGGTCTACTTCCAAAGCATTCAACTTCCGATTGACTGCAGGAAGCTCCTGTAGCCAATCGGAAGCCGTGGAAGCCCTGTCGGATGTTCCGCTTCCAAAAAAAAGTTCAAAAACCGGAACGGTCACTTCTGGGTTTCAATCGTTCGGTAGCCAAAACATCCAAGTTCCAGGGCCTTTGGCAACCAAGGTATGACTGTACATGCAGACTACAATCTCCCCCCCCCCCAAAAAAGAAAATTAACTGTAGGGTTCTGGCCTGTGCACATAGGTTTTAACAAGTGTACAACATGATGTTTGTGTCCCATCTCCATGTGAATATGGCAGGGACAACAGGGATGGCCAGCATGCATACAGCATGCACACAATGTGGCCCACAGTAGCCCTTAAGGTAAGTGTGGTGACAATTTAAAGACGCTCCATTTAAAGCACAAGAAAAAATGCTGAACCCCTATAAGACAATCCCAGGACATGGTGCAAAAGCACATGACATAGCATGGGAAGGCGTGAGGGTGCACGAGGACCAAGTTAGATGCAACGCCGTCCACACCATTAGCAATTACATGAGCAGCTTTATAGTAAGACATAGTAAGACCTTGGTACGCGGGTGGCGCTGTGTTTAAACCACAGAGCCCAGGACTTGCTGATCAGAAGGTTGGCGGTTCGAATCCCCGTGACGGGGTGAGCTCCCATTGCTCGGTCCCTGCTCCTGCCAACCTAACAGTTTGAAAGCACATCAAAGTGCAAGTAGATAAATAGGTACTGCACCGGCGGGAAGGTAAATGGTGTTTCCATGTGCTGCTCTGGTTTGCCAGAAGCGGCTTAGCCATGCTGGCCACATGACCTAGAAGCTGTCTGTGGACAAACGCCAGCTTCCTCGGCCTATAAAGCGAGATGAGCTCTGCAACCCCAGAGTCGGTCATGACTGGACCAAATGGTCAGGGGTCCCTTTACCTTTACCTAGTAAGAGCTTGGCATGAAGTTGGGGGTTAACCCTATGTTCCATCCTGTAGTCCCGACCCAGATCAGGGCCCCTATACTTGCTATTTGTGTTTGGGCGGGGGAGTTCTCATTCATTCCAAAGGGAGCTTTCCCTGTCCACTGCAAACAGCAAATGTAGGACCAGTTAGAAGCACAGCATGGTGAGGATTACAGTCCCCTGCACTCTCTGCACACATTCCAATGGGCCCCGGACACTCCTGCAGTTTATGTTTAAGAAGCCATTCACATGATTGTTAATTGTGTGAACGGCGCCTTGTCTGTTCATCGCCTAGACAGAAGACTGCTGGGAACACCCTAGGTATGCTGTCTTGAGTTCCATGGAAGAAAAACAGGAAATTAATTACAAACAAACAAAAATCACAAAATATGTTTTCATTTAGGATCCTCTTTAAAGCTCTGAAGAAAAGGGATAAGAAAATGCACAAATCATCATAGGAATCTTATTGGAGACGGCTGGTCAAAATTCACATCTGAAATAGCAAAGAATCAAAACAGATAACACATTTTCCAAAAAATAAAAGAAAAAGGTATTTACTTACTCTACATTCTTGGTCCATTCTGGAGGGTTGCTCATAGTCATAAATACACAGTTGGTCAAAATAGTGCACATAATTAGCATGCTGAATAATGTAAGATGTGGTCAAGGAATGATGACCATTAAATCAGAGATCAGGTTATAAAACCAAGTTAATGACAGCACCCACTTTAAATAACCTCTTTTTAATAAAAGCCGTAGACACACACAACTTTTCAAGAGTTCCAACATTTTGCATGCAGCAGCAAAACAAAGAAAAAGAAAAGACAGAGACGTGTGTCACTCTTTTAAAAAAATAGATTCATGGTAGCATGAGCTTTTCTAGGGAAGAGCCTACTTTACCAAATTAATCTTCAGAAATTGCAGAAGTTGCTGCCAGGTCACTGTGGATGTGTCACTATCAAGAGGTTATGCTCTCCATTTGCTAGCAGGGTATAGGCATGTGTGTGACCCAAGACAGCATAGTATCTATCTGTAACTATATGAACCAGCCATACATACAACTGTGGCATAAGTTATTAAAAACCAGTTAGCTATTTATTGTCTCTTTCTATTTTCCGAATCTGGACATTTTTGTGGACTTTCTACAAGTTTCTGAAGACAGCCAAAAACTCGGAAATAACTCTTCCTTCCCTGTTAATGCTTCACTTAGTGGTTTAGCTTTCCAGATAAAAGATTTATCACAGATAAAAGATTACTCACAAGATATTCAATGGAAAATGTTGACATTAACACGGGCAAGGATAATGAATTTTCTCTGCTCCGTTCGCTCCAATTGCTTTCTCCTCCTCAAATCCCCAAGTCGCTTCTCATGTGCCCCTCCACCACAAAGTGCATGAAGGCGATCAGTGCCATCCAATTACTTCTGAGATGCTTCTTTTAAAATGTGGCCCTCCACGTGTCAAGTCCTGGTGGTGCAAGCAATGCTTGTGCCATTTTGGTAACCTGCACGTGTAAATCTGGTGAGCTGCATGTTCCCCATCCCTGGTTTGGAACATCAACATTAATTAAGAAGCACTCCCTGAATAAACTGTGAGCAAAGATCTTGGTTCTTGCTGAATCACTCAATATTGTCAAATGGTCTTTCTTGAAAGGTACTGCTATAGTTCTAGATACATGCTGAAGTCCATCAACTACAAATGGTATTTTCTGGTCAATAAAGCTTTGAACTTGATCATTCATGCTTTTAAACCTAGTCTGGCAAATCTGTGCCCCTCCAGATATTGATGGACTCCAAATCCCACAATCCCTCCCCTCTGGCAATGGCGTGTGGGACTAATAGGAGTTTCAGACCAACAACCTCAGGAGCGTAACAGGTCCCCCACCCTTGTTCTCAACATGCATGTGCTTTCAACTACCAAGGGACACTGGTTTACAACGTATCTGTAAACGGGACAGCCATTGTTGTTGTTTGCAAAATAACATTGGAAAATACTTCAAATTTAACTCCAAACACTTAAAGGTAAACGACTTGAAAAGGATATGAATGTACCAAAATTTTAATAGCAATTTTTCTGAGAGGATTGAAAGGGGTTAAAATGTACAAGGCAGATGTGGCGCTGAATCGGAAAATTGCCTTCCCTCTGTTCAATACTATGAAGGTCTGGAAAACAAAAAAAGAATGTAGGATTAAAAAACAACAACAATCATGTATTGTTCACAGATTATTTACTTCCTACACTTTGTTGCTTCGCTTATTTCAATGGAAGATGGAGCTTCTTGCTGACTCATCCCACTGTGCTTTTACAACTGAATTCAAGCCAATGGCCCCTCAAGTTAATAGAATTATTATTATCAACAGCAAGACCGCTTAGAGTCACTATTATTATTATTTTTGTCAAGGTGACCCAAGTAATCAGAACACCTCATCCTAAAGGCAGCATCAAAGACCAATGATACATATGCACACAAAACTACTTTCCCGTGAATTGATCATCTTCCTCCCAACCATTTCCCTAAAGTGGACTGAGCAAAGACACAAGAACTCATATTCTGGAATGTGGTGAGGCAATCAACAAACACAAAAATTCAGCTGGTGACACACCACTACTGACTTGGTGAATTGACTCATAATTGATCTCTACAAGTGGCACAGGCCACAATAATTCAACAGCATCCATTCAAAACCTTTGCAGGAGGAGGATAAATCACTGGGGCCTTGCACTCCGGCACAGTCTCTGCAATCGTAGCGGAGAAAGATTCCACGGCAGGTCCCAGTACCTGCAGACACCAGATGGAGTTGACACCCCGTGCCATGGAATCTTGGGTACCAACCCGGAAGTACACCTGTCAGGGGCTGGCTGCCATTGGGGCTTCAAAGGCTTGAAGCAGCTGAACCATGTCTCCAGAGCTGTAAGAGAGGCACATTTCCTCCTTGGCATACTATAAAGAGGGAGAGGAACTGGAGAAGAACCTGCCACCAGAGGAACAACATATATTTGAAAGGGAGATTTACTTACAACGCATACTGCCTTGGCATTGGAGATGCAGAAGGAAGCAAGAGAGAACTCTTTATGGGAGAAAATTCAGTGGCGAGTCAGGAAAGTACATTCCTTCTAAGAACAGGCAGAGCCGGCCCACTCGTGACATGGGATGAAGCAGCTGCTTCAGGTGGTGGAAATGGAAGAGGCAGCACTCCTGCAAGCGCCCCGCCACACCACCACCGCAGAAGCAATCCAGGTAAGAGAAGAGGAGGCAGCAGTGGAGTGGCACAGCATTCTGCCACCAGCTTTGCCGCTCATATACCCTTCCCCTAGGTGGGGAGAGGGCACAGCAGCAAAGCTCTGCAGAATGTGTTCTTTCTCACGGAGTTGGCAAGACGGGAGGCATTCTACTACCCAGCTTTGTTGCTGGGTGGGAAGGGAGCTTCAGAAAGTGCTTCTCCTTGAAAAGGAGCAGTTTCTGAAGCTACACACACACACACACACACACACACACACACACACACGGCTGGTGGGGATTGGTGAGGGTTCTCCTTTAAGAGGAGCCCTCACCAAGCCTCACCACCAGGCAGGAAGGGAGTTTTGGAAAGGGCTTCTCCTTAGGCTTTCCTCTCCCACAGCTCTGGAACGTCCCTGGGAGCAGGTACTGAGGTAAGATGGAAGGGTGACCCAAGGACCCCAGGAAGAACTCAAAGGTGGGAAGAGGGCCAGGGAACTCTTGGTGGTGGGCAGAGGAGCTTGGGCCTCTGTATGAACAGGCAACAGAAAGAACATGCATGTTGTCATTAAATAAAAAAATGATTATGCAAACAGAGCAACATTTTGTGCAAGCCCAAATGTTTTCCAGCTGAGATCAAGTAGAAAGAGAGGGATTTCTGGTGAAATAAGTAAACAGTGAAAAGGCATTAATGCAGTGACCAAAATCCAGCCAGTCTTAACAAAATAACTCACTTTTTTATTGCTATAATAAGGATCAAGGTCCTCCAAAGGTTCGGACACCATTCCTGGAGGAATGTCTCCATATATAAATGGAAGTGTTTTCCCTGCTTCCAAGTCACTATTTGGTTTTGGTCCATTTTCGTCATCAGCATCTGAATGATCCTGTTTGGGCTTTTTAGCTTTTTCCTCTGCACAGCGTTTTTCAATAGCTGCAAGAGATTCTCTAGTAAAATAGCGGAAGCTGTCAGGTCCTGGTGGTACCAGCAGTGCCTGTGCCATTTTTTCATCCTGCACATTTAAATTACTTTTAGCCTATTGCATAAGAATGACCTGAAAAAGAAAGTAGAATGCAAAGAGAGAGAGTGTGTGTTAGGGAAACATTCAGCATTAATGAACCCACTGCCAATTTTTACAAGCCTAAAATAGAACCTGTTTGAAATATATGCAAAACTTAGGCAGTCTTTGATATGTAGGTTGTGCTTTGTTATGTTTAAGATGATTGGCTATTCCCAGACTTCTATTCCTACAAAGGAAAATTACAGTGGTGCCTCGCAAGACGAAATTAATTCATTCCGCGAGTTTTGTCGTCTTGCAATTTTTTTCGTCTTGCGAAGCACGGTGTTGGGAAAGTTTTGGAAAAGCTTCAAAAATCACCAAAGTCTTTAAAAACCTCAAAAAAGGCTACCACACCGCGTTCTATGAGTTGCTCCTCGAAGTCAAGTCGCAACTGTATTAACGGTGTTAAGAAAAAGGAAACAAACTTGCAAGACGTTTCCGTCTTGCGAAGCAAGCCCATAGGGAAAATCGTCTTGCGAAGCAGCTCAAAAAACAAAAAACCCTTTCGTCTAGCGAGTTTTTTGTCTTGCGAGGCATTCGTCTTGCGAGGTACCACTGTAGGCATATGAAGCAGGAGAAATGGATGCCTATGATGCACTGTCTCAATGGCCAAGGTTAATTCCCCATTTCAGAGGTTCAGCAGGTCATGTGCTGAGCATCGTCAGACATCCATGTGAATAAGCTCCACAGAGAGCCCTGGAAACCAAGCAGATTCATAAGTCTCTGGGGGTGTGCCTGATTAACAGCACTTGCCCAGCACTGGGGAAAAGGACCTCAGGGGTCATCTAGTCCAACCCCCTGCAATGCAGGAATCTCATCTAAAGCACCCCTGGCAAATGGCCATCCAACCTCTGCTTAAAAACCTCCAAGGAAGGAGAGCCCACCACCATCTCATGGAAGTCTGTTCCACTGTCAAATAGCTTTTACTGTCAGTAAGTTCTTCCTGTTTAGTTGGATTACTCGTTCTTGTAACTTGAAGCCATTGGTCTGAGCCCTAGCCTTCAGAACAAGAGAAAACAAGCTTGTTCCATCCTCCATCTGATAGCCCTTTAGATATTTGAAGAGGCTATCCCATCTCCTCTCAGGCTCCTCTTTTTCAGGCTAAGCATACCCAACTCCCTCAACCATTCCTTATAAGGCTTGGTTTCCAGACCCTTGATAACCTTGGTTGCCCTCATCTGCACACATTCCAGCTTGTCAATATCCTTCTTAAATTGTGGTGCCCAGGACTGGACACAGTACTCTGACCAAAACACAACAATACTATTACTTCTATTGATCTGGAAACCATATTTCTGTTGATGTGGCCTTGAATAGCATTCGCCTTTTTTAATGCTGCATTGCACTGTTGACTCATGTTAAGCTTGTGGTCTACTAAGCCCCCAAGATCCTTTTCACTAGCACGCCAGGTGTCCCCTATTTCTGCAGCTGGTTCTTCCTGCCTACATGTGGAAACTTACATTTGTCTCTGTTGAAATCCATTTTGTTAGTTTTGGCCCTGTTATGCCTTCCTTCCTGAGGCAATCCTCTCTAACCACGTAGTCAAAGTTCAGGCATGGGGAGCCCTGACTATATCACTAGATGCCCGGCCCTTAATGCAGAAGGAGATACAGGGTCTTCCTTTCTCAAACCACCTTGGTGCAAGTACTTTCACAGGATACACAGGAGGAAGGAAAGGCAGAATCTGTACCAAGGGTAGAAAAGACAGAGACTGTAAGAGCGAAAAGATATCCAAAAGGAAGTAGGAGAGGTATGTGAAGAGTTTAGGCCAGGCTTGAGGTTAAATAGGCTCAAGATACAGGACTTTTAACTGTGCAGGGAGGGGCAAGGAATCCACATAGTGAGTGGATGTGAGTGGGAGTAAGCTCCCTATGAAATGTAATCGAATACCCGAGTGTGAAAATGTGTCCTACCTTTTTATCTCTGGGCAGTGTCAGTTCTTGAAATGGAGCCACTGGAACTGCATGCGTATCCCTTTGGGTGGGCTATGCAATGAATGAATGTGGGCTACGGAATCTTCTTTTCCTCAAGACACAAAATGAAGTCAAGACAGCCCATCCTTAAGAGTAGTAGAAATCGAATGCTTCTCCTGTCAGCAGATCCTTGCCGCTTTGGGATATGCAAGCTAGAAAACGTTTCTAGCTTCCAGTCACATCACCACCTGAATGACCTTGGGGAAACTAGGATGAAAAAAGGAAGTTAACTTCACATATGGTGCTCTTAACACAGATTGCTGGAAGTTTTCATTAACGTCTGTGATAATAAGGTAAAGGTAAAGCGACCCCTGACCGTTAGGTCCAGTTGCGAACGACTCTGGGGTTGCACACTCATCTCGCTTTATAGGCCGAGGGAGCCAGCGTTTGTCCGCAGACAGCTTTTGGGTCATGTGGCCAGCATGACTATGCCGCTTCTGGCACACAGAAACGTTGTTTATCTTCCCACCGGAGTGGTACCTATTTATCTACTTGCACTTTGCCGTGCTTTTGAACTGCTAGGTGGGCAGGAGCTGGGACCGAACAACGGGAGCTCACCCCATCACGGGGATTCGAACTGCCGACCTTCTGATCGGAAAGCCCTAGGCTCAGTGGTTTAGACCACAGCACCACCCGCGCCCTTGCATTCTTTATAAACTGGTTTATAAAAGCCTTTATTGCAGGGTCGGGGAAGCGTTTCCAATCAGAGGGCCACATTTCGTCATGGGAAACTTTCTGGGGGCTGCATGACACTGGCAGGTGGAGTTAGAAGCAAAAGTGGCCAGAGCAAAAGGGTGTGACTCATCCATGTAGAGTAGGCTACATTTGAACCATGCTAATGTCAGAGCTTTCTAGACTAAAGCACACACACTTCTCTGAATCCTTCATCTGGGCAAACAACAGGCATTGAAGGACAAGCAAAAAGCATGTGAGGAAAGTATGGAGTAGTCTGGTGAGAGGTGCTGCCTGTTAGAGGCAATGCATAATGGCCAGAGCACGTACAAAACGTAGTCAAGATAGGGCCTGTTGAAGACTGTATATATTGACCAGGAAAAGTGCACAATTATCTTTTCATGGTTAGATTATGTGCACAGTCTCCAAGGGATGTGGTGAATGTGCACACTGACCAGTTATTATACACATTAACCACAAAACTTTCATTACCCTTAACATGCATAGTAAACATCTCATACAGGAGGTATTCTTTTCAGTAATTGGGGACAATGGTCAGTAAACCATTCTCACCGACTGCACACCAGCAAATGGAAAACCTGCCAGCTTTATTTAATATAACAGTGTTTACTTTCAGTACCAAACCTTCTTGACTTAAATTGTGGACATATGTTTCATTCTTCCTGGCTGTTTTAATTAGAAATGGGGGGCACACGAGAAACCTTAATGCGTATAGGCACTGGTTTGCCAAGAGAGTTCAATAACACCCAAAAGATGTTGTGCAGTGGCTGCAGCAGGCTTCCTAAAACAGATGCCCTCTAGCTGTTATTTGACTACCATTCCAAACAGCCCTAGCCAGCGCAGGCTTGCCTTTTTTCCTCACTTCATACAGAACACAACAAAATGCATCGGTAGAGAATCTGTTGTGCTTTTTAATAGCCTCTGCAGTGGCTTCTCACCCTCACATCTAAGAACGACAGAAATAAGTTCCTGCTTTGGATTTATTTTGTCCAGCTCTAATCTTTAGCTGTCTGCTTCTGTTATGTCTTCCTTGCCAAGTTGCAGTGCCGTTCGATGTAGTGCTTTTATTTAATATACTGTCACCAGCGAATTGGTACTGACAATGTCCATTTCTTCCAATGAGCTTTACTTTGCCAGCAAGATGTTCACACATAACCCTATGCCAAGATGTGCTTCACCCATGGTTTTGCCCAGCCCTAGTTGGTTTCCCCTTGCCTCCTCTGCCAATAGCCATCTGAGATTCCGAAAATAATAATAATAATAATAATAATAATAATAATAATATTTCCAACAAAATATTAAAATACAGTAATGCATCAAACATTAAAAGCTTCCCTAAACAGGGCTGCCTTCAGATATCTTCTAAAAGTGTGGTAGGTGTTGTTCTCTTTGACATCTGGTGGGAGAGCGTTCCACAGGGCAGGTGCCACTACCGAGAAGGCCCTCCGCCAGGTTCCTTGTAACTTGGCTTCTTGCAGTGAAAGAACCACCAGAAGGCCCTCAACGTTGGACCTCAATGTCCGGTTAGAACGATGGGGGTAGAGACGTTCCTTCAGGTATACGGGACCAAGGCCGTTTAGGGCTTTAAAGGTCAGCACCAACACTTTGAGTTGTGCTCGGAAATGTACTGGGAGCCATCTCAACAACTCTCCTGTATTGGCACAACTGCACCGAAGCACCAGCCTGCTAAATTGGCAGACTGCAACAACAGGGCATGCAACTCTCTTCAGATATTTTCTGGTACTCTCTGCATGTCACTGGAGCTAAACCATTTCCCCTCACCTCAGACACTCCAAATGCTGTCTTGTAACAAGAAGTTCCTAACCCTTCCCTGGAATCCAAGTGGAACAAAATATTATCAGTTCTCTGCAGATTCCTGCCAGGTTTTTTCTCTGAAGTCCTTTGCCACTGAAAATTATGACTATGGGACTAAAAGGACATGATCCCAGTCAAACACTCTGCTCAATGGCTCTGATGGAAATTCACCTTAAATGTATTAGTGGCCAATACTTCCAAATCTCTAGTATATCATGATAGGGAAGAGTAGCATACACATTTTCTAAATAAATGATTTGGGGCATATGTATTAGGAATCTCACTTAGAAGTATGGCATGAGTCAAATTTTAAAGCCAATGTTCCCAACAGAGCCTGACTGGAAAATTGGCTTTCTCTGCAATGTTTGCTATCTTGTGTAGCAAACCTTCACTGCTATGCAGGTTTAAGGAGGACTGCCATCTTACCAACTCTTTAGCCATGAATCGGGTTTGCGTTCAGCTTTCAAAGCAGAATGAGTACTGGAGACGAAACCGAAAATATGGGAGACATAACTCCCACAGGTCTAAATATTGTAAACTAGGAATTCAGAAGCCTGCCAACAAATAATAATATTTAGCATTTCCATAACACTTTTAGCATTTGAACAGAATGTAAACATAACCAAAGTTATTGCAAATGCCAGTTAACAGACAAAAGAAGCAGAAGGCTCTTCCTCAAACTCTAAAAGGGGTTGTGGTATGTTAATGTTCTAATTCAGGATGGAAAACTGTCTCTCATCTGGTTATCTATTGTTAAGCAAAAATGGCCTTCAGATGACCAGGTGAGTCTCCACTTCTGTGATGGTACAGCCTTGTGGTCAGCGCTACCACGTGGCACACTATGGTGACCACATTTGCTGCTCTCTTTCCATGCCTTTTGGCCTTGAAGAGCTACTGGACTGTAAGGCAGACAAGTCCATGTAGACAGTGGCAGATTTATGTATAGGCTAAATAGGCTGAAGCCTAGGGCCTCTAAATCTAGGGGGCCTTGCCAGCCCGCCCGCTCCCCAGTGGGCATTCTTCCCTCTCCCCAAATTGCAAACCCATGCAAGGGCAGGGCAACTCAGGCCCAGCAAGTATGAGACTCAGTGGAGCCAGTGGGGCCCAATTTGAAGCAGTGACACAACTTTTTTTTTTTTTTTTGGTAGGGCCCCAGTTCACAGCCAGTCTGCAAAATCTTATAGATATAAATAAAATCCATCTAGATTGCCCTTAGGAGCAGCTCGCAGGGCCCAATTTTCCAAATTGCTAAAATTGTCTTAAAGTCAGCCCTGATGAGACTGTGCAGGGGTTGGACTCACAAGCCCTGCACCTTTTAGGTCCCTCGTGTCACTATTCAGAGTACAGACTCAAGGACTTGTTATGGAAATAAAGGGGGGGCACTTATTGGAAATCAGTTTTATCACCTCTCCCCCCCCAAACCCCGAGACAATGAGCTCAGCCACCTTTTATTCGCAGTCGCATAAGCACTACACTACAGCATGGCCATAAACCTGTACGTTCAACTGCTGAAATATACACCCAATATGTAGCAATGGAGATTTATGTTACTGCTTTATGAATGAACACTGTGGTTTATGAATGGACTCTGTATTTTGTGAATTACCTAAGAGCCACCAATAGGGAGCTCTAGAATCTGACAGCTAACTAATTGGGTACTACCAAACAGTGACATCTATTGCTGAAAGCGGGTAACCATCAGGAAACGCTTCAGCTCAGCCTTTGCACTGTTGACTGAACAGCCCCTGCTGTGCAGATTATGAAGAAAGCTCGTAAATTGTATCCCTTCTGGTGTCCTGGCCAACTCTATTATGCTGGTGTAAACCCTGGTGCACCAGAAGCCCAGAATAGCAACAATTAAAATCTGCTCATACGTCAGCGACTGATAAGACTTGTCAACCAGTTCTTCCAAAGTCTTCCTAAATTATAAAGCTCCAAAATACAGGCCAAAAGAGAGCGAGTCTGGGAAGAGCGAGGCATACAATGGGCACCACCAGTGAAAAGGCCCTGCTCCGTGTAGCTCCTGCCCTGTCATTTGATAGGGTGCCAACTTGCCCTCCTTCTTGACATGGAATGCTCTCTATTGGAGTCTCCAGGTCCAGTAAAAAGACCATAAGGAGGGAGAGCAGGGACTTTGATGTTCCCAACAGCTGTTAATCAAGCAAGCAAGCAAGCACACAGGTCACTTTGTCACAGTCAGGACGCCTATGTCCTGGCCAGGCCTGCACCCAATCTTGTTTTTGTATAATCTTGTTTGTCCTCAGTAACCAAAATTATATTATCAACTTACACAAGCAGAAAAGTTGTTTTCCTTCATTTGCAAGGAATCGTATAAAACAAAGTGGCACTAATAAAGAAAAGTTCCAGGGTGGCAACAGAAAGCAAACTAAAAATGCTTTTGCAGTTCATCAAAACTATCCAGCAATATCAAGTTATAGGAAAACTGGTGCTATGAACAGTAATCCTTCTAGTTGGTTAATTGGTGCAGCAACTTCCATGCACATGAAGTGTGATGCTAATTATTTTCCTCTAGAGTTAAATGATAACTCATCAGAGACAGCTACAGTTGCAAATGGCAACAAAATATCTGTGAAAGGAAGAGGAGCAGGTTTGCTCAAGTATGTTGCAGGTAGAAATACTGTTTGTAAAGAAGTGAGAGCAGTAGTTTACTTGCTCAAATTAACAAATAAGAAAGTTTTGAGAATTTAAATTCTAGATTAAAATTGATTACTTAATTGAGAAGGAGATTGTAACAAAACCACTGGGGCCTAATTTGAATAATAGAGTGCCTGGTATCTGGTGGTCAATCTTATCCTTTATTTCCACACTGTGGCTGCAGACCAAAGCACTTGTCAGTAGAGCTATGAGATACAGGTGAGGGTCAGATGCCTTGTCAATCCCAGCAGGTACATAACAGGAAAACCCGGCCTGCCCAGGTCTGGCCAAACTCTGAGGCAAGGTTGGGAAGTAAGGCTTGTGGTTTATGGATTGCCCTTTTGAAAACACCCCTAAACTAGGGTTGCCATATTCCCAAAAGTGAAAATTTGGACAATTATGATTTTGAGCTTTTTTGGATTATTTAAGCATTTTTAAAGAAAATTCACCCTGCTTGACATATGTCCGGGTTTTCATGGACATTTTGCAGCAAAAAAACCAACCAGATGACATTTTGACAGCCAGATTCCTGGATGTGCCAGGGAAAACCCAGACGTATGGCAGCCCTACCTAAACACAACAGTGTACAGTATATAAATGAACAATGGCAATTATTGTGTCACTGCTGTTTCAGTCCAAAATTCTCCACAAAGTTCTTCATAGGAGCATTTCAACAGCAGGCATAGTGTGATCTTCTTTAACTCCTTTTTAAAAAACCCATAAAATTAACTAGAATTTACCTCAGAGTTTGCTAAAATTGGAATTCAGATTATACCTGTTAGTTGTCATTGGTCTAAATCAGGGCTTCTTTTCAGCCGGAACTCACCAGAACTCAGTTCTGGCACCTCTCAGCTGGATGTCATTGCTGTTATAAGAGAACAAGGGAGGTGTTCATGGTGAATTCTGGCACCTCTTTTTCTATAAAAATAGCAATGATCTAAATAATCCTCAGATTCACTAAGGTTTTTGTGAATTCAACACACACCCTGCCTGAATGAATCAGGGTGGGTTTTTTTGTTACCTCACTTCAACAACTACTAAGCATTTTGTGATCTCTGTTGCTTATGATGTTTTAATCTTTTGTGCCAAACAATCTATATTCTCAGTTTTACTCTTTCACACTGAATTGTCTCCTGTAATCTCAACAAATCACATGATAATTTGTGTGTCTGTGTGCCAAGGTCAAACAAGTATGCACAAAAATGACTCGTTATTTGTGTGAATTTATGTGTGTAAATGTAACACACTTCTTTCAATATGAGTTTCATTGAACTCAATGAGACTTACTTTTGAGTAAACATTTTTAGCATCAGGATGCCTGAGTACCAATCCCATGATGCCATGTGGCATTATATTAAATATGCTTGTGTGAAAACAACTAAGGTTTTATGCAGTTTTAATGCTACATACAGTGGTGCCTCGCAAGACGAAAAGAATCCGTTCCGCGAGTCTCTTCGTCTTGCGGGTTTTTTCGTCTTGCGAAGCAAGCCCATTAGCGGTTTAGCGGATTAGCGCTACAGTATTAGCGGCTTAGCGGGCTTAGCGGATCAGCTGATAAGCGGCTTAGCGATCAGCTGTTAAGTGGTTTAGCCGATCAGCTGATAAGCGGTTTAGCGGCTTGGGAAAAAGGGGGGGGGAGGAAAAAAAAACCCGCAGGAACTCGCAAGACATTTTCGTCTTGCGAAGCAAGCACATAGGAAATTCGTTTTGCGAAGCACCTCCAAAACGGAAAACCCTTTCGTCTAGCTGGTTTTCCGTCTTGCGAGGCATTCGTCTTGCGGGGCACCACTGTATTCCATTAAAATAGGTTACCTCAAACCTATTTGAAATAGACAAACTACGGAAACCCATAAAGAATTGATCAACTTTTGATTCTACAATGGGATTTTGATGCAAATTTGTTACTCAAAGCTTAGGGGTGGGTAGTGACAGAATTTCTGCTATCAGATATCACATCTGATATCTGGAAGCCAATGTTTCATCAACTGGGTCCTTTTTTATTTTGAGGCGCGCGCACACACACACACACACACTTAACTGGCAACATCACCAATTATAAGAATGAAAATAATTACATCAATTCTAACTCCCACAATCACCTCAGATGTTAAGCAATGTGCAATTCCCTTTTCCTGTCTTAACTGAAAAGAAGCAGCAATAATTAGTGCATGTGATCAAATTCTGTGGTGCAGAAGATGAAATCACTTTATTTACATTTAAGACAGTCATCTTGAGAATTAGGAGGTGGGGAGAGGAAAAAAAATATCAGGAAGACGTGTTTAACAGGCCCGTGGAAAATACTTGTTTAAATATGGAGCCACCATTTGGTACAAGTAATTATGAATAGCCAACTTGATTATTGGTTTTTTTTAAAACTGCTTTAGACTCATAACACCCTCCGTTCTATTGGCATGCTATGAGCCAGTTTGGATGTTACAACATATGACAGTGATATTCAAACATTGCAGTAGGCGTAGGCAATAGAAGTGTGAGTTGCTCATATTCCTGTAAGTGCCCCCTTCTCTCAGGTTCTGAGATTTAGCGAGGAACAAAAGAAAGCTCTCGTTTCTCAGTTCCCATCTTGTACTACTTCATTTCCAGGCATAGTCCTCAAGAATAACATGGTTGGCAAGGGATGCAGATTTAGAGAAATGAAATGTCTTCTGCTGAGAATACAGAGATCAGGCAAAGTTTAACTAAGACTAGGGATCAAATTTATCAGGATGCTTTGCGCAAATCTTTATGCGCCCCCTCGCCCAGCTTGTCCGGAGTTTTGGGCTGGGCTGCCATCAGTATGCTGATGACACCCAACTCTATCTGTTGATGGATGGCCATCCTGACTCGGCCCCAGACACACTGATCAGATGCTTGGAAGCTGTGGCTGGATGGTTACGTGGGAGCCGGTTGAAGTTAAATCCTTCGAAGACAGAGGTCCTCTGGCTGGGACGGGACGATATGGGATTGAGGGGGCAACTCCCATCTCTTGCGGGGGTGCAATTAGTGCCAGCACCGTCCGTTAAGAGTTTGGGTGTAATCTTTGATACCTCCCTCTCCATGGAGGCGCAGATTGCAGCTATAACAAAGGCGGCATTTTTTCATCTCCGCCAAGCTAAGCAGTTGGCTCCTTACCTCTCTCGCCCTGACCTAGCCACTGTGATCCATGCGACGGTCACCTCCAGACTGGATTATTGTAACTCGCTCTACGTGGGGCTGCCCCTGAGACTGACCCAGAAACTCCAGCGGGTGCAGAATGCCGCAGCGAGACTCCTTACGGGGTCTTCGCTGCGGGATCACATTCATCCGGTGCTATACCAGCTGCACTGGCTCCCGGTGGAGTACAGGATCAGGTTTAAGGTGCTGGTTTTAACCTTCAAAGCCCTATACGGCCTAGGACCCTCGTATCTACGGGACCGCCTCTCCTGGTATGCCCCACAGAGGAACTTACGGTCTTCAAATAAAAACATCTTGAAGGTCCCAGGCCTCAGAGAGGTTAGGCTGGCCTCAACTAGAGCCAGGGCTTTTTCGGCTGCGGCTCCATCCTGGTGGAACGCTCTGTCACAAGAGACAAGGGCCCTCCAGGACTTGACATCTTTCCGCAGGGCCTGCAAGACAGAGCTGTTCCACCAGGCCTTTGGTCAGGGCGCAGCCTGACTCCCTCCTTTGGCAATCTTTACAATACTTTAGTTTATGGTTGCCATCAATTTTGATTTTAATTAATTCTTTGATGTTTTTATAATGTTGCACTATTTTAGTGTTGTTAGCCGCCCTGAGCCCGGCTTCGGCTGGGGAGGGCGGGATATAAATAAAATTTATTATTATTATTATTATTAAATGGTCCATGAGTCAACCTAGGAGAGGAGTTCCAGAGATGGGCACCATATGAGAGTGGCAATCCTATACTTGGAACTCAAGCCAGACTTATTTCCACTAGGGTTTATTCACGTACAACCAAGCACAAGATTTCAATCCTTTGCAGCCTCACTCCCTCACTGAGAAAGGGAAAATAAGATGTCATTGTGACCTGCCTCTCCCCGCTATGATCTACTTTGAGAGCAGCTGCTGCCAGAAGAAATTATAAACTGACTTTTTGTTGTTGTTGCAAAGATAGCCACAACTACTAAAGGATGGGTGGGTGGGAAAGCAGAGCGGGAAAACCAGGGTCCAGTTGCCTCAAGGGTAGGGATGGCACCGGTTCTACGGAGATACAGTGATACCTCTGGTTACGAACTTAATCCGTTCCGGAGGTCCGTTCTTAACCTGAGGTACCACTTTAGCTAATGGGGCCTCCCGCTGCCGCACAATTTCTGTTCTCATCCTGAGGTATAGTTCTTAACCCGAGGTACTTCTTCCATGTTAGCGGAGTCTGTAACCCGAAGTGTTTGTAACCTGAGGTGTTTGTAACCTGAGGTACCACTGTAAATGAGAACAGGCCTCATTGATCAGAATGGGATGTGAATTAAAGGATCAAGCTTTAGATTACCATTTCACCACACAGGCACGAGACTGAGGCAGGATAATTTATCAGTCAAAGCACTGGATGAGGGCCTCTCACCCTTTTATAGCAACAATATATCATATCCTGAGACTTTGTCCATGTGCTGATTTGTGTAAGTATCATTATGAATAATTTGTATACCGCCCTTCATCTGCAGATCTCAGGGCACTTCACAACATAAAGATACAATATTAAAAGCACAAAATTTAGATAGCAACAAACAATAAATATTCTCTGGGTAGCTTATAAACAAGAAACTATTTTTAAAAAATGATACAGTATGTAGTATTTAAAATAAATGACAAGCGTTTTAAAAAATTGCCAATTTCCCCCTCTTTACAAGCATAAATGGTTTAAAAGATGAAACAATGCTACGCCGTAGACACCCAAGGTTAGCTTAAAGTGCAATTAAAAAGCCGGGTAAATACAAGGGTGATCTTCACCCTTGTAATCTTCTCACTGGAAATTGTTTCTTGTTTTGCTACCACTCCTATGAAGTTTTGCTGATTGGTGTTTTACTTTTGTACAGTGACGTCTATTTAAATCCGTCCACAAACCACATTGGAAACATAGGCTAAGCTAAATAAATTATTGCCTCAATTTATGTGAAAACTGTTAGGCTGACCCAGTGCCTCTTGAAACATATGGCTGAGCCTCATGTTATGATGCTAGCCTACAACAAGCTGTGATGGGAACGCCAGCACTCTCCTGCATTCCCAGGTTTCTGATTGGATGGGGATGCGTGGCAAAATTGTCCTTGCCACGTTGCAGGATATGATAAACTAGTGGTTTATCACATAGTTGTTGCGTGCATGCTATTACAACTCGGTGTATGGTTGTCTGTACTCACTCTCCGGGCCTTGGGACCATGCCATTATATATGTGAATACAGTGGTACCTCGGGTTAAGTACTTAATTCGTTCCGGAGGTCCGTACTTAACCTGAAACTGTTCTCAACCTGAAGCACCACTTTAGCTAATGGGGCCTCCTGCTGCTGCCGTGCCACCGGAGCACGATTTCTGTTCTCATCCTGAGGCAAAGTTCTTAACCTGAAGCACTATTTCTGGGTTAGCAGAGTCTGTAACCTGAAGTGTATGTAACCTGAAGCATATGTAACCCAAGGTACCACTGTACTGTCTTTCCAGGCTGATTGGTCACCCTTCTTATAGTCTCCAGTCCACACCAAGGCTTGCACTCCTCACCAGCGATTAATATATATGCCAAACGTCACGCCACAATACCTTTGAACGAAGACGTAAAGAGCCATCCTGAAAATATGGTAGGCCCATGCCCTGAGCTGATCATCTGGATATCTTAAGTATCCTAGCAGTAATAATTCACACTCAGGATAAGAATCTGACAGAGAGCAGACATAACTAATTAGCGATGGGCTCCCATCACTGATCCATGCTGCTTATGACACATTTTCTTACTCTTGCCCTTGGCTAAAAAAAACCCCAAGACATTTTGTAGACTAAAGGCTGCTCATAGACACAGACGTCAATACAGACATGTAGGCCACAGTTTCCAAGCCTGTGCTCCAGAATAGGGACACCTCAAAAAGTCAACTACAGAGATGTCTGGAATTAAGCAGCTGGACAAAATGAAACAGTAAACTTTGGTACAAAAGGATAAAGAACCACAAAGCGCAATCAACTTCATAATACAGGCAGGCTAAAAACTGACATTCCTTGGGCTTCTTTTTTCCATGCTTCACAAGATATGAAGATCCATGACAAGCAAACTGTGCTAAGGTGTCAGTACAAGCAAAACCAGAAATATTTAAATCCATATTGGCAACAACATGAAATATAAAACTGTCTGTCACCTCCCATTATTTAGTGCAGTCAGGAAATATCTGTAGGTGATCCCTACTCGAAGCTGTCAGATGTTGTACAAAAACGAAGTTAATTAATCCTCACAGCCTTATGTTATTTAATAATTATCCATAAAGGCTACTCTTCAAGTAATCTCAGTCTAGGCCATCATTTGGGAAACTCCTGTTGCTTGGCCAGGACAGCCCCCTATTCTGGCAACACCCTGTAATACACCTTTTTATTCCAAAGCTAATGTGAAGAAAACAATCATTTCTATATCACAGCCTTCCAGGAGAACAAAGCAAACAAACAAAAAATAAGACACAATTCTATTTAATTTACAAGCCCACAAATTCAACGCCCACAGGTAAAATTGATCTGATTTTGTCAGCTACATGGCCCAGCCTATGCTTTTGGATTCAAAGCTGTGTTACTTAGTTACAACAAATAATTATTAATATTGTCAAAGGAAGTACATCAATGGATATCAACTTAGAGGGCATAACTGTTAAAATAATTGTGATGGCTTGCTTTTTAATGGAACTTGCCAGGCAACTGGGGTGGGGGAAGAGTTCATATTATGGCCTGAAACGGGGCCTTATCTCTTCATCTGAATACCCTATTCCTCCCCTCAAAAACATATCTAACCATGTTAAATATATAGATATGATGCATATTATTGCAACATCCAGAAATATTAGGACATGCGATTCATATTCTGAAAGCTACATGTCTGAAAATAGTATACAAGAGATAAATACTATATATACATTTCCTCCCTGTGACACATGGATGTATGAGCTCCATAGCCATACTGAAACTGATCAGAATGAAATGAAATAAAATACTAACCCCCAGTAGTTCATTTTCTTCCCCCTTAGGAGCAACATGACCTCCACCATAGATCTAATACACTCCCTGGGTTCATTTATTGAATTAAATCCAAATTTTACCAGTTGATCCCATCCACAGGGATGAGGGAGGGGGGGAAATGTAATATTTACAGTACAGGCCACTGTAAGGTTTCACAGCACAGTTGTATGCATGTCTACTCAGGCGTAAGCCCTTGGGAAGTCAATTGGGCTTACTCTCAAGTAAGCATGTATCAGATTGCAGCCTTAAGAAGGTAGAAGGGGGAAAGGGGACACACACACACATACACGATCACAACTACACAACAGCTCAGCATCACAACTGGGCAATTCAAAATGGCTTTAAATTCTCCCCGGTTTCCCTTTTGATTTATCTGTAAAACAACCGGAGGCTAAAATCGGATCCAGTGTTTTCTGTGAAGATGTCAGGTTGCTAGGAGCCCAGCGCCTAGCCTGAGCAAACGGCTTGCCAGCTTACCTGATGAAAAGGGAGTGACACAAATCACAGCACAGCATCCAGCCAGCAGGACCGTGCAAAAGGCTTCTTTATTGTAATGATCCAGGTCTCTGACCATAACGCTTTGGACGTATGGATGCATAGATGTGTTCACTGTGATTTCTGCATGCTCAGTGGAGAGAAAAAAAAAGGAAAACACAGAGACCTTTCCAGAATCCTCTTTGCTTCTGCCTCCGCTTCCTGTTCTCAGCCTCACTCTATGGTACCCAACATATATCAGAAAACAGCTCATTAAGAGGTGGGGAGGAGGAAAGCGGGGGGAGAGGAGGAGAGACAGAAAAGAGAAAGGAGGGGGGGAGGCAGCACCTAACGTGGCAGCTCCACCTACTGGCACAGAGAATGAATAAATGAGAAGTACCGGTTTTTAAAAGCTAGCCTTGAATCAACAGCTTTGTAGCCGTGTTCCTCCCGGCAATGCGCGCACACACACATAGCCAGATTGACTTAAAAGACAAGACGGCAAGAGATACTGCAGAATATCTTTCATTTGAAATACTCTGGCTGCCAAAGCTCTCAGCACAATCCTTTTTTCTTTCTCTTTTTTGCCATGCACACATGACATGGCCTTTGCTACAGGAACATGCAAGAAAGTAGGCCAAATATTTCAGAGCTTCCTCACCAGGTGTGGTACTCCCGTTTGAGGTTGCCTTTCCATCACCCACGTATTATGGACTACTCTACTGCCTATTCATTTTCTTTTTTGACTCTTGGACTGTCACCTTGTGGATGTCAGTTTGGAGGCACCTTGGAATACTTTTGATTAAATAAAACTTTCACATGTTTAAAAAAAAGAAAAAGAAAAAGAAAGAATAATAATTATGCCACAAAGAGGTGACTTGTTCGTTATTTGCTTATTCTGATAACGTGCTCCTTTCCCACTTGCTCTGTTGGTATTATCCCCTTCTCTCTCTCTCTCTCACCCCGCCCCACTCCTTCCATTATTTACTTTTCCTTATATTGCACAGTTTGTTAGCATTCCTTTCCTGTCCTGGGGAATTCTTCTCTTAGTGCGTCCTTAAGTTCTTCATCCTGACATCTCGCTTCCCTCACTCAAGTCTCCCTCTTGTCATATTTGTGGAAGTGCCATAGCAGTACAGTGCATGCCTTGATGCAGAAAGCCACCGATTTGGTCCCTGGTCAACTTCATGTAGCTGGAAAAGACGCTGTTTGGAGAGCAGCTGCTGGTCCTTGCCAATAATACCGGGCCAGATGGACCAAATACCTTGACTTAATCTAAGGCAGGGGGACGCGGGTGGCGCTGTGGGTTAAACCACAGAACCTAGGACTTGCCGATCAGAAGGTTGGTGGTTCGAATCCCCGCGACGGGGTGAGCTCCCGGTGCTCGGTCCCTGCTCCTGCCAACCTAGCAGTTTGAAAGCACGCCAAAGTGAAAGTAGATAAATAGGTACCACTCTGGCGGGAAGGTAAATGGTGTTCCTGTGTGCTGCTCTGGTTCGCCAGAAGCGGCTTAGACATGCTGGCCACATGACCCGGAAGCTGTACACCAGCTCCCTCAGCCAATAAAGCAAGATGAGCGCCGCAACCCCCAGAGTTGGTCACAACTGGACCTAATGGTCAGGGGTCACTTTACCTTTAATCTAAGGCAGATTTCAATGTTCTGACCACCTCTTCCTCACTTTGCCATTTTCAATTGCTCAGCACTTTTGCGTGACAGAGATTTTACATATCCTTCTTAGATCCAAGCCACCCACTCTCCTTCCCTCTCTTTTCTAATCAGTATTGCCTTTCCAGGTTTTCTCCCTCCGCTTTTGGGTCTTCCCTTTCCCCTCACATTTCTCCAATGGCCCTAGCTAGAACCAGAACTAATTCTGAGCCTGCCTTTCAAAGGCACAGCTAAATGAACTTATTTCAGCGCCAGCGCTTAGCTCTGGGAGAAATAGATGTGATCATATGGAGTTCATTTCTCTCACCACTGGGTATTCACAACCAGAGAAACCCATTGAGAGGCTTCCCAGGGAGGGGTAATTGGCTCCGTTGTCAATACTGTTGTATAATGTAAGATGATTGTGATTGTGAAGGCACTGTGCTCATTGTTGTTTTATTTATTTTTTTAAAAAAAATCTATGGCTGGTTACTGTTTGTATAGATCAAAAAAACAATTTAAAGAGACGGAAAGGAGCCAAGTCAGAGGCTGTGAGCCCCAGTTAGCTTTGAGCCCCAACAAGTTTTAATTAAGTTGAAGGGAAGGAAGGTGACGGGTGAGACACAGTGTACCAGTGGAGAATAGGATCTTCTTCTCACTTCTCCATCTTTCCTCTAGGTATAGCAATCGAAACGAATGAAAGGCTGTGCATAAATGGTGCCCTTCTGGTGACTTTCCCTTCTCCCAAGACTCATGCATTTCATGAATGCATCCCAAGGTATCCTAGGACCATTAAGATCCTTCGAGTACTGAAGAACAATGTGGCACCAAGGATGGACATCTAGTCTTTAGAGTCAAAAAGTTGAAGTGACCTCAAAGGTAATAAAGTCCAACTCCCTAAAAATGCAGACAACCCAATGCTACAGCACCCCTGGTAGACGTCCCTCCTGCCTCTGACTCCACTTAAAAACCATTGGCAAAAGAGAATTCATCCCTTTCCCAGGCAGCCTGCTCCACACTCAAACAGCTTACACACCATCAGGTAGTTATTCCTAATGTTCAGTCAAAATTCAGCATCTTGAATTACTTTGAGAAACAGCCCCTAAAGCAAAAGTAGATGCTAACTAACGTATTGGCAAATGTTGGTTACTTACCTATCGCACAGAGAGCATGCTAACTGACCATCTGATCTGGGCAGAAGTAGAATGCCTTATGACGGTGACATGTTAAAACAGCGGCAACAATTGCTGTATGTGCTGCTGCTGCTGCTGCTGCTGCTGCTGCTGATACGACCACTGAGTGAAAGTCCCACAAAGCGTCCCCAAATCCTAACAGTTTGGGTCTGCAGCAGGAGTGGAGACACATGACTGGGACAACACGGCAGAGCTGGACTCCCAGTTGTGTTGTTGCTGCCGTTAGCAATATAGACCAGGGCAGAGTGGTGGAGAGACTGGGGCAGTGCAGGCCAATCCAGAATTTCTGCTGGTGCACTCATTCCATCCTGACCTTGCGACTCACCATTAGTAGTAGTAGTATTTATACTGCCTTATACCCGCAGGTCTTGGGGTGGTTCACAATATAAAAACACAAAATACATAATAAAAATAAGAACAACCCAAAATCCCCACTCCTCCCCAACACATTTTAAAAGGGCATTGGATGTCAATCAGCCAAACTCCTGGTTAAAGAGGAATGTCTTCGCCTGGCACCTAGAGGTGTATAATGAAGGTGCCAGCCAAACCTCCCTGGGGAGAGCATTCCACAAATGGGGAGTCACTGTGGAAAAGGCCCGTTCTCGTGTTGCCACCCTCCGGACCTCCCTTGCTGGAAGCCCAGGTCCATGATTCTGTCTTGTCCAGGCAGCCACTCACATATTCTGCAGTTGCATCAGAAGAAGGTATGAAGATCACCGGTGGGGCTAATGTGTAAGTCAGTCCAGCTGGTTTGTTGGAGATGTCACAAATGGCATGACTGAACACTCCACTTAATTGATCTAACTCCATCAGATTTATTTCGACATATTAATGACTGTTGTCTCTGGGCAACTCCTTATCTCTACCATATCAGCATGGTTTCAGGAGCAAGCATTCACTAATAAGGAGTAGCTATCCGACATGTCCTTGCCGTGTACAAATGGCTTGTTAGAGTCATATCAGATTGTAACTGAATTGCAGCAGAATTTGGAAGCAACTTAGGTGACCACTTTAGGCATCTGGTGAAGTGGGTTTTGGCTCACAAAAACTGATGGTGCAATAAAGACAGGGAGGTGAAAAACTTTTTGTTGTTGTTGGATGAGGGCCAAATTCTACCTCAGTTAGAAAGCTAAGGTAAAAACAACTCAGTAATCCCAGCAGAAGAATGCAAAGAAGGTTAATGCACAGCTAATCTAAAAGCCTTGATTGACAAGTAATCAAAGACTCAAAATTCATAATGCAATTGCGTCCCCATCTTCTTGCAGAGGAAGGTGCTACAATGCCACACTTTGTACAACATCAAACACTCTTTCCCAATCAGGTGAATAGGTCATGGTAAGGAGCAGACCCAGGGATCTGGCTGCATCTGCGTTTGGGTACCCACTTCTGTTTCAAAGACTCTTCTTTGTTTTCTTTAAAACAGACCAACATAACTATCCTGAAATTAAGTGTGCCTTCTATGTGAATAAATAAATTATTAAGCCACAAATAATGTGCAAATAAGCACATTGAACGCAGATGCCTGCATTTACAAGAATCTCAGTCTACCATCTAGGACTCATGGGAATAATGATAAAATACATCAAATTCTTTTCCTCCATATTTCTTGACTTTCATTAGTGTTTGAAAGCTTTCATTATTGTTTGAAAGCTTTCACTCAATGATTCGTTCCTTCATTGAGAATCTGACGTTGTTTGCTCGTAAAACTCTTACTAATTTTCCCTACTACAGCAAAGAACAGAATTCGACAGAGGAAGAAGAAAGCCAAATATGGGCATTCTCAAGACCTTGAGCAATTCCGAGTAATGGGACTGTATAAATACAGTATACAGTATAAATATACCCAATGCTGCATAGAGGCTACTTATAAAGCATATTGGTCACAAGAGGTAATCCCTCTAAATCAAACATGAGGTAATGCCTGTTGCATATAATGAAATTAATTAACCTATTTGGCTTATTGCTAGCTGTAAATTAATTCATGGGCTTAGTAAATCTTTGGTTACAGTATTAGTAATGCACATGAGTACTAGAATAGACAGCTGTAGTTCAGGGTTAGGGCTGAGACTCAGTAAATCTTATTCCATTTTCAAGCATCTTCACAGTTCTGTAAATCCAGGACTGTTCTTGGAAAATAGGGAAAATAGGGACACTTGGAGGGTCTGGACTTTTACAATGGTTGGTATCAGAGATATGCTAGCCCAATCCTTGCTGTGGAAGGAGAAATCCCAAAATGATTGAATAGTTCTGACTGCAAAGCTTCTTCTCTTCAGTAGCTGCCCACAGGCCACCCTGAGGATAACAGAGAATCAGCGCTGGGATTTCAAATTCTGCTATGGGCTAAGAGTGGTGCATAATTGCAATGTTTATGGTTTTGAGAATATTAAGTTATTTCAGCATTGTGGCCAATGAAAGGGCAATTGTAGGCAAAAAGTCCCCTGACTGCAGAAACTTGCACTACCAGCTTCATGTATTATATTGACAGTAAAAGCAAACGCCTGGCCTTCTGCTTCAGCTCTTGGATAAATGTCTGCGTGTGATTTAATAGAAAGGTTTATTTGCTATGCAGATGACTCTCAGCCATGCTCTGAGATGAGATGCAAAGAGAGATTTATAGCAGAAACTAGCATGCTTGAATAAGCTAAGGAATTATTCCAGCTATCTCAGACTTAAGACACTTAGGCTGCAATCCTAGGTGGCATATCTACTCAGAAATAAGCGTCACTGAGTGGAGTGTGTATGTAGAATTGCAGCCATAAGCAATAAGAAAACTGAAAAAGTATATTTCTCTGACCTTTATATTCATCCCAATAGTGATAATAAAATCAGAAATGAAACCCAGTTGCTGTCAGTGTTGCAGGAAACCTTTATTAGTCTAGATTATTAGATTGATTAGGTTATGTGTCTTGCAGGAGACTGGCTATACTTTTTTTAGCTCCCCAATCATTTCCACAGATACAGCAAGTTAAGAGTATTGGAAATTGACACTTTGACCCCTTTCAACCTGGCTGCCAAATTCTGCACTAGCTGAAGTTTGCAAACCATCTTCAGAGGCAGCCCCACATATAACATGTTGCAGTAATCTAACCTAGAGGTTACCAGAGCATAGACAACATAAGTTAGGCTATCCCTGTCCCAATAGGGATAGGTGTGCAGCTAGGCCACCAGTCGAAGCTGATGGAAGGCAAGAAGGCCACAACAGCAATGGCTCCAGAAGTACCCCTAGCTGCATACCTGCTCCTTCAAAGTGGGTGTAATCAACAGTACATGCAATGCCTGTATAGAAAAGAACTTGGAGTATTGTGGGTTACCTTGGTTCCAAATTTTGTGTAACATTATGCTGATTACCTCTGTGCTGAGGTCCTGAACCATGATGCATTTGTTTTGATTCCTGATAAGGAGTCTCCTTATATCAGACAAAGGGTTGGTTCCAGATGTACTCTTCAGTAAGCAATGGAGACTCTAATCCAGCAGAGTCCCATTGGAGGAGGTTTCACCAGTCGTCCCCACCCCCCGCCGATCCTTGAGCAAACTCTCATGTTGTTTAAGGATCTCATGAGGATCCTTAAATCCTCCAGAGCAGATTTTCAGGGGAACACAGGGGACAACCAAAGGGAGAAATAATGAGCAAAACTTGCCTTTCTCCCTTCCTCCAGCAGCAGTGTGCAGGTGTAGCCAACACAGTGGCCTCCAGGACCTCTGGACTACAATTCCCATCACCCCTAACTATTGGCCATGCTGACTGGGGTTTATGGGATTTGGAGTCCACAACATCTGGATCAAGCCTATAATTAATTCCTATCACATTACATGGCAGTGGTTTATAGCACAGTTTATTACACTATAAATAGTGCTGTGGATTTCTTTTAGCCATGCTTCGCTCCATTCCTATCCCTGACAAAAAAACAACACGTAATAGCTTTCACACATAAGGCTATTTTTGTAACACAAAGGCATTTCCCCCCAAAATGTGGTGTGCAGACCACCTGCACCACTTGCAAAAAAATAATGTATGAAATAAAAAAGAAGGGCGAAGCATATCAAAAGCATGCAGCTTAAGATTCTTGTCTGTAAATTGCCGTTTTAGCAGCGCTGTCCTTGGTGCTGATTTCTGGTCTCTTTATAGCAGAGCTTTCCAAACTGTGTGTCGGCTGCAGTGTGTAGGGTGTGTCACACGAATGCTCCCCACGCTCCACCTGGGGCTGGAATGGGGTCAGTTTAACCTCTGATTTGCTAATAAAACTGAATTACTGCGTCATGAAATGATGCGTGTCTAAAAATGTGTCACCAGCATGAGAAGTTTGGAAAGCTCTGCTTTATATGGATAGCACAATGTTCGAACCCAAAACTGGCTTCAGTGCTTTAGCCTCAAAAACCACAAAGTCAGTAAAGTTTAAATGATGATCCCTAAAACAAGTTTTGTCTCACTATTGGCTAAGAGTTTTCCTTTGTAACTAGTCCACGAATCATTGCATTAGCCTCTTTTCTGTATTGGCTAG
The DNA here is from genome assembly GCF_964106645.2 of Podarcis pityusensis. NCBI lineage: Eukaryota > Metazoa > Chordata > Lepidosauria > Squamata > Lacertidae > Podarcis > Podarcis pityusensis. The sequence goes on from NC_138028.1 coordinate 110,474,416, forward strand.
AACCTAACTTTCTTGATGAGGTGGAGCAAACTTTCAAGAGAATCATTCCAAGCGACCTTCATGAATTTTAACTACACTTTTGCTAAGGTAGTGGCAGTGAAATTAGATTACAAAATGTTAAGAACCCACTTCAGTATGCTCAACAGCAAAATCACCACAGGCAATTAATGCACAAGTTCGCACCATTTAACTGCACACCTAGAATAACCATGACAAGAACCACCTTGTTATGAATATATATTCAAAAATACAGATTTGGATCTCCATTTTATCTACATTCATTTATTGAAAGAGTGAATATTTCCATCCTTTTATTTTTCAACAACAACAACATTTTTTTTATTTATACCATGCTCATCTGACTTGGTTGCCCCAGCCCCATTCTGGGTGGCTTACAGCACGTTTAAAAACATAATAAAACATCAAACATCAAACATTTCTTGATATAGGGCTGCCTTCAGATGTCTTCTAAAAGTTGTGTAGTCCTTGACATCTGATGGGAGGGCGTCACTGCCGAGAAGGCCCTTTGCCTGGCTCACTGTAACTTCACTTCTCGTAGTGATGGAACTGCCAAAAGGCCCTTGGAGCTGGACCTCAGTGTCACCAGATGAATAAGGTAAACAAAGGGAATCAAAGGGGCCATTGATCTGTGTTAAGTGAACTTGAGTATACATTCCGAGACCCCATGCAAAATAAGGACAGCATATACAGAAGACAGCATATACAGCATATACAGAAGACAGCATATAATGTTCACTCCACTGCTTTTAATGTATGAAGCCTGAATAATAGTTTCACAGTGAGGGATGTTCTCAGCTTCTCTTTTGCAATTGTAGAACCCACCTATCTGGCAACTCCTCAATGGCCAAAAGGATTTTGGAAGTGGTGTAGACTCTTCCAAGTTCTGATGGTTTATTATAGCAAGGAACATCCCAATAGCACTGACCATGCAAACCTAGACATGACTACTCAGAAGTGAGTTGTATTTAGTAACCCTGAGTTTCTGTTCTTGATATTCTGCAATGACTTATACTATTCCCCCCCCCCCCCAGCTTGATTTGGCTTCCTTGCAAAAGATTGTGTAGAAAGGGCACACAGAGTGACATCCACAATAGTTCCCTGTGGAACTCCCCTGCACTGGAGACTCCCCAAAGACTGAACACCATCCTGGAAGTTATGTAAATATATTCTGATCTGGAGAGGATTATAGCAAGGTATCTCTCTATACAGTGAATATCAGGAAAGAGTTTTGGTAAAAGGAGGCAAGACAAACTCCTTGCCTTCTTTGTCTTCCAGACCTGACTGTTCCACATAGCTGGTTAAAAACTTTAAAATACAATTAATCCTACATGTGGCTGTATGTGACATCATCCCAGCTTCTCCAAATGGGGTCAAATCACTTTTTATAGCTCACCTCCCATTTGAAATGCTGTAATCAGATGAAATGTTTGCCGTTTCCTTCTTTTAAGGCCAGCATATTTTTAGCCCGTAGAATGATTATATGTGACTAAACAATGCAGCTCCTGCCACAGGGGTGTAAAAACAAGGCGGCAGAAAAGCATTCGTTCTTTTTTGCCAGTAGATGGGGCTATCCCTTAATTTGCTGCCTCATTTTATTTCATTATTTATATATAAATCTCTCTCCCTCTCCCCCCACTTGCCTCTTTCTTTTTTTCTTTTTTTATCCCTCACCAGCATTTCCCCCCCCCCCCTTACGGATGTTGGGGAACACAGAGTGATTCTCAAAGGAAGACGCCAGGGCAGAAGATTACTGCAAAAAAGGTTTCCTTTTTGGTTTTAGGGTTGGATCGGTTTGTCAATGAGACAAGTGTAAAAATGGGAGACTTTGGAAAGCTACTATCCTGAGGAACCTGAACAGCTGAAGCAGGAAAACCCATATATGAAGATCTATGGATAATGGCATTGCTTGTCCTGTAATTCATCATTCTTCTTTCCAGGTAAGATGATGGACTTAAAAGAGAATATTTCCTCTGCTGGCTTTGTAGTAGTCGCACCATCAGGCCAGCTTATTGATTGTTCCTCTCTCCTGCTGGCGCACCTAGCTGGCAATTAATTTTAGATGCATGCAGAACACAAACGGCATCATTTTGGCAAGGTTTTTGTTCCATTTTGAACAGATAGCCATTTAACATCTCGCCCATCGTGTGTTTCTGTTTTCCTCATTAAAATCTGCATTTTCTGGAACGCACGGGAGAGATTTCTCTCTTGCAAACCTGTGGTCATAAGCTGTGGTTGCTGGTTCTCCTGTCAGCTACAAGTGTTAACGTTGCTTTTGTCCATCTCTCCCCCCCCCCCCATGCTTTGGTGGGTTTATTTGATGCACACAGACCAAAAAAGAAAAAATGGTGAGAAAACAACGGGGCAGATCAAGAAAACGAGGGGAGAGGGGGCTCATCAGAGTGTGGCAGGGACGTGCTGTTCTTCTGGAACATCTTCAGCACGGCAGAATGCTGCTTTTGTAATATTAATTTGTTCTCTTGCCTCGGCGTGGCATATTGTATTGGCTGTACCGTTTCATCCCAGTGAAACAGTCGTTTTTACATAGGAGACATTGTGAAAAAGAAGAGGAGGAGGAGGGAGGACACATATCAAGTATCTCAACAGTGTAGCAGGTTCTGCAAGACACACCTAATGGCTAAACCTTTCGACATGCTTGCGATTAACCTTCCTTGAAACAGGCTGAACTCCATCTTTTGACAGGTACTGATATCTCCCCTGCCCCACCCTGCATTATGTATATTATTCAGATTGTTTGGACCTGTGGGCTTCTCAGAAGGCAAATGCCACTCCCTGACTTGTCCATTCTCCCCCATTTTGATTCGAAAGCAATACATTGGGGGCTTTGTGGGTGGGGAATCACAGGTAAAGCTTGATTTTGCCCCGTAATGATTCACAGAGAGAGACCAGCAATGTTATGTGCAAATCTGCCCACGGAGAAAAAACCTTCGCTCTGTATCCTTCAGCAATAAGCAACGGAGTCAGTATTCCGGTGTCTGTGTCAGCGGCTGTCACAGCAACCGTGGTTTGCCAGTTTAATTACATGGGAAGCAGGATCAGCCTTGGCCTCCAAGAGATCCTTTGGCGCATATGCATTTTAATGAGATTTCCACTGTGGCTGCTTCTTCTTCTTTTTCCTTTGGGCGGGGGCAGGAAGGGAGGTGGGCTCTTTGCATGTTGATGCGCTCGGTTGATTCCGGAGCCGAGCACTGATTTGGAGGGTGCTGTGTGCAGCACTGTCATGGCTAGAGGGTAAATGCAGCTGTCTTCATGAGATGGTAAAGGATCCGCCCTTGTTGGGCAGGAAGTAGGGGGGAGGCACAAGTGTTGTTCCTGGCTGATGTGCCTGGGATGGGTTTTGTACACGAGAGGTGTTGAATGCCAAGCTGAGCATGATGCATCATCACCATCCCCGTGACCTCTGACCTTTTGTGCTTTCAGCAATGCATTTATTATTAAGCTCAGGTACGAATCTAAGACTCCGATTTCCAGTCAATGGAGTCGTTCATAAATAGGGTATGCGTGTACCTAAAGTTGCACAGCAGAATCTGAGGGAACACAAGATGGGAACATAGATAGAGGAAGATCAATGTGTTAGTGGGAAAAAGAGGGACTGTGTTTTCTCGGTTGGACAGAGATCTAACTAGCAATTAATTCCAAGACAGGCAGCCATGTCTGTCTTTGGCATTAAAACGGCAACAGCAATCTTGAAGGCACCTTAGACATGAACAGATTTATTGGGGCTTTTGCGGGAAAGAAACCATTTCAAATAGCACAACAGACACCTGTGATTCTGCTTCTTCAGATGTTTTGGTCACAGGGCCCAGCTAACTACATCTGCTACACCTCTTTTGGCATCACTCTTCAATAGGGTTGCCAACTGACAGCAAAGCAGACCTTGCTTGCGCCTGCGTCTTTAACAAACAAGCCTTGCATAAATCATGAGGTAAATACCGTACTTTTCTCTGTATAAAACCAGGTTGTCCTATACATGGAGCCATCTCCCCCCAATGTTCTTAAATTTGAGTCCCCCTCAAAAGGGGGCGTCTTATACATGTGGGTGTCTTATACACAGAAAAATACGGTATTTTCATGTGAGGGAATGAAAGCTTAACTATCACCTGTTAGTTGCTGCAGATCAAAGTGTGGTTAGATGCAAAGTGTGGTTAGATGCATGATCCAGGTAAAATGGAGGCTTTTTTGAGCCAGAACTCACTGGAACTCCATTCCGGCACCTCTCAGGTGGATGCCATTGCCATTCTAAGAGGTGTTCATGGTGAGTTCCAGCACCTCTTTTTTTTAGAAAATAGCACAGGGTAAAACTACCCTTCATTTAGATTTGCTATGTTCCAAATGAATATGATTGGCAGAGTATTTTCTCTAGTTACTTGGTAGTACCACCATGGTTCTCTGCAATTGAAGTACTAGGCCTCATTTTACCCACTGGAATTAATATAATTTAGATGCAACTGACTTTCTTATGATCAAGGATTGTGAATAAAAGTGGAGGCTGTTGGCACAATCTCTCCTGGGCACGTTGTCCCTCTTTGTGAAACCCATTTGGCTCCCTGGTATAGTTCTTTGCTTAGGGCAAGGAAACAAGCTGGAGAGACAATTCAAACGTGGGTGAAGGAAAACTCCAGCCAAATGCAACTGAACACTGGTGAGGCTCATCAGAGAGCCTAGCCAGTGGCAGTGAAGGCAGCAAAGGCAGCATACTTTGCTGCCTCCGCTGCCTCCTCATTGCGCTGTCCAGAAGAGTTTCCCCACGTACTGCAAGTCATTTTACAGTCTGGCCCAAAGGAAGTGGCAGAACTGATGGTAGCTCACTGTGACTTGCTTAGGATAAGTGAGGATAAAATCACTTGCATCCGCTGAGACCTTGACTCCACTGTTCCAGCAGATGAAGCTCAAGGCTGTGGACTGGCCCTCCACCCATTTTTGTGCTTGCTTCATGGCCTTCAGTTTATGGGTATACCATGGAGCTGCACAGGTTCTGCTCAACCACCCGAGTTCTCCCTGTATTACAGAGAGCAACCAGACCTGCAAAAGGAATGCCATCTACACCAGCTGGAAAATTCGCCAGAACCCTCAGGAATCCACCAGTTTCTGCACACAGACCATTTCAATAGGTTTCCCACTCCTTCAAAGGAGTTAAGCCACTGACAGCCTAAACCTCAACAGGAAGTGATCACAACCATACTCCTGTACAACTTCAACTCAGCTCAGGCACCAGTTATTTCCTGGCTGAATTGGAATTGCATATTAAAGACGTTTGTTTTTCCAGAACATCCACTCTGACTTTTCCTACCCCTATTTCAAAACATTAGAAGTGCCACTTTGTAAATTGACAGGGTACTCCTATGCAGATTTATTCAGAGGTAGGTTCCCCATTGTGTTCAGTAGGGCTTGCTTCCAGGTAAACTATTCACAGAACGGCAGCCCAAGTCTGGTGTTTGGCAAAAGATGCCTTAACATGGTTCCATTTAAAATATCTAAAATCCAATGCTTCCATTTTAAATGCCAATTTAATATTGCAAAGGGGGGAAATAGAATGTCTCGGAAGTGAGAGGGTGCTGAGCCAGCTGCAGACATGAAGATAGCCTGGTAGGCTGTAGGAAGGTTTAGTTGCAGGAGGTGATCATGCTGCCATATGCACACAAGTATTCCCTGGGGAGGAATAATCCAGCTGGCATGTGATATTGAGCAGCACAATATGCGCTAGCAGACTTGAATCATGTTGGCCACAGCATTTTCCCCAGGCTAAAGAGCAAGGTCCACTGCAAGCTGCATTTCTCTTATTGCAAACATCTTCCATAAAGTGTTGTTCTTTCTCTTACGACGAGAGGTTTTAAAGTTATTGGAATCTTTTGCGGTGGAACTCAAAGCTGACCCATGATCCTGATGTATGCTGGATCCACTTCATAGCCCAGTTCTACTTAGATGGGCAGGATGCAGAAGGCATGCCGCCACACACATGAAACCCAACAGAGAGCAAGATAGGAGGACCCGGAAGACCAAATCAGTAGTTACACGAGAGTTCAGCCCAGTGTAACTAACTGCTTTCCTGTGCTCCTTCAGCAGCAATATCAACACCACAGTAGCCATGAAAGGGGCTCCTTTGCAAACACTCCCAAGTGAATGTGCACAAGGGATTGATTTGTGCATGTGTGCAACACACACAGGAGCTTGAAGCACTTGCTGCCATCTCCACTACCCACCTCCCCTGCCCATCTAAGAACCTCAAACATTACCAGAGAAAGGAGGAGGAGAGGAGGCTGCAGCAAGAGTGATGCAGATGCTTGAAGCCTACATTTCCTGCGCAGGGAAGGGATGGTTTGTACATGTCCCAGCATCCTCCACCCAGCAGAAATTGGCTAAAGAGTACCCTTTGTGGGAGATGCCATCCCAGAGTCCCTTCACTCTGCACGGAAAGGATGCTTCAAACACCCATGCCCCCGGTCCTTCCATTTCTCCTCTCCCAAGTGTGGTTTGTGAGCCCTTGTTTATGTTCTGGAAGGGCACACAGGTCAATTACACACAGGTTCCCAGCACATGCATTTGCAATGCAACAGTCTTTAACCCCCAAACTTTGTCAATTCCATTGATTTTCAGCTGGCCTATGGTTGCAATTGCTTTCACTTTTTGTATTTTTTTTCTTGCTCTGTTTCCACGTGCCTCTTGGCTACTTTGAATTTATATGCTGGCTGGGGAATGCTCCTATTCCTGCACTTTTCTTATTGCAGTTGGTGAAATAAGATAATTCTGAGCTTGGCTGTGAAGTGCTTATCATGAGACAAAGGACTGTTTTCACACAGCCAAAGTTGGCTTGGGGTTGGCCTGATGTGCTGCTGTCCATGCTGTGTGTATTCAGAAAACATGCAAGAAAACAGGGCTATTTGGCAACAGGGTAGTGAATGTGTGATAGTGATGGCTTCAAGTTTCTGCAGACCCATCACTCACACCAGTTTACTGGTATCTTCCTGCATGATTGCCTCAAAAAGTTGGCATTTTGTCACATGTTGCCCAGTAATCAAAGTATCCATAAAGTTTGCTGGTTTCAGACAAGCTGCCCAAGTGCTATTTGACACAATCCAATTGGTGTTTACTCAGATGGCAGTTCTGTCATGTTCAGTGGGGCTTAGTCCCAGAAAGTGTGTATGGCAGAACTGGGGAACCTATGGCCCTCCAGATATTGCTGGATGACAGATCCCATCACCCATATGGTCAACCACACACTGGATGGAGCTGATCAGATTTTGAATCCAACAACGTTTGAATAAGCTTCCTCACTCCTGATGTCCCAGAATGCAACCTATGTTGTTGTTGTTTAGTCGTTTAGTCGTCTCCGACTCTTCATGACCCCATGGACCAGAGCACGCCAGGCACTCCTGTCTTCCACGGCCTCCCACAGTTTGGTCAAACTCATGCTGGTAGCTTTGAGAACACTGTCCAGCCATCTCATCTTCTGTCGTCCCCTTCTCCTGGTGTCCTCAATCTTTCCCAACATCAGGGTCTTTTCCAGGGAGTCTTCTCTTCTCATGAGGTGACCAAAGTATTGGAGCCTCAGCTTCACGATCTGTCCTTTCAGTAAGCACTCAGGGCTGCTTTGCTTCAGAATGGATCGGTTCGATCTTCTTGCAGTCCATGGGACTCTCAAGAGTCTCTTCCAGCACCATAATTCAAAAGCATCAATTCTTCGGCGATCAGCCTTCTTTATGGTCCAGCTCTCACTTCCATACATCACTACTGGGAAAACCATGGCTTTAACTATACGGACCTTTGTTGGCAAGGTGATGTCTCTGCTTTTAAAGATGCTGTCTAGGTTTGTCATTGCAACCTTAACCATCATTAATTTAGCCAAAGTAGCATTTCCCAGTTGTCTTAAGCACATGTTTAAAAGCACACCCTTTTGTTCTGAAATGGGTAAGAATTGTACTGGACCAGATTTTGCCAGGGTGCAACAAAACAAAACACCTGGCGCAAAATAAACAATTCTTGTCCCAAAGAGTTCCTGGTGCAAGAACAGCCAGTTAAGTAGATATTGGTGAGCAAAACTGTCACTTGGCTATTTTATTATGCAGTAGAGGCTTCTTGTGGCAGAAGGAGACAAAGGGAGAAGGTGTTTTTGCAAATTCCATCTGTGATCCCCACTGTCCTGAAGGGCACCCCAAAGTTTCAAAGCAGATTATCAAGTGGATGAAGTGGGAACAGAGAATCAGCAGATATCTCTTCTCTCCCCCATCCAACTTTCATCAGCGTTCCTGCTTACACGAACTCAGGACAGAAGTCAATTATTATCCTTTTCTGATCAAAAATGTGTTTCCATCATTTTGCTGACAGGTACTGTATATATATAAGAAGCAGTAAACAGACCCTTGAGGGGAGGGGAAGGGAGGGGAGGAGAGGAGAGGAGAGGAGAGGAGAGGGGAGGGAAAGGGTAGCAGAGGGAGATCAATATGATCAACTACCGGAACACAGAGTTCTTAGCAGGGCTTTATATTTGGTTGCTGGATGTCCAGACTGATCGTCCCTTGCGGGTGTTCTTGCTGGGATGGAAGTGATGATCAGAAGGTGTTCTTGCCCTTAAAAAAAACCCAAAACCTATACTTAGAATGCAATATTTTTTAAAAAAAACAAGGACCCAGACTGACTAAAAGGAAGAAAAGTAACAGGATAGCAATACCAGCTGCTCTCAAGACAATAATAGTCGACGTATTCTCCTTTTGGTCTATGCCAAAAGGTTTTATTGACCAGAGTTGTTCGCATCCTACCCCTTGCACAGAGGCATGCCAGTTCTGAGCTTAATGGGTAAATGTAGCATTTCTCAGCACTAACAGGGTGCCCCCAGACTCTCAATATTTTGTAGGAGGGATTCAAGCGCATACTGAAGTAGATTAAAGTGCCCGTAGTGCAACAGATACATTTAAAAACAACTTGAAAAGTGTGGAATGAACAAATGATTAATGGGAAGACATCTAAACATCCTGAAAGCAAATCAGGACGAATGCAGGATGAAGGTTCATAGATATATAACCGCCAACCCCAATCAAATCAGAGCAAAAAGACAGGGCCCCTCCAGGCTGATGTATCTTTGCAGGTGTCTTCTGCAACGTGTCATTGACACGATAACGGTGTGTTACTGGTGGGTTTATATTGTGCTGTCCACACACCGTTCTGCTTTATTAGCTATTCTGTGATGCATCCTTACTACCATCTCCCTATTGTCGCCTGGCAGCGAACTCCTGTGCTATAGCATAACAAAAGTGGGACCAACACCCCATCTCGGAACATTTGTGGTATAAAAAGTTACAGGATTTCAGCAGGGACGTGCATTAATTGGAAACGAAGCAGTGGGCAGGATTCAACTAATGAGTCCTATCATCGGAAGAACTGCACAAGAACATCCACTTGCTCAATGGGGCTTTCTCCTCTCTGAAATTGGCTAGAAGAGGTTGAGCAAACAGGATGCAGGGGGTTGGGGGTGAGGAATCATTCCATCTTGAAATCCAAAAGCCAAAACAATCACTTTAGTGCTGCACCGAATTCCTTCCAGCATGCCCACACCCCAATTTTTTGCAGGTGCCAACTGTACTGAAAAGTGGTATCGTGTATCACTGCCCCAATACTTTCATGAGCATATGTCATCATGAATGCATGGTAAAAAGGTCACCTGGATGGGAGCCAGAGTTTAACCCCCCCATGTTAGCTTTGTTCAATCAGAATGAATGCTGAATAAACTGGCCCTCCAGAGGAGCCCTAAATTATTCTCCTCTAGCTACAATGGAGATTGATTTTTCTATGCTGTAGAATAAGATGCTATGGGAACATTCCTACAAGTATGGAATTACTTTTACCAACATAGTATTCCTGTTACAAGAATTATTGCATACAGTGCACTCTGGGATGGAAGCTGGCAGTCACAGAAAGGACATTCGTCTGTGACCCCTATGCCTCAAGGAATCCTTGACAGCAGAAGCCAGTTTTGTGGGGGATTTGAAATGAGAAGAAATGCTGACTATGCAATACTCGGGCAGGAGCAATCCATTTATCTTTGTTTCACAGTCAAGGAAACACATAATGGCTGATCTTGCATCCTTGCAAATACTACAGCCAGCTGTTACTCAGTTCTGCCTCCATCTTTAGAGAAAAGACACAGGTTCTTTTGATAGACAAAGAAGAGGAATGAATACAAACTAGGCAGTCCTTATAGAAACAGAGATTACTTTTAGGTGGTGTGCTAAAAAAGGTAAAGGACCCCTGACAGTTAAGACCAGTCGCGAATGACTCCGGGGTTGCGGCACTCATCTCGCTTTACAGGCCTAGGGAGCCGGCGTTTTGTCTGCTCCGCAGACAGTTTTTCTGCATCATGTGGCCAGCATGACTAAGCTGCTTCCGGCGCAATGGAACACCGAAGCCAGAGCAGCACATGGAAACGCCGTTCACCTTCCCGCCAGAGTGATACCTATTTATCTACTTGCACTTTTTGGTGTGCTTTTGAACTGGCGGGAGCTGGGACCGAGCAATGGGAGCTCACCCGGTCACGGGGATTCAAACCGCCGACCTTCCGATCGGCAAGCTCAAGAGGTTCAGTGGTTTAGACCATGGCACCACCTCCCAAAATGAGGAAAGTAGGTTGGAGGGAATGATCACTAAGAAAAAGAATAAATTCCCATCTTCAGGTAGTAGAACACGCTCCTTTTCCAGCTTAAATCTGGTATCTCCCAAGTCACAAAGTAAAAGGCAGCCATTTTGGCCCACCAGAAAAATCCCAAAAGTTTTATTAGGACAATAGCTATGCAAGGCAATCTAAAAGGTCGCAAAATAGGGTGCAAGGTTTCAAGTTGCCCAGAATTCATCAACCATTGCTAATCTGGTGCCTTCCAGCTATTGTAGGCTATAATTCCCATCAGCCAGAACAGCAGGAGGGCACCAGGCTGGATAAGTCTGAGATACATGGGAATAAATGTGGGGCGGAGGGGGGGGGAGAAAGGCTGCTGAAAATGAGGACTTCCATAGCTCAATTGGTATAGCATGAGACTCTTATTTTCAGGGTTGTGGGTTTGAGCCCCACGTTGAGCAAAAAACTCCTGCTTTGCAGGGGGTTGAACTTGATGATCCACTGGATCCCTTCCAACTCTATAGTTCTATGACGCTATGAATTCCATGAGTCAGGCAGCAACAGAGCTATCAATCTGATGGGTGTTTAGGTCTAGTGATTAAAAGTTACACAAATTAACATATAGTTCCTTCCCCTTCAAAAAATACCCATAGAGGCAAGTGGAAGGAGGCACATACAGTTTCACCAACAGGCACATATTACCTTTGCAGCTTTGGGTTCTTTTTTGTTTTTTCGGTCTCCCAGGTACCAGATTAATTTATTCTGTCCCTCCTAAACCTGGTGAACTCTAACTCACATTGCTGGTGAGCCAGTGTGGTGTAGTGGTTAAGAGCGGTAGACTCGTAATCTGGTGAACCAGGTTTGATTCCCTGCTCCTCCACATGCAGCTGCTGGGTGACCTTGGGCTAGTCACACTTCTTTGAAGTCTCTCAGCCCCACTCACCTCACAGGATGTCTGTTGTGGGGGAGGAAGGGAAAGGAGAATGTTAGCCGCTTTGACACTCCTTCGGGTAGTGATAAAGCGGGATATCAAACCCAAACTCTTCTTCTTCTTCCAACTCTCATCAACCTTAGTCAGTGTGGCGAACTGTCAAGGGCAATGGGAGCTGTTGTCCAAACCATCTGGAAAGCATCGAGTTGGGGAAGGCCGATTCAAACCATTGTCACCGATGATCAGGCTACTGCAATTTTGTAGCCCAAGACTGCTGGGGTGGTGGAGGCAAGATGATGCAATGGCTGCATACACAAATATATACATGATTAAGGGTGCCGTCCTATGCAGCTACTTGGCAGTAAGCCCCGTTGTACTTTGTGGGGCTTGCCTCCAAGGAAACACAGGTGGAATTGGTCTGCATGCTACTCTGGCTGGCATAAATATGAATGATATATCACAATACAACCGTTGCAGAGTAACTGCAGTCTTTAATGCTCTTTATAAACTCCCCTTCCCCCTGGGTGTTTTCCAACTTAATAATAAAAAGCATTCCAAGGGCATCACAACTTTTGTGATTGTAATACGTACTTGTACTTCTACCAATTGTCCTTTATGTGAATTATCTGGTCCCCAATGACCTGAGAAAATGTGTTGGCTCTGTAATTGAGCCAAGGGCAGACCAGTACCATTACAGTGTATGGCTGTGGAATGAGGGATGAATATGCTGATATGCTTTGTGATATAAAGATATTGATCTTTAGCATTATGCCAGGGAAGTGGGCCACAAAATATCTTTCCACTCAGAAGTAGACCGGAACTCCCTGGGAAGTGGGCCTGGTTTGTGTTTCTAATCTTTGATCTCTGCAGTAATTAAGAAGTGTAGCAAATTTTAGAAGTAGATGATCATACGTTCCTACCCATTTGGAGTTAGAAAGGAAGAGGGCAGAATCTATGCAATATAAAAACACAAGCGCCTTGCTGAAACAAGCCCAAGGCCTATCTAGTTGAGCATCCTGTTCTCACAGCAGCCAGTCAGGTGCCTATGGGAATCCCAAAAGCAAGACATGGGCATGACAGCACCCTTCCCACTTGTGATTCGCAGCAACATTCAGGGACATACTGCCACCAACAGCTAAGCTAACTCATACATAGCATTATCTTCCACGAAATGCAAAAAAAATTAATGGTGAGAGTGGATTTGAGGAATTAAAGCTGAGAATTCTAGGGTATGGAATCATGTGAGAAGGTTGATACAGTGGTACCTCAGGTTACATACGCTTCAGGTTACATACGCTTCGGGTTACAGACTCTGCTAATCCAGAAATAGTACCTTGGGTTAAGAACTTTGCTTCAGGATGAGAACAGAAATCGTGCTCCGGCGGTGCGGCGGCAGCAGGAGGCCCCATTAGCTAAAGTGGTGCTTCAGGTTAAGAACAGTTTCAGGTTAAGTATGGACCTCCGGAACGAATTAAGTACTTAACCCAAGGTACCACTGTATTTAGATGCTTAAGATTGACACTGGCTTCTGGAGTGCCAACAGGTATCACCAGAACTTTTTTTTCCAGCCGGAACTTTCCAGAATTCAGTTCCGGCACCTCTCAGGTGGGCCCCAGAGGTCCCAACAGTGCAGACAATGGCAAGTTGTTCAGGATGTAGTGTACCTTAATACTAGAGGAGTAAAGAACCCCAGTCTGAGCGTTGCTGAAAGCAGAACCATTCTTAAATGCAGTCCTCCTGCCATCATGTCAAGTCTGCAATAATGCAAACATTTACCTTCAGATTAAACCCCATCAAACATAATGGAACTGACTTTTGAGTTTTGGACAAGGCTACAAGATGTATTAATATATTTAAACTTCATATAGCTTTTTTGGCGGGGGGGGGGGTGCTAAATCTGAAGTTGTCAGCAATTTGTTCCCTTGGCTTGTATCACCACAGTTTTGACTCTGAACACCTGTCTACATTTTTTAAGGTCTCAATGTTCCGCTGAATGACAAGAGTTTCACCCTCCATGTGCCATCTCATTTTCCTAAGAGAATCAGAATGCCTTACCAGATAGCTCAGTTGGTTGGAGCATGGTGCTGATAACACCAACGTTGCAGGTTCGATCCCTGTATGGGATAGCAGATGATCCTCAGGGTCCCTACAATTCTAAGATTCTCCCCTCCACCCCCCCTCACTTTAGTCACATTAAATTGCCCCGTGTACTTTTTTCCCCTGTCCCAAAGGACAGCTTAGGTCTTCAGGGTTTTCATCTTCATGAATTCCTGATTAATCCATTTATCTTATGAAATTCAAGTCATTCAAAGCAACGGGGATGATACAAGGAAGCCCAGTCAGCTGTTTCAAACATTTTAAAAGCAGCGTTTTTTAAAATTGAATTGTGGGCCAATTAGCCACTCAATTTTCCTTTAGATAAAAGATGACAAACACAATAAAGACCTGCTTAATGTTTCCTAATAGTGTTTTGTATTGCCTGAGCTTTTCATTACGCAGTCCACCAATTTTCCAGGCAGGACTGTAGGGATGGTAAAGGAAACATTCCTTCCCACAGAAAACTCAAAAGGCCTGATAGTTTTTAGAAGTTACTTCTGCCAAAAGAATGTGAGAAGGGCTGTTTGTAAAATCAAGCACCCCTGCTCAAATTCCTGTCAGCAGAATTGAGGCATTGAGGTTGCTCCTTCAGCCACATACCTAGTCCTCAAAGAAGCATAACATATACTTTGGGGGATAGAGATGGCGGTCCTCTCCTTCTCCCAAATATCTGTAAAGTGAAGATGTTCTAGTGGGATGATGGGCAACGAATTACAACCCCCATGATCCCTGGTGGAAGATGTAAGTGACCATTTTATAAACAGCTAGGAGAAGGGTCAGAGGCTTTCCATCCTGTCTTCTAAGGTAACTTATTTGCTGATCAGAAGTAGGAACTAAATCCACAGAAAACTAGCCTGAAGATCAGCCAAAGAGGATCAAAAGGTATCAGAGGAATAGGCTCCAAATAGCTGGTTGCCAATACCACTGTCACAGATGAATTTTGCACCAGTGGTTGTTTCCAAACATTGTCAGCTGCAACAGTCTACTTTCTTTTGGAAGAGGGTGGGGGTTCAGGGATTTCACCTGCATGCCCCACTTACACTGTTGAAGTGGAAGCTATTAAAGAAGAAGCATATGTGGTTCAGGTTTGTTCTCTCCTTGCCTTTGTGGCTGACTTGCACAGTTTCTGACCTGCCAGACTGAACGAAGCCCACCAGGCATGTATTTTGGCCTGCCAATTTCTCAACATCCGCCTGTGTTTGCAGTAGGTGGGCTATTATATATGGATTTTAAGCTGTGTTTGATTTGGGAGAACATAGTCGACGGTTTCCCAAACTTAGGTCTCCAGCTACAGTTCCCATCATCCCTTGTCACTGGTCCTGCTAGCTAGGGATGATGGGAGTTATAGTCCAAAAAGAGCTAGAGACCCAAGTTCGGGAGACCTTGGCATAGATTATGCAGATCTGTTCTGTGCTGATGTATGAACTGGTTCTGAAACCCTAGTATTTCTCTCTCCCCTGCCCCCTCATCTGCCTGATTGGACTCTCATGTGCTCTTGCCCATCCACATAGCAAACTGAAGGCAACAATGGAATGAATGTGGGCCATTGCGGTGAACATGAGAGGAGTAGGTCACACTATCCAAACTGCAAAGCTGTTGCCCAGTGTCCCTTTCTTTTAGTGGACAGATGTCGTTTTACAGGGCAAGAAGCTAGAACATCATATATCCATAGAACACAAGCTACTTCAGAAAACAAATTTCAGCTGTACAGAACAGACATCTCAGCTCCATTGTGTTTTTTTTAAAAAATATTGATCAGCCTATTTGCTCCTGAGAGACTGGAAAGAGGTGCAAGAACAAGGAATAATGAATTAGGCATCCAACAGGGAGCCATTTTTACAGAGATGACACCAAAAAAACCAAACAAAAAAACCATGGTAAGGCTGAACAGAGCTTCTCACAGACCCTCCAAGTGTCCATATTTTCCAGGGATGTCCCTGATATGGAGAAGCTGTCCCAGTTTCTGATTTGACCCCAGCATGTACCGCTTTCCCGTAAAGGTAAAGGGTAAAGGGACCCCTGACCATTAGGTCCAGTCGTGGCCGACTCTGGGGTTGCGGCGCTCATCTCACTTTACTGGCCGAGGGAGCCGGCGTACAGCTTCTGGGTCATGTGGCTAGCATGACTAAGCCGCTTCTGGCGAACTAGAGCAGCGCACGGAAATGCCTTTTACCTTCCTGCCGGAGTGGTACCTATTTATCTGCTTGCACTTTGACATGCTTTTGAACTGCTGGGTTGGCAGGAGCAGGGACCAAGCAACGGGAGCTCACCTTGTCGCAGGGATTCTAACCACCAACCTTCTGATTGGCAAGTCCTAGGCTCTGTGCTTTAACCCACAGCACCACCGCGTCCCACAACCTGCTTTCCTTTAGAATGTCCCTATTTTCATTAGAGAAATGGTGGAGGGCATAGATTTATCCAACCCCTGTGCTGTCTGAAGGCAATCCTGTATAGTCAAGGTTTTTTATGTTTGTTTAATGTTTAATTATGCTTTTATATACGTTGGAAGCTGCCTAGAGTGCTGGGGCAACCCAATAAGATGTGTGGGGGGGGGTATAAATAATAAAATTATCGTTATGAAATGGAACGTCCCTATTTTCATCAGAGAAGTGTTGGAGGGTTGCAAATAGTGTATCACTGGCCAAGCTGTATAAATGACAAGTGAGTTTCTGTTCAATTTTTTTTTATTTAAAAAACACCTTTAAATGTGGGTGTGATTATATCTATTTCCATATATTTCAAAAAGCTGTTGCTGGAGTTGGGCTATGATGATTCAAAATGCACTTTCTTGTTAGTAAGACCAGCCGAGAGCGCCAAGTGAGTCAACCATACTAGGTTGGGCACATTTTAAAGGGTACACTGGATTAATTTTGATTGATTCCTGGGAACCATGGTAGGTTAAGGGTGCTTGGAATTGTAGCTCTGTGAGGGGAAAACTACAGTTCCCAGAATTCTCGGGGGAAGCCATGTGCTTTAAATGTGCATTTAAATGTATGGTGTGGAGATGGCATCGGTTTGCTACAGATATCATGATCTCCTGCCCAGTAATCATTATTAGGAAAAATATCTGAGAACCTCTGGATAAAAAGATTACACTGGAGTGAGAATCTTTGTTGCAAGCAAGGATTCAAGAGCCAGAACATCGACAGGGTAGCAGGGAAAGAGAGAGGCCAGACATTATGTTCTTGTAACTTAAAGCCTAGGAAACCAGTTGCTGATTTGGATCAGTGGCTGTATGTATTTTCTTCCCACTGCTCTGCGGTCTGTGGACACAAGTGGATCAAACAGTTTTTGGTGCATCCAGGGAAGGTGAATAAAACCAGGAAACATGCCTTCTAAAGCCTGATGTTTATCCATGGAGGAGCTGAGTTAATTCTATAGGCAGAATTTACTCCACAGCAGCTGGGACTGTGCAGCTGTAGGGAACTGTCACTAGCAGCTTGCTTCCCGAGGGAGAATTTTCATATAGTATCCATGAAAGTGTCATTTGCCCCTGAGTGGGATAATTGTGCTCTCCATATGTTTGTGGAGTTCCTAACTTTCAAGCAAGTACCTCACATGAGATGTGAAGGCCTCTGGTCTGAAGTTTTTTTGGATTTCCGTCCCTCCACCCCTGACTTCGAAAGAAATGGTATTGAATATTCGTTTCTCTTTTTTTCTCCCTCCATGGCAAAATTTTCAAGTGAGTATAGGCTTCATTTTGTTCCACACAAAGTATCTGACTGAAAGGGTGTGTGTGTGCGCGCGTGCGTAATTTTCTGTCATTCGGAATTAGAAGCACCAGCTTCACAAAGGAGCATTTTCATTATTATTTTTTAAATGAAGTCAAACTATGTTAACTTCCCCAGGCTCCTATATATGTTTTCATGTTCAGTTATGCTCCATTCTGAAATCTGGCACTGAAGACTCTGGAAAAAGGAACATACATTATCTGAACTAAAAAATAAATAAAACCAGTCCTCTAACTCAAGACATGGGGGAGTTGTGGCCCTCCAGATGTTGTTGACTACATCTTCCATTGGCCCTGACCATGGACCTTTTGTTGGTAGCTGCCCAGAATGGCTGGGATACCTTCAAAATGGTTCTTACTGGCTTCACAGCATGTTCACAACATGATGAATTCTAGATATGACAACTTCCTGTGAGGAGGGGATTCCACATATTCCACATTGCCACAAGAACATTACCGTCCCATCCAAATAATTATCAGTCGTGCATGCCTATTTTCCAAAGTGCTTGCTCTCCCTGTAGAGAAATAGCTAGCTGCAGCAGTGTACCCAATGGCCTGGTTCACGCAGCATGCTAAGCCAAACCATTGCTTTGTTCTCAGTTTACAGCTCATGGTTAGTCACCAATCTGGGTTCAGGCAACACACTGCAACCAAGCAATGGCTTAGCTCAATGAAGTGCAGCAGCAAAATGGACGTGGAGAAGCAAAGCCATCATGATCTGCTGTCCAGGAGCTCACATTTGCTAAACCATGGCTTGGTTTAAAGTGATATGAGAACCAGGCCAGTGACTTCTATTAACACAATTGCAAGCCAAGCCAAACAAGGCAAAGCCACTCAAATTCTGGCTTGTCAGGACGGTTGGAGAGTTATATAGCAGCACACCTGGGTTTGCTACTGTAAGTACATTTAACAGAGAGCTGCAGTCAGTCAGTTCTGGTCCTGACAAATGTACCTGCATGACACACATATTTTCAAATACCCATTTGCTCTACTCACACATTTACATTTTTAGGCATAAGCCTAAAACTGTAATGTGTTGATCTGTGCTCATGGTGCTAATTATAGCTCTGATTTCTCTCTCTCTCTCCACTTTTAAATTATAGCTCTGATTTAATGCTTTTTTTATTGTATTTATGCACATATATAAATATAATTGTAAGCCACCTGGAGGCCCCATCAAGGGCCAAAAGGCAGAGCATAAATGATTTTATAAAGAAGAAACTTTCAGATAAGTTACTGCTGCATATCAGGTTGAAAGGGGTGTGCCGAGTGAACTGGTTTTGTGGCAGCTGAAAAGTCTTTTAGACTGGTGAGTGATCTCCATTCCTGCCCACGTCTATCACCATTTTTAGCTTATTTGACCTTTTGTGTACCACCATGAACACCAGATCTGGTGATGGTAGCAGCTGTTGGCACCCACCCACACTCTCTCTGGCTCACATCCTGGGTTGTTTAGCATTGCAAACAAAACTGCTGGCTACATAGAAACTCTGAAATCAGGCAGCACATTCTGACTCTGAAATCAGGCAGCACATTCACAGACTGAATATCAGCTGAAGGGGAACCTCAGTGGGAGAGGGCTGTTGCCCTCATACCCTCTTTGTAGGCTTCTCGGAGGCATCTGCCTGGCAACCATGAAAAGCAGGATGCCGAACTATGTAGGCCTTTGGTCTCATCCAGGAGGGCTGTCCTTGTGCTTTTAAAATGTCTCAGGTATTTACATTTTATACACACACACAGAGTATATTTGAAACTTTAATATACAGTATTTAATGGCATGTACAGAAGACGAAGATAACTTGCCAACCTTACAAGAATTTTACTTAGATGTTTACATTTTCCTATTACAGTGGTCCTCACAGCACACCTCATCCATGTTCCTATCTTGCGCACAGTGCAAGTTTAAGTACTGCACTCCCACACACAATAAACATGGAAACAGGGACCCAATCCTTTCCCAGGGACTGCATGCACATTTATTGCGAGGAAACGCAACCCTTGTGTATACACCGCTATTCATTTATTTCACTAAATTTATATCCTGCCTCTCCTCCCTGACCGTTTGCCATATTTGTCTGGGGCTGATGGGAGTTGGGAGTCCAACTACGGAAAGTCACAAGGCCCCCATCCCTGCTAGAAGCAAGGACACTGTGAGGGAAAATGTGGAAGGAATTGCTATCTGAGTGATATCAATGTTTTCGTTCCTCTCCTTCTCAGTTAGTCATCCCTCCTAAGTGTTGCAGCTACAACACGCGAGAGAGCTGGATTTGACAATGGCAGTGCAATTTCTTTGATAGCGATGCTGACTTTGAAGCTAACTCCTTTCATGTCATTGATCTCCAGAGGTTGCTGGATTCCCAGCCAGCATGCCCAATGGTCAGGGTGGGTGGGAGTTAGAAATATAGGAAGCAGTGGCTTCCTCATACCAAGTCAGACTGTTATTCCATATTGTCTACATTGACCAGCAGTGGCTCTCCAGGATTTCAGACAAGATGTGCCCTGGAGATCCCTGTGATCAACTCATAATGGAAAGCAGATGCTCGATCAATGAGCTATGGCTGTAGTCAGGGCTTTTTTCAGCTGGAACTCCATTCCGGCACCTCTCCGGTGAGCGCCATTGCCCTTATAAGAGAACAAGGGAGGCGTTTGTGATGAGTTCCAGAATGGCTTTTTCTAGAAAAATAGCATTGGTAGTAGTTGACCTCTAAGAAGTTTCCTTGGTTTGTCAAGACCTACTCTCTCCTTCCCAAACAATGGAAGACTGGAAAAGGAAGCAGCCACCTGCTCCCCAATTTTTGGCCACTTCTTTAATGCCTGTAGTCAGTGCTATTTTTCTAGGAAAAGAGGTGCTGGAAATCACCATGAAGGCCTCCCTTGTTCTCTTATAATGGCAATGGCGCCCACCTGAGAGGGGCCAGAACTGAGTTCCAGTGAGTTCCGGCTGGGGTGGGGAAACCTTGCCTGTAGTAGTTTCCACAAGAGAACAACTGCCATGATTGCCACAAGAAGAAATTGGATATTTATGCTACTCAAGGAGCTCTGGTGCGACTTGCCCCCCCCCATTGTCTCTTCATGCACAAGACATATTCCATTCCTACCTCCCATTAAGCCACACTTCTCCCCACCCCCACGGCATTGCTGCGCATTACCCAGCCAAGGCAATCGTCATACCCACAACGCTACAGGAATATTTTTTTCGCACACCTTTCTCCCTTTTTTAGCATTGAATTCCACCACTACCCCCTCCTCTGCCGTTCGGATTCTCTGTCTCTGAATTGCTTGCAGCTTCTATTATAGCATGTAGACGTATAGCATATAGCATGTTGGGGGTGGGGTAGGGATAAAAACAACAGTAATAATGTCGGGTGTGACAAAACATTTTTTAAAAAATGCTAAATTGTCTCAAATCCTATAGCGGGGGAATAAAAAAAACACAACCTTGCTTGCACACCCCCCCCCCCCCACCGCACACTGTTCATCTAGCTGCCAGGTCACAATTCCCTGCTGCAGCTTCCAGGCCCGGTTGCTAGGCAACGCTTCCCCACTCCCTTCGCTGTGCAGCATGTTGACTGCTACGGGGTCCCTTTTCCCCCCCACAGAGCAGGCAGATCTGCTGAGGCGAAGACGTTCTCTTTACCCTGTACACCCCCAAAATGAAGGACTGGCTTTCCTTACCCCTTCCACCTCACGACCTTCATGTTTATGCTTTTGTGCAACTGGCCTACTCACCTCAGTCAGTTATCTAAGCGTGGGGTTTATTCTACAACACGAGTGATTGCTAAAGGGGTAGAATAGGTGGCCCTCATCCCTGAAAAATGTTTTGTCCTGCTCGGGTTACTTATACTGTATGTGACTTCTTCTCCATTATCTCCGTTAGCTTGGGCTGGATAGTTCAGCTGGTTATAGAGTGTGGTGCTGATAATGCCAAGGTTGCAGGTTCAATCCCTGTATGGGACAACTGCATATTCCTGCACTGCAGGGGGTTGGACTAGATGATCCACAGGGTCCCTTCCAACTCTACAATTGTATGGCTCTTGTGGAGGCTGTAGTACTTGGCGGCGGGTTACTCCTCTCTCTTTTATCATAAGTGGTACATATTTTTCAGGTGTGTTGCGTTCTGCCATTTTCTTCACACTGGTGTTAAATTTCCCAAAGCAAGATGTCACAGGGCATTGCGTCTAGATCCTATCCTATCCTGTCCTCCCCCCACATTTTATGCTTACAAGAGCCCAGTGAAATAACTCCAGTTGAGAGATAGTGAGCAGCCAAAAGTCACTCAATGAGCTTCATGGCTGAGTGGAGATTTGAACCCGGGTTCTCCCTAGTCTTAGTCCAACACACTAACTTGCTATGCCACATTGGCATAGTGACAAGAAATCCTGGCATCTTCTCTGGAAGCCTGAACCACTAACCCACATTTGCGATGGGGGGAGGCAGTTGTGAACTGTGATCTGCAAAAAGGCACTCTGCACATGCTTAAACTCACCCCAGTGCCCTAAAGATCCAAGACTCAAATGACACCTTGCCTCATGCATTTGTTAACAGTAGATGAAAATCTCTGGTTTAAAATAAGTAGGAGATTAGTAACAGCAGATTCATATTTGTGGCCGTAAATCATGGCTATCACATTGACATGGGGCCACTTCATAAAATTGTGGTGAAAGCATATCATGTTCCTTGTGGGAGGCAAATGTATGTTTTAAAAGGCATGTACCCTGGTGCCAAGAGACATGCTCGTGCGATAGGAAGCCATGATTTACTGGCATTTCTCACTTAATGTACATGCCTTTAAACCCCCCCCCCACACATTTGCCCTTAGTTTGAGCGTGTCTTTTTTAAAAAATATTTTTTATTGGTTTTTCCATGTATACATCCTCTAACAATATTTCTCTAACAATTTTCCATATTTCCTCCCCTGGATTTCCCTCATATTCCCATTTTATTTTATTTCCATATTACTCACCCTGCATGTTGTTTCCCAAAATTTTCCCAATACATATAATCTTACTTTTTGTTATATACAATTGTGTTTGCTTATTCAAACCCTGCCAGTGAGTCCAATTCTTTATGTTGTTTCTTCATATATGTTGTAAATGGTTCCCATTCTCTTTTAAAGTCTTTGTTATCCTTTTCATGTAATTTATCTGTTAATTTTGCCAGTTCTGCATATTACATAAGTTTCCCTTGCCATTGTTCTTTCATTGGTATTTCTTCTGTCCTCCAAGCTTGTGCTAATATAAGTTTGAGTGTGTCTTGAGAGGGCTACATGGGTAGGTTCGCCAAAGGGTCAGAGGCTCCCCTGCCAAGGGCTGAAATCAGCAGTGGTTGTTGTGTCCATTTGGACGGGCAAAACGGGAAGGCAGGGAATCTAAGTCGATGGTGCCAGAGTGGGTGCCAGATGGAGCCAAAGCCAATGGCAAGCAGAGCCAGCTAATTCTAGTTTTGTTCCCATCTTCCTCCCTGCTGAGTTCTCCAAAGGCAACATGGTGGTTAAGGAGGAGAGAGCTGACAGGTAGTACTACCTTGCTGACTAGTTGTAAGTCAGAATGCATGCTGGACAGCTCAGTTGGCTAGAGCATGGTGTTGATAATGCCAAGGTTGCAGGTTCAATCCCCGTATGGGGCAACTGCACATTCCTGCATTGCAGGAGGTTGGTCTAGATGATCCACAGGATCCCTTCCAACTCTATGATGCTGTGAATAGTCTATGAATAAGGCAGGAAGGTAGGGGTGGGTGAGGGCAAGCTGAAGTTGGTGGGCCAGTGCCCCATGTACCCTAATGGATTTGCCCTCTGCAGGCTGAAATTCAGATCCAGTCTTCCTAGAAACATGGGCCAGTTCCTCTGAAAGGGTACGGATTTTACTTCTCGATCCGGCCTGCGGACAGTCTGGGAATCAGCGTGTTTTTACATGAGTAGAATGTGTCCTTTTATTTAAAATGCATCTCTGGGTTATTTGCGGGGCATAGGAATTTGTTCATCCCCCCCCCAAAAAAAATATAGTCCGACCCCCCACAAGGTCTGAGGGACAGTGGACCGGCCCACGGCTGAAAAAGTTTGCTGACCCCTGGATTAGAACTTCCACTTAAAATCTAAGGGCCAAGCCTGAGGTGATGGAAGCAGGCCTGTTTACTTGAGCTGACATAAGCAGAGGGTGGAAGGGGAAACTGACAAAACAAGGTGCTTCATCATACATAATTTGATACGGCTATCATAGCTAATAATCACAATCCATTTATCATCTGATGTAGCGATGGCCCAAAGCTTAGATTGCTTTTGTGAAGGGGTAGGAGGAAGGTTAGACATGTTCAGGGAGCCCAGGTCTAGGGACAGTGGTCTCAGGATATGGGCTGAAGGCACCTTGAAGATCTGGGTCAGGTCAGTGCTGAGATGGGTGACCAACTGGGGACCACACGTGCATCACCTTGTGTTCCATTGTAGAAGAAAGGCGGGATATCCGTGCAGGAAAGAGGGAACGTTTTTGTTTTAAGTTGTCAGCCGCAAGAACCAAATCCACCTCCAGCGGCAGCACCAGACGAAGGCTGTTGCCATCAGGTCATAAGAACTGCCAGTCGGAACAATTGTTCCATCTAGATTGGTATTATCTATGCACCAACTGGCAGCGGCTCTCTGAGTCTCAGCCAAGGATCTTCCTGCTCTATTAGGAGGTGGCAGGTTTTGGGAACATAGGAAGTGGCCTTGTACTGAGTCAGATGACTGATTCATTTAGCTCTCCAGAGTTTCAGACGGGGGACATTCCCAGCCCAACCTGCAGACGAACAGAGCTGGAGACTTTCTGCCTGAGCCACACCTGTTTTGCCTTGCCTTGTTTTGTTTTTTGGCATGCTAGTGCCTGAACATCCCAAGCTATGACCAGGATTCAGCGATGGCTGATTCAGAGTAGGCTCACAGGAAGAGAAGGAACAATCTCCCTGTAGAATATCTTTTGTACGTTAAACACAGAGGAAAAGCGAGGAAGCAATGCCCATACTCCCCCTCTCCAGTTCTCTGTTGACACCTAAACTGGAATTCCAACACCATCCATTCTCTGCATTTGTTCATCAACATTTTTAGCAGTTCAGGATGACTAATCCCATCTGTAGCTGTGGCTTAGCATTCTCAGGTGACACAGCAAAAGGACCACCAGATAGGATTCAGCAAATGCCTCTCTTTAAGCAGGAGCTCTTAAATGAGATGCCTGCCGGCCAATCCAGGGAAGGCAGGGAAGGCTTTGTTCCTGTTTGCAAACTTTTAATGTCTCTCTTGCAGCTTGCTACACACACTTGGCTCATTCCCCACCCCCAACTGCAATATCAAAGTGGACTCTTTAATCCATCCTGCACAGGGCCAGTTTTCTCGTTTGCACATCAAAGGTATATTTGTTGTGCAGCCTGCACATTTTCTTCACAAGAGCAAAGTACTATATTATGTGTCTTTTTAAAAAATGGCAGTGCTTCCCCTTCCCCCAGCATTCTTTGCAATTGTGCTTGCAATATACACCTACAGTTTTGTGGCATCAGTTACTTAGCAGCAGTCCATGGTTTCTTCTTCAAATCACTTTCATGTCATGCTATTTTTTTAGTATTCTTTTAAGGTGGGTGCGTTTTTTCTTAGGTAGTTTTTAGTTGTTTGGGATAGGAATGCACACTTTACAATATTGTGATTTGTGGCGGGCTGTTTGTTTGCTTTTTTGCATTTTTCAGTGGAAAACAGCATAACTGTCTTATTGTTACTGAAAGGTCTCTTATAGGAGTTCCCCATCTCCAAGATTAAAGAAGTCAGTAAATGCTTTTGAATGGTCCTGTGGAAAGACCCCTGGCTGGCCCCCCCTAGCAACTGGAGTCCAGCGCCTTCAACAAAGGCCCAGCAGGCAGAAACCTGTCAAGTGTGACTTTTATCTAGCATGGGTGATTCAAGGGTGTGAAAAGCGTGCAGTTCCTGAATTTCCACATCATTGAAATCACCTTGTTGGAAACAGAGTCACACCAGCTGAGTTCCTGCCTGCAACACGTCAGACAAATAAAACGGGCAACCACCTAACCACTCCCTGAAATTTAAAAAAAGGAGACTGTCACACTATGTGTCGAAATGGGGTGTGGGAGGGGAGAACAGCCAGGGCCAGAGTTGACCCCTATATGTGAGAGGAACACGGCAAGTATGTGGTAAAATCCTGTTTTTTAAAAAAATATCAAAATAACAAAACAATAAAACACCCCAACACCCAGCAGATATGGGAGGCTGTGCAGTTAGGCAATTTCAAACCCTTAATGGTTTTATGGGAAGCAGGGCTCTTTAGACACTAAGTGGTATTACTTACCTACTACATTTGGAAGTACTTCTGCTCCTTCTGCAGAGTGGCACCCTTGATATCTGCTCCAGGGTCCTGCCTGGACATAGCGACTGCAGATGTGCTGCTCTCACGTCACTAGAAAACACAGGCAACATCTCTTCATCCTGTGGCTGCAAAGGGGGAAATAAGAATCTGATGCACACCATACAAAGTGTACATTCTCTAAGCCCCATTCCACTGTTCCCCAAAAGAACTTTTAAGCTACCAAAGGGATTGCATCTTCATCACTTAACAATTCGCGGGGAGGAATAAATCGCCCCTCTCAACTCAAGGGATTTTGGATGAAGGGTACAGAACTAACCTCTAAGCTTGGTTCACCCACACTCCTCCTCCAGAGCGTTTCTCAAATGTGGATCTCCAGCTGTTGTTGGACTGTAGTTCCCATCATCCCTGACCCTGGCCCTGCTAGCTAGGGATGATGGGAGTTGTAGTCCAACAACAGTTGGAGACTCAAGTTTGAGAAACACTGTAAATGTGAATAAGAATGTCGTTTCATAGGTTTAAGGACCATGGGGGTAAATGGATATGTGTATATCTGAGTGCAAATGCTGATCTACCTGTTCTGTATGGTTTTCAACTGAATGCACAAGTTACCATCTACATCAAGATCGACATTTGAATCTATATCCAGCATCCCTACTGAAGCACACACCTGATTTAGGCCTGCTGCCCTTAACCCAGCAAGTGGTACACACAATGAAGGCTGCTTACCTGCCTGGGGATCAGGCAAGGAGGATCTTCTCATGGTCCCATCAACAAGTGTAGCTTGTTGTATGGTAAATTGTCTTAGGGTCTTCTCTGTGGTGCCCCCCACCCCTGGTGATTTTTCAACATCAGCTGAAAACATATTTTCACACAGGCATCTGGTGCGAGCCTAGACGGATATATTTTTATGCATGCCGCTGAACTGTTTCAATGGTTGGATGCTGTGTTTTTTTAATCTTGTTTGAAGTCATGCTTCATATTGTTTCGGAGCCATTGTTGAATCCAAGGAGATGGAGACCAGTAGCCTTCCATGTATGACTGCATGCAAGAGCCACCTAAACAGAATGACTATTTATCATGTTTGAATATGACAAGTCTGAATCCTGCCAAGTGCCCCAATAAAAAAAGGGGGGGTCTGTTTACTGCAATAAAGGGAAGGGAAGGATGACTTGCATATTTAGCTGCTGCCATTGCATTTGTTTAAGCCTTCCTGGTTAGCTGGTTGTGCCAAATAAATGTTAGAATTACCAATAATGAATAATAAGAGGCAATTGCCTAACCCAGTGACATTGAGACCGTATGAGCAGCTGTCATTTTCTACCTCTTTTAGCTTTCCTCCAGAGCTCTGAGGGAAGCTGATGTGAGCATTATCAGCAGCGGAGGTCAACTCTAATGACTTTTCACCTTTTCTTATCCATTTTTAGGTTCATTTGCTTGAGCCATTTAGGTTTGCTGCGCTAAACCATAGCAACCTTGCCTAAGCTGTCCCTTACACACTTCTGCCATCAGTGCAGGGTTAGAATAAAAGAATCGTAGAATTGTAGAGTTGGAAGGGATCCCAATGGTCATCCAGTCCAACCCCCCCCCCCCCAATGCAGGAATATCAGCTAAAGTATTCATGGCAGATGATCATCCAATCTCTGCTTAAAAACCTCCAAGGAAGGAGAGCCCACCACCTCCCTAGGGAGTCTCTCCCACTGTCTAACAATTCTTCCTGTGTTAAACCCAGAGAGGTGGGCTGGAAAATTCCCTTGACTCCATTTTTCTGCAGAAAATGTCCTGGTTTTAGAAAGTCATTGGCCTCATTTGCACATCACTTTAAACCACAATGAAAACTGAGCTAAGGTTTAAATATGCACATGCAGTGTGCTAGTACAAGTACACTCTGGTGAAATCATGGAAACTTTTCTCCTGCTAGGATTGGAGCATGCTTTAGCTTAGCATTCCTTCTGAACCCTGGGCTTGTGGTTTGTTTCCCACAAAGAAACCATGAGTGGTAAACAAGAAGAAATCTTGTGGCTAGTCCGGAGAGAAACAAACACCAAGTGCAGGTTTACTCGTAACACTAAGCTAGACTGTGACTTATTCCCAGGCGAAGAACAGCAGAAGGAGGGGAGCAAAGCATGTACAATTTCCACAGTCTGCATCAGCCATGCTGCCTGTTCACATTTAAACCATAGTTTTGTGCAACTACAGATGAAGGTGATGTGGAAATGAGGTCAATTTTTCATAAAATTAACTAGCAGCGCAACAAGCGAACAAAACAGCATGCCAGGTTGGGCAACCAGGATAGATATAATACCAGTCAAATCTAAAATAAAAGTTGCAATTAACTTTTTCCAGGTTGCTATACCTAGGAAGCGGGATGTGGGTGGCGCTGTGGTCTAAACCACTGAGCCTCTTGGGCTTGCCGATCAGAAGGTTGGCAGTTCGAATCCACGCAACGGGGTGAGCTCTCGTTGCTCCTGCAAACCTAGCAGTTCGAAAGCACGTCAGAGTGCAAGGAGATAAATAGGTACTGCTCCGGTGGGAAGTTAAATGGCGTTTCCGTGCGCTGCTTTGGTTTCGCCAGAAGTGGCTTAGTCATGCTAGCCACATGACCCGGAAAGCTGTCTGTGGACAAACACTGGCTCCCTTGGCCAGTAAAGTGAGATGAGCGCCGCAACCCCAGAGTCGTTTGCAACTGGACTTAACTGTCAGGGGTCCTTTACCTTTACCTATACACAGGAAGCACATCTATTTATGCATGCGGGTCTTCATAGTCATGTTACAATTAATGACGCCTGTTTCCAGTGCCTTCATTTGGGTGTAAAGGTGGCATGCAGCGCTGTTGTTCTGCCAGTGCTGCAGACTTCTGCTCATGCCCTGTAACCTTCCCTTTCTCTTCTCTGTGCACCCTCAAAATCTGCTACAGAGTGTTGGCGTACAGTGCTGGATACAACCCTAAAAATCTAATGTGAAGGAAATGCATGCTACGGAGTTGTCGTATTTTTAAAATATTTACAAGCATACCAATAAAAAATAAGTTCCCAAGGCAAAGCTTGGGACTCCTTTGCCCATAATGCTTCAGTCACATTAACAGTGTGGTTTAAATCCTATGCATGTTTACTCTCACTGTGCTCAAGAAGGTGTGTTTAGGATTGTAGCCTGTGCATTTTATGGGTTCCACCCCTGCCCCATTATAGTTCAGTTCAACAACTTTTGACGGTTGGGGCGGGGGGACTTTTCCACATACTACAGCTTGTAAAATTTGCATCTTTTTAAAGTTTTGCTTCCGAAATACAAGTACAATTAAAAATGCAAAATCAGTAACTCATCAGGTGAGATGGTGGAGAGGATCACAAAATCCAAACTGACACTTATACCAGGTCAGACTAATTCATATTCCACAAGTGTCTTGGAAAGAAAACAGAAGACATCCTGTTTTGGCCCATGAGAGCACAGCGGTGAGAGCACCGTGATCTTGCGCAATTCCAAACTGAGATCTTCCCTCAAATAAAACACTTTTCCAGGCCACGATCTTGCACGGTGCCCCAAAACATACATTTTTTTGGTGCCGTATACTCATGCAAGAGCATTGACCCTTCCAAAAAAGTGTGTCTTTTGGGTTCTGTGATCTCCTGCACATCACATGACTCCTGCAGGAACACTGCTGGGAAGGCATGCATCCCAGTTTGGGAACTCAACATATTGAAGCATATGCTATTTGCTTGTTTAGCCTAGCAAGACCTACTCTGTCAGTATCTCTCTAAGGTCTTTAAAACTGGGGATGCTCAACATTGAACCTGGAACCTTCTACGTGCACAACACGTGGTTTGTTCCTGTGTAGATCATGAGTAGGGAACCTGTGGCCCTCCATATGTTGTTGGGACCACAACTCCCATCATCCTTGAACATAGGCTAGGCCAGCTGGGGCTGATGGGAGTTGGAGCCCAACAACATCTGAAGAGGCACAAGTTCTTCATCCCTGCTGCAGATGGCTGGTGTATATGCCTCAGCTGGTAGCTATTCTCAAGGATCAGAAAAGCCATGAGATACACAACACAAACCTTCCAACAAGTCCCTGAGCAGAGCACAACTTGCATCCCACTTAAAGCACTTGCAGCGGCTCCACATTGCCATTTCTCCCAGTGAGTGCATAATAGACGCCATTTTATATATCTGTGCTCAAGACGCAGGTATGCAGATGTGTCAGCCACCCATTTGTGTGCTTGTACCCACAGCATTGTACAGCACACGGCAAGCATTCATGTTCATTCCATAAAGCCATCCTAACTTCCACCCTGAACAGACAGGGGCAATGAACATGAAAGTTACATTTTAAAGACCTTTTGTAAACGAGAAAGAAAGAAAGAAAGAAAGAAAGAAAGAAAGAAAGAAAGAAAGAGACATTGATAGCAGCATGTGGCCCAAATTAGGTATGGATATCTAGAGTGTTTCTCTGGGCTGATTTCTGAGATACACAAATACACTTGCTCCTTGATAAATGTCAGTTGTCTGCATGATTGGCTTTAGGCTCCTGCTCTGTACTTGTTAGCAATGTATTCTGGAACACAGGAAATAAAAGGGGTCCCCTCCCATTGATGTGAATGCCCGTTCTGATAACAAGCAGGTGTAATATTATCCGCTAGCACACATGTGGCTGTAGATATTTTTGAACAATTTCTGCATTCACATTGCAACTTAAGGGTACTCTTAAATATATCATAGGTCTGCAGTTTTGTTCCAGCCCTAGCTAATATTGATCGCTATGGCCTTAAAAAAAAAAAAAAGCTACTGTGAAATGGCTTTTACCATCTTCAGATTTCTGAAGAATCTGCTCACTCTTTCCATACACAAGCTGCTACCCTCACCAACTGCTTGCTACAGAATACAAAGTTCTGCCAGCACATGGAAGACAAAAGGCGCTTCCTCTGTTTTTCTGCTCAGACAAAGTGAAAGGCCTCTGCGCTCACAGACGTTTGGATGTTGCAACCCAGCAGTTTGCATGGATTGTGGATGATATACGGAAGAAGCAGGCTGAAAATCCAGATAATCTGAAGACAGCAACACCTCCTTCACTGTAGGATGCTGGATTGTTTTAAAATGGATTTTAAAACATATTGCAGGACTTGCCCACCCAAACGGTATAATCGCCACATTCTACCTATGCGATGCAAATGTTTCGATTCTTGTATTCTATATTCACTGTTCTCTCACACTCCAGAGAGCAGTTCCTGCCATTTGAGTTTAAATTGCCACCATCTGTCTTATTTATTTTGCTCAAAAATTAAGACCAGAGTTTACTCTCACAAAGGGTCATGTGGCTTTCCCCATTTTGGGGGTGGGTGGTGGTGGGAGAAACAGAGAGTTCCAAGTTACCTATGTGCAAAAGCACGGTTGTTAAGACTCTTAAGATTATCCATGCAGAAAATAACACACACGAAGAGATTCGGTTTTAACTCCCACAGAAATGCAGGTCCATACATTAATAATCACTCAGCTTTCCTTACGTAACTCTTGAAAATTAACTACCTCGGGGATAAGCAGTTCTGTATTTCATCATGCCTATTGGACAGCCCTAAAAGTGCTTTCTGCAGAGAGACAGTGGTTTCTGCAACAAGACTATCCTCTTTTTTTTTCCTATTTAAAAACGTGATCCCGGTTTAGTTCCTGTTCTCTTTTCTCTTAGCTGTCCACCAGTCCTCTTCCCACTACTCTCTATCCATCTTGCTTTGTTGTCAAAGCAAC
Organism: Podarcis pityusensis; assembly: GCF_964106645.2. Lineage (NCBI taxonomy): Eukaryota > Metazoa > Chordata > Lepidosauria > Squamata > Lacertidae > Podarcis > Podarcis pityusensis. The sequence goes on from NC_138028.1 coordinate 110,505,876, forward strand.
AGGACATAGAGCTATGGAGACAGACAAAATTGCTAGTTTAAGTCCCTTAACCAACCAGAAGCTGAAGTGAAGGCAGGCAAAAATCAATAAGAAAACCTGCCTTGTCATTGGCATACCCAGAAAGCATATAATAGCTCTCCTATGTACTTCCTGCCTTTAACTGTGAAGTGCAATTAAGACTGAACTTTAAACAAGTTTGATTTTATTCTTCTAACCTGACTAACCAAGTCTCAGTGACATATCAGGAGATAGGCTATTAAACATCTAAAGAGCACCCACATACTGACGGATTTCTTATTTTGTATGAAGGAACAGGCAAGTAGGCTCCTTCAGGAGAAAGGGCTCCATTCATTCTTATGCACTTCTCTCAGTGTATATCCCACCATATCCTGAAGATCTGGGACAGCCAGTATACTAGAAAGAGAAATGTACAAATACCCTTTTGTATTCCGTTATTGTTGTTGTTGTTGTTAGTAATACTGTAAAGATAAAACTTGTATACAGCCCTTCATCCAAAGATCACAGGGTGGTTCGCAACATAAAAATACAAAATGAGAACACAAAATACATAACAAAAACAAAACAAAATCAATACCCCCCCAACCACATTTAAAAGGCCATAGAATGTTAATCAGCCAAAGGCCTGGTTAAAGAGAAACGTTTTTGCCTGGCACCTAAAGACATGTAATGAATTAATCTGGACTGAGCTTCAGTTTGTTGGCTCTCATCCAGTCCATTACCAGGGCACAACATTAAATAGCTAGAAATGCAAGAAGCATTTAAAACCCACACATTTCCTCTGTATCTTTTTAAATTGATGTTTATTGCAAATTTATTAGAGAAGAAAGAAAGAAAACCACAAAACCAGAACAAAAATACAATACAATAAGCATCTACATATCTTATAACCATAGTTCCCAAAGCCAGCTCAGAAAGAACCACAAGACTTTGCTTGTAAACTCTCCTTGGGGACACACACAGGTTGTTGGAGCTCCCTGGAGAGGAAATCCCATAGTTTTATACATTTCCTTGATGTCAAGAGACAGAGAGAGAGAGAGAGTGGCCAAACATTGTGCATGGGAGATACTGTTAAGAAGTCTCTCACGATCTCTGATTTCTGCCAGACATGGATGCCTGTCCCATTCCATTTAAAGCTGTTGCACACAGTGACTGGAGCAGTTGTTCCATCAAAAAGTGGACTGTCACAATCTGCAGCTGATGAAACTTCTAGGTCAGCGGTGGGGAACTTGTGGCCTTGCAGGTGTCACTGGACTCTTAACCTGCATCAGCTCCAGCCAGCAGAGCCAATGATCAATATCTAGACACCTGCGAGTTTTCCACTGTGTTAATCAAGGGCTCCGCTATGTAAAGTGTATCGCGGTGGCACCTGTACACAGTCCTCTCCAACATCGCCACTCTCTCCAGACATATAAAAAAGCCTATGTAGTGCCATATCAAAATGTCACCACTCAGCATGAATTGGAAGGAACAGCCAATTGGTGGGCAAGCCTGGCTTCTCTCACCCGAGTGCATCAACAGTCCAGGCACCCACACCCTCCACCACCTATTGTGATGTGGAGCACACAACAGCACAAAGAGCCAGCTGCACTGTCCTATTATTCCTGGTCTCTGGAGCCTGATGATGAGTACGCAGTGCAGTCAGACAGGCTCTAGAAAGTCACTACTCCATCATTTATGGCAAGGGATGCTTTTTAGATTCCCTGTTAACAGGGGTTTGTTTTTCTCCTCATGCGATGAAATCCACGCAGTGCACAAGAGGTTTCTAATGGGGGAAAGCTTTCATTCATTTTTATTTTTCCCCCAAGAAAATGAAGAAGCACAACTTAAGTCTCCACAAAAATAGACGCTGCTGTGTGCAGTTGCACCTTGCGAAAGGAAGGATGGCTTACAGCGTGTATTCCAATCTATATGTAAAAGCAACGGGAGGATAAAGATTAGGCATAAGTTTCAGCGCTACTACAAATTTCAGTGACTTTTCCTGCAGGCAGCAGGAGGAGAGGCCATCATCACAGCTTGTGGCAGCGAATCCCATACTTCATTATACATAGCGTTAAAGAAGTAAAGAGTTTTCTCTCCCCTGTGTGATGTGGGTGGCAACACGTTGGAGCATCTTAATATGAATCACAGAACCACAGAATTGTAGAGTTGGAAGGGACCACGAGGGTCATCTAGTCCACCCCCTAAAAAGCTGGCATCTTTTTTTTGCCCAACGTGGGGCTCGAACCCACGACCTTGAGGTTGAGCCTCATTTCTCTTTCTTCCCCATGCACCATTTGAACTGGAAAGCCCTCCAAACACCGTGCCATATTCCACATTAATTCCGAATGATCCTCAAACTGCAAACTACTCGCTCCGTTCACCCACGTCTGCTAATCAGCTTCACGTACATCTTTCTTGTTTGTTTCTGGTGAACCACGGTGCATCGTTTAGGAGCTTTTTTGGGGAGCGTAAGAAAACGCCTCCCCCTTAAAACCCTTCCTTTGAAACCCAAAAGCCTCAGGGCTTGAAAAACACTCAGATCTGGGAGGCTTCTTCCAGCGTCCCCCGCAAAGAGGTCTCGCCCATCGCCTTGCGATCGCGGGCGCGCGCCACCTTGTGGAGTTTCTAGCGCCGAGTGGCCCCTTCTTTGCACAGGAAATGCTCGTTTTTACTTCAGTAACCAAGATCCTTTAAGCAGGAAGTTAGGTGTGGTCTGTTGAAGGAGAATCACATTAAAAAAATAAATAAAAAGCAACATCACTACTCGCCCCCCCCCCCCGCGCACAAAATAAAGAAGGAAAAAAGGACGGTGGCGTTTTTGCTGCATCTTCACGAGGATCGTGTGCCAAACCCCCATAAGTGAACGATCTTATAATAAGGGTAATAATGCATGACTTATGCATCTGCAGTCTTGACAAAAGGACCGTGTGTGTGCGTGCGCGCGCGCTGTTTCCTAGACATGGTTTTCTACCCACTATCCCATTTTTATTGCTAACGTTCCCGCCGCCGCCTTTTCGGATCGCGCATGTTTTGCCTGTGACAGGGAACCTTTGCACATCGGAAGCGCCGCAGGTGCGCTTCGTCCGCAGCACCAAAACCTGTTTTCCTGGTGCACACCTGCAGGAGTGTGGTGTGTTTGTCTGTGTTATTGGAGACGGAGAGGGAGGAGAGAGAGGCTGCAGTTACTCCCCAAAGAGGAGGACTCCGAGGCGCGAAGCCGATGGACACTTGTTATGTATATACCTTGGGGGCGGGAGATAATTTTTTAGGCTGCAGACTCCCTCGCTGCGTGCCATATTCATCTTATCCTTGCTATTCCGATAGATCATCTGGCACTCAAGCTGTTAATCTTCTGTTGCTGTTACTATTTAATTGTTTGGATAATGTGCTTTGCTTATTCAGGGTGGTTGGGTTGGTTTATATATATGTATATAAAAACAAAAATAGGATGTGGCACAGATTACGCTTTGGATTTAAGCGTTAAGCATCTTTTTCATCGGATTATTTTTATTTTCCAGCGACATATGCGTTGAAAAGATTTCCATTCTCAGTTCTGGAAGGAAAAAAATAAAATAAAATGCTTACATTTGAAAGTAATAGGCTTAATTTTTAAGAATAGGGTTTGACTGTTGTTATAGCAAGCCCATAATTCAATTAAGGATTCCTCCCATCCCTAAATCTATGTACTGTAAAGTTTTTCGGCGGGACGGTGCTGTATTCAAGTGTCCAGGCCCGATTCCTTGCTTTTTGTGCATATATGCATATATATCACATTCCTCTGGATGCAGCAGGAGTGGTGCCATACCACTGAATCTTTTAGGTAAAGGGACCCCTGACCATTAGGTCCAGTCGTGGCCGACTCTGGGGTTGCGGCGCTCATCTCGCTTTATTGGCAGAGGGAGCTGGCGTACAGCTTCCGGGTCATGTGGCCAGCATGACTAAGCCGCTTCTGGCGAACCAGAGCAGCGCATGGAAACGCCGTTTACCTTCCCGCCGGAGCGGTACCTATTTATCTACTTGCACTTTGATGTGCTTTTGAACTGCTAGGTTGGCAGGAGCAGGGACCGAGCAACGGGAGCTCACCCCGTCGCGGGGATTCGAACCGCCAACCTTCTGATCGGCAAGTCCTAGGCTCTGTGGTTTAACCCATAGCGTCATCCGCGTCCCTAATGATAGAATAAGACATCCCTATTTTCATCAGAGAAATGTTGGAGGGTATATGCAGATATGCTATGCACTTCTGTAGTACGCAGAAAGACAAGTTTCAGCTTGCTCCTGTGCACTGCTTTCAGTATGAGAAGATACTCAGTTATTATTTTGCTGATTCCAGAATCCAGCCTTTTACTCAGTAGTGGACCTCGGGGTCTCAAATGTCAGCGGAGACCAGTGCAGAGCCCAAACTCGGCGGTCTGCCTCTCACTCAAATCATAGTTGTGGTGCCCCGGAGGCTCCACACCCAGTGTGACCAAATCGGTTCCGGTCCCCTAAATCCAGCTCTGGACTGGATGGGAGCCCCTCAACTGAGGCTGAATCCCAATAAGCAAAAACTGCTGTGGGAATGTGGGTGGTTCCCATATCCTGGAACTAGGATATATGACTTGTTCTGGGCAGGGTTACACTCCCCACAGAAAAAATGGGTTCATAATCTGGGATTATTCCAGTATCCCACTTTGTCAGTGATGTCTCAAAAGGATTCTGTGGCTAGGAATGTGTATGCCCAGTTTAGACTGGTTTTCCAGCTAACTGTTGTTCCTGGGCTGGGATAGCCTGGCCTCAGTTGTCCGTTCTCTGGTGACCTGTTTGGACTACGGTAGTGTGCTCCATGTGGGACTGCCCTTGAAGACAGTCCAGCGGCTGCAGAATGCTACTAGGTTAGTGAATGGGCAGCTTGATGAGACCATGTGCTACTGTGTTATTAGCATAGAGTTGTTGTGCTTGAGTGAATTTTGCAAACTGTATGATTTCTAATCTGTAATGGGAAGAATAAAATAGCACTTAACATATTAGGAATGTTATTTTTATTCCCTTAAAATCCTTGTGATGTAGATGATTATGCCTCATTTTACAGGCGAGGACTACAGCAAAGGAAAACATCCACTTGCCTAGCTAACAAGCTGTTTGATAAGTTTTTAGAAACCAGGCAAAGATTTTTCTTCAGCCTTTGGCTGATTAACATTCTATGTCCTTTTAAATGTGGGTTGGTTTTTTTGGGGGGGAGGGGAGAGTATTGGTTTTGTTATGTTATTATTTTTATTATGTATTTTGTGTTCTCATTTTGTATTTTTATGTTGTGAACCACCCTGTGATCTTTGGATGAAGGGCAGTACAGTCATGCCTTGGATCCTGAACGCCTTGCGAGTCAAACATTTTGGCTCCCAAACACCGCAAACCTGGAAGTGAGTGTTCCAGTTTGTGAATGTTCTTTGGAACCCGAACATCTGATGCGGCTTCCGATTAGCTGCAGGAGCTTCCTGCAGCCAATCGGAAGCTGCGCCTTTGTTTCCGAACATTTTGGAAGTTGAACGGATTCCGGAAGAGATTCTGTTCAACTTCCGAAGTACAACTGTATACAAATTCAATCAATCAATCAATCAATCAAAACAACCAGTGAGCTATCAGGCCCAATTTAGTGTGTTGACTGTTGCATATAAATCCCTAAATGGCTTGGGACCCAATTACTTAAAAGTGTGTCTTCTCCAGTATCAACCATATTGGACCCTATAATTTGTAGATGAGGCCTTGTTGCTGATGCAGCCGTCGGGGCCTGCTTAGTTGGTGTTGACCGATGACAGAGCCTTCTCAGTGATGGCTCTCCATTTGTGGAAAGCCCTCTTTGGTGAGTTTGTCACCACCATTATTAACTTCCAGCATTTGGAAAGCATTCATGTTTACCCAGGCCATTGGTGGCTAAAGAATGCTGCTCATGGGAACCCTGAGATCACTGGATAAAGCAATGTGTTTAACTGTAACTGTTTTTAGAATGTCTTGACCATTTTTAAAATGCTTTATGAAATAAATTGGGGTGGTTTTTGCCATCCTGGACTCCTTCGGGAGGAAGGGCGGGATTTAAATCCAATAAGTTTTCTTTCTCTCTCTCTCTCTCTCTCTCTCTCTCTCTCTCTCTCTAACCCCTATGTTTTGTGTCTCCTAGCACTTTTTTATACATGGGACACAACTGTAATTAAGAAGTGCAGGATGAAAAGATGGCGCAATCAGTGCTGGTACCACCAGGACCTGACAGCTTCCGCTTTTTCACGAAAGAATCGCTGGCAGCTATTGAACAACGCATCGCTGAGGAAAAAGCGAAGAAGCCCAAACAAGAGCGCAAAGACATCGACGACGATGAAAACAAACCAAAACCCAATAGTGACTTGGAGGCTGGCAAATCACTGCCCTTTATCTATGGAGACATACCTCCGGGAATGGTGTCAGAACCCTTGGAGGATCTCGACCCATACTACCTTAACAAAAAAGTGAGTCTTTGCTGTGAGTTTAGTGCAAGTCCCACCGGAATATGATGGGATGGAAATCCTGCACCCTTTCGGCTGAATGCTTTTTAGCCCGTGCAACTTACTGACGCTTATTATTATTATTTTTAAAAATGATATTTATTAAAATTTTCAAAAATACAGAAAGTAAAGATTAAAGTACATTCAAAGCCTTATTTTCATACATCCACTTTCCGGGACTCCCCCCTTCCCCCACCCCTACCATATTCCACTTTCATATTGTTGGCTCCACAAGCTCTCAGTTCTAATTGAAACTTAATTTGTTTAAACCATTATTCGAATTTAAAATTTATACACTCCTCATCAATACCCTTAATAAAAAAAACAAAAGTTCTCTCCCCAGGGCCCACCCCATTTTCATTCCACAATTTCCCTTTTTTTAATAATAAGGACACCCCACACAATAGAAATATAAGAAATAAGAAATGAAAAGTATAATAGATGAAAAAGAGCCAATTCAGAAAAAAAAGTTGACAAGCCTTTGGATTTTAGTTCTCCCCCCCCTGTCCCCGGTTTAATTTCCCCCTGACCACCAAACCATGTTATCTGCCTGGAATTCTTAAAGTCCATAAATCACCTATTTCCCCCAACTCCTTGCTGGCTTTTTCTTTTTATAGTTATTTTTTTAAAACATTTAACTTCAAATCTTTAATAAAACTCCCCCCATTGTTCTTTCCAAGTTGTAGTCCAATTTCCTCTTGTTCCGCTGCTAAAACGTTCTAATTCAGAAGTTTAGTAACTCTGCAGGGATTATTGTTATTCAGGAACAAAAACTTGCGTTCAGTCCCTTCCTTTCTTCAATAGAAAATTCTATTGTCTCCTTTAGCTGAACACCCTGTAGACAAAATATTATTTCCGTTTTGCAGCTTTCCCAGAAGATAACCAGTCCTGTAAAATTCCAATGGTATTTTTCCACTTACGACCATCTTTGTAATGTCCCGAAACTCCTCTAGGGGGATTGTTGTAACTTTGTTTTCTCTAGTCCAAAAGTCCGATTGTTATCCATGTTTTCGCCATTTTGTATCCAAGTTTTAACGGGTTATAGCAAATTGTAACAAATTTAACCAGCAAAGTTCTCATAATAAAATCCTCTCTGCTTTCCGACTTTGACAGCTACTTTGACAGCTGTCAAAATCTCCGACTCTTTTCACCAGGCTCTCTCTTCAATCACCCCGGTTCCCAGGGGGGGGGGGGTTACGTTTCCCTTTTCCCTCAATTCTTCCTCCAGCACAGTTCTTGTAGTTCCCCATCGTGGAATTCTTAGTTTTTATCAGCAATACAAATCTTTTTGGACCTTGGTTTCCCCATCCTTGTTTTGGAAGGTTTACAATAGGGGGGGGGACTGACTTCCTTTTTGGATCCCCCCCCGCTCGTGTCCAATCCGAAAAAAAAATTCTTTTTTTCTCCTTTTGAACCCGGTTTCCAAATTACTCACGGGTTGTTGTTAAGAAGTCCGAATTTTCAATGGAAGAAGTCAGCGCTCTCCACCGGATGGCATGCGGCTTCGCTCGGCAGGGATAGCAGAGGACTCAAAGCACCACGCTTCTCCCCGGCACCCGATCCGTAGCCTTTAAAAAGGCTCCTTCACGAGTCGGGAGGGCGCTAGCGGTGCCAGCCGAGTCTCCATGTCCACGGCCTCCGTGGCCGTGGTTTTTAAGGGTCCCCGCATCGCCGGTGCGGTAGGACCCAGCCCCTGCCGAGCAGGCTCCCTCCGGAGCTCGGAGGGAGTCCGCCATTCGGCGATGGCGCCAACCCGGAAGTTACTTACTGACGCTTATTATCCAATATGTTCTGTTTTTCTTAGTTGACTTCACTGACGCTGGCCATAAATAAGTGCTACATAGTAGTGTTTATAATATTCCACTCCTCTACATTTGCATACAGTGAAGCAATTTTATTATATGATGCTTGGCATTTCGCGGCAATTGTTGCTTACATTATCTTACACCTAGGGAAGGGCTTGAAAAATGAATGAACAGAGGTTTTATTAATTTCGCTGCTAGCAGCACATCTTCCTTTAGTAATTTTTTTTTAATTATTAAATACATTTTGCAGTTGCCCTTTGGCTCCTTTATGTCATTTCTCTACAACAAGGTTTTTTACACTACATATTTTGTTTCTGAGCTGTCCAGTCTCAAGCAAGGTTTGATTTTATTTATTTATTTGCAAAACAATTCTTTACCTCCAACATTAAGAAAAACTAATAATACCATTGTGGTAAATAGGATAGCAGTAGCTGTGGAACACTACTCTCAGAAGGGCTAAGGCAGCTTTCCCATAATGCAGTGTGAAACTGTTGTGTAAAGCAGTCGATTCCATAGATGGCAGCATTTTCTTGCTTCCATATTCAGAACAATCAGGACTGGCCTTCCCATGAAGCAGTGTGAAGCCGTTACTTATTCCACGTATGACATCCTTGCCTCTGGGTGTTATTCCATAGGAGCAGGGCATATAATTTCCGCTTTGGAAATGTTTAAGGGCAGAACTGTGCTTCTCCCTCCTATACAATCTGTTTATTAAGCCCCACTCAATGAAGAATCGTTAACTTTCAAAGGTTATGTCTTTCAGATGACTTATTCTGTATCGAGTTGTTTTACTGTGGGGAACAAATGGTAGGTTGCAGTTGAAAGGTAGATAAGGTTCCTCGCTTACCCTCTGCCTGGCCCTCTCCCGCAAAGTAAAAGGCAACTCAACCATGAGGATTTTAATCTTGGCTGGAAATGTCATTGATTTGATTAGACGTAGATGTACCATTTCATTAGAAATAGAGAGGTGACGCTTTCACTTAGCTCTGCTTAGCTATACATGGGCAGATGCATGGATAATTTCTGTGATTTCTCCCATGAACCCAGATCTTCCTGTTTTGAGCATAAAACAGCCCTCAGACATGGCAGCTCAACAGAAAACACTATATTAGGAAAGACTTCTTTTAAAAAAGTATATGAAACAATCAGACTGGAAGTGAAACATCAGACCAAGTCCAGCATTTTGCAAAGACAGATATCTTTCAGAGCTCACAAATGTGTAGGCCTCCTTTTGTTGTTTGCCCCTAGTATTCCTTAATTTCAGGTGGCGTGTCTCTGTATGTGGAGGTTCCACTAAGTTCTCATGACTCATTGCCATTGATAGGCCTATCTGCTCTGATTCTCTTTTAAAGTGGCTATCTTATAGCAATGAATTTTGAAGTTCACATTGTATGAAGAAGTTTTGTATCTCCTTTGTTTAAGAGTAACCCTTTGGAAACTAATTAGTCTCTTGAATTATTTGTTCAACAATACAGAACCTGGAAAAAAAGAACAATGGCAGCCCCACTTAGGGTGGTTGTTGCTTGTTGGCTTGTACAGTGGTACCTCGCAAGACGAATGCCTCGCAAGACGAAAGAGTTTTCCGTTTTTTGAGTCGTTCCGCAAGACGAATTTCCCTATGGGCTTGCTTCGCAAGACGAAACGTCTTGCGAGTTCTTGCGAGTTTGTTTCCTTTTTCTTAAAGCCGCTAAGCCGCTAATAGCCGTGCTTCGCAAGACGAAAAAACCGCAAGACGAAGAGACTCGCGGAACGGATTAATTTCGTCTTGCGAGGCACCACTGTATTTTTTTTGCAGGTAATTTCTGCAACATGTCATCGACACAAAAATAGTGTGTTAGTATTGGATGTATACTGCACCATCCATTTGCCATTTTGCTTTCATAATTGTTCTGCAATATTTCTGCATTATTGCCATATGGAGGGCACTCTTGTTCTATAGCACAACGAAAATAGGACAATAGAAACTCATAATATATGTGGTATGAAAAGGTATAGGATTTTAGCAGGAAATTATGAGACATGCACCTCTTGCAAACAAAGCAGCCTGATTGTTACAAGCTTGGTGGATTAGAGGGATGCTGTTGATGAAATGTATCTTGATTTCAGTAAGCTTTTTAAAAAAGTCTCGCATGATATTATTGTTGAGAAGCTGGTAAAATGTGGGCTGGATGAGGTAACTGTTTGGTGGATTTGTAGATGGTTGACTGACCAAATGCAAACAGTACTCACTAATGTAGGCATGGCCAGACTTGGCCCTCCAGATGTTTTGGGACTACAATTCCCATCATCCCTGACCACTGGTCCTGTTAGCTAGGGATGATGGGAGTTGTAGTCCCAAAACAGCTGGAGGGCCAGTTTGGCCATGCCTGCGCTAATGGATCCTCATCATCCTGGGGGAAAAGTGACAAGTTGGGTGCTGCAGGGTTCTGTCCTGGGACATCATTGTTCAATATCTTTATAAATGACTTGGATGAAGGAATTGAGGGGATGCTCATCAAATTTGCAGATGACACCAAACTGGAAGGGGTCACGAATGCCGCGGAAGACAGAATTAGGATTAAAGATGACTTTAACAGATTGGAGAACAGGCCACAAACTAACAAAATGAATTTCAGTAGGGACAAGTGTAAAGTTCTACACTCGGGAACTTAGATGTTCTTCAGCAGCCTCACCTTTTGTAGCTCCCCCAAACCAGGAGCTGAAGCTGTTTTCTTCTAGAAACGTTTTATGAGGAAAGATGGGGAGAAAGTAGATGAGGCTTGAAGAATAAAAAACCTGCGAGAGGGAAAGACATTGTGAAAAATTAAGTGCAAACATTCAGAGCTCAGAGATGATCAGAAGGAGCAACTTCTTGTTGCTACAGAAAGAGTCCTTTATGCTTCCAAGGATTCAGATTAGGCCACCTACTTGCTAATCCTGTGTCCCTCCTGTTTTAAGTGAATGGGTCCAGCTTGCCTGCTTACGCTTCCTCAGGGATGTGCAGGGCTCCTGGTCACATCATGGCTGTTTTCAGAACAAGAGGGAAGGTCACTCCTTTCACCTCGCCCTGTCCCTGAGCAGAGAGGAAGCCCTAGTTCTACCTCACCCCATATATGTGTATTCAGGATCAAACCTAGATGTCCCTTGGAACTCGGGGAATTATCGCTTGCTGAAATCAAAAGGCAAAGCTTGGTGTAAAGTTTTAACTGCAGATTTCCCACCCACCCCTTCACTGTTTCTAAATGAGAAGGCATTTTTTTAATAAAAAAAATGTGATGCAGCTGTTATAGGAGGATTGTGAATAAAATATAAATGGTTACTTGATTGCTGTTGATGGCTAAATGTAGACATGAGAGCACAAGCAATTCATAAAAAAATGGAATAGGAGGAATAAATGTATTAGCGGCGGCGAAAACCTGGCAGAGAAACAAAACTTGCAATCTTGGCAGGCATGAAGGAAAACAGCCATTGTAGTTATGCAAGTGTCTACTCTCTTGTCAGGGGAAAGACAAATATCTCAAGTGCTTCCTATAGCATGTGATAGTAAAAGCAAACCAGCCCTTGTGGCCTGAGTTTGTGAGGTACGTTAGACTTGAACACGTGCAAGCAATTATTCTAAACTCTTCATATTTGAATGCATTGCTACAGCAAAGCAGATGTCACTGAAGGTGTGAGAGACAGCTTACCAGTTCATTCCCTCTCTTTTCTGTACAAAACGAGGATTGAAGGTTTTAACTGCAGTTAGAAAAACAAGCTAAGCACTTGCACCCTAATGCGGTCAAATATGACTTTGTTTCAAAGGCAGTGGGACCTTACAGCGGAATCCTAAACATGTATACTCAGAAGTAAGCCCCATTGCATTCAATGAGACTTACTCCCTGGAAAGTGAGTGTAGGGTTCACTCCGAAGCACACTTACTGGGCTGTAAGCCTCACAGAGTTCAGCAAACTTCTGAGTAAACCTGCAGGCGGATTCTGTTGTTAAAACACATAAAACTGCAAACCTGAAGATGTTGCGAAACTGCAGGCCTGAAGTTGTTGCTTAGGAACACAGGGAACTGACTTTTACTGAGTCAGAGCACTGGTCCTTGCAGTTCAGTGTTGTCTACCCTGACTTGCCAGTGACTCTCCAGGATTTCAGACAGGAGACATTCCTAGCCTTGTCCTGGAGGACGCCAGGGATTGAACCTGGAACATTTTGTGTGCCAAGCAGATGGTCACCCACTGCCAAACTACCGCTGTGCAGTTGTAGGAAGCCATTTCCAAGCATCAACAGGGCCGATGAGGTAATAGGGATGAGGGGGCCGCAATAACAAGCTGTATCTATTCTGAATCCTCATTCTGTTCTGACCAAATGCTGCACTGCTCTACCTGCATGCAGACTAATCCTTTTTTAAAAACAGCAACAGCTGTCTTGAAAACAACTGCAAGGACAGAGCCGGTAAAACCCAAATCCAGTTCTCAGGTGGAGGCTCTTTAAAATTCACACACAATGGTCTTACAGGTCCTGGCTGGAAGTTAAATGCAGTGCCGTGCAGCCAATTGCCACAGAGGGTTACATAAGATTCTAAAAACAAAGAGCCCCACTGGATCAGGCCAGTGGCCCATCTAGAGCAGCATCGTGTTCTTACCGTGGCCAACTAGATGCCTATGCGATTCCCAGCAACCAGTATGCAGAAGCAGTTTGCCGCTGACACGGGAGGTAATATAGCCATTGATGGCCTCACCCTCCACAGATTTCTCTAATCCCATTTTAAAACCAACTTGGTGTCAATCACTAGGTGTTGTGAAAGCAGATTTCATTATTTCACTATACGCTGTGTGATGGAGTCCCTCCTTAAGTATTAAGTTAGTCGTGACTAACGTAAATCCATCGTTTTCAACTGATCTAACTCTGACTATGACTTTTGGGCTGCAGCCCAGGATGCTTAAAAGTCACCGAGTCCTTGCATTGCTTTCCATACCAGGTGTCGCGAAGGAGAACAGCAATATTACATTTATATTTGTAAACTTATTTTTAGGCTGCCTTTTTAGGCCCACGCATAAAAACACAATGCATCTGAAAACAAAAACTAGGTGTTTTAAATGGCAGCGGTACAAAATTGTTTTAAAATATAGGCCACTTTAGAAAACAAAATAAAACGGCAGTGTGGATTCTAGCAGCTAAAAAAGTATGCATTCTAAAAAAAAAAAAAGGTCTCTAGGTTAAAAAATATATAGGCCTAAGTTGGGGGGGGGGGCAACGGAGTCTGAAATAAATAGGTTTTTTTTAAAATTCACCAAGATTTGCAGAGTTAAAGCCACATGAACTTTGAGGAGAGAGTATTCTCCTTCTACATGTGACCAGAAGTCTGGAGAATAGTTTTGTTGTTTAGTCATCTTAGTCATGTTCGACTCTCCGTGACCCCATGAACCAGAGCATGCTTTGGAAGCTCTCACTTTCTTCTCAAAGCTTCTCCTTTTTTATGTCCATGGAGTTTTCTTTGCAAAATACTGGAGTGGTTTGCCAGTTCCTTCTCCAGGTGGATCACATTTAGTCTAAGCTCTCGGCTATGACCTGTCCGACTTGGGTGGCCCTGCACGGCATAGCTCATAGCTTCTTTGAGTTATTAAAGCCCCTTCGCCACGACGAGGCAGTGATCCATGAAGGAGTGGAGAATAGTAGTGCAGTGCTAAATCATGAAGTTCAGGAGCTCATCATGTCAGCCTCCGTAGCCAAGGAAGCAGCAGCGTCACTTGAGGACAGGCAGTGGCATCCTCCTGCAGTGGTGATGCCACTGGTGAGGATGGATGGGCTGAGGTGGCAGTGAGGTTGGAGGAACTTTGGGTTGCTGTGATTGGCCCATAGGTAAATGCAGCCCTCCCCATACTGATGAACACAGCGCTACTGGGAGCATCGCTGCCACTGTTCCCCCCTCATGTGCTGCTGCTGCTGCAAGGAAGCGCTACCGTTTAAACTGCCCAAATGAAGTTGAAACCCCAGCAAAAAAAAAAGAAGTATCCGTCCTCTGCTTGGTTATTTTTCTCATTCATATTTGCTCGCTGTGTGCCAATCTGTCACAAGCCGCATTAATGTACCCCATTCATTGACCAGAGCAAGGAGGATCTGTTTGTTACCTTGGCGCTGCGGTGGCAGATTATATCAGTGCTCCTACTCTCAGGAGGGGAAGGCCTCTGAAGCAGAGAAGTCATAACGTTCTTGTAGGTCGGGCAGAAAAAAAGCATTTGCTGTCCATTTAGTTTTATACAGTTGGTGTATGATTGATTAGCTGAATTCGCCTCAGATCAAGTGTTAAAATGTGTGGCACTGTTCGCCACACCGCTTGGCAGCTTTGTGAAAGTGGCCAGCTTATAAATGGTCATTTACGCTCATCAAGTAGCAGATCTCAGCCATCCTGATAATTCTATGTAGTAGATAGCAGACATAAGCCGCCTTCCGTTCTCCATTCTGTGTACGTTGCCAGCATTTTAAAATTTCATCTTAAGAGGGAACGTGACTGGAGCTCACCCAGTTATGTGATAAGGAAACAGAATTCATATTCTGAGTCCTTGAATATTTCTAAAGGAACCCAGAGCAGGGTCCAGGATAGTGTTCATAACAAAACACTCCCAGAACATTATTTTACAGCAAAAGCCCCTTAACGTGCTATATAGCTTAATGCTTAATTAACCCGGATGCTGTGAGAAGTGTTTCTTCTAATCCACAAGACAGGAGGTTGCTTAGGCAACCAGTCTGGCTTGATATCTGGTATACCAAAGAAGCCATCGCAGAGTGAGGACCGGTCATTTGAATCCAGTAGATAACAGGCAAGATTAGGTGCTAACGCTGCTTGGGAATTTAAAGAAATCTGTATGTGTTCAGGAGGCCAGGCATCTCTCGCGTGTGCGCTTGCACTGCTCCAAAAGTCGCTGCACCACATCAGTTACTTCAGCAGAGCAGCCACTTGAATTGCCTGTAGGGCAAATTCACGCAGGTGAATGACTTCAGTGTGACCCCTCCTGTCTGTTCCTTTCTGGGAAAATGAATTGTGTGAATATCAGCTGAGGAGATACCCCGCAGTTTCCCAAAAGTGGCCCTGTGGCCCTGGATATTGCAGCAGAATTATACCCTTTCCCTGCACCAGGCATTCCTTCAGTTTGGAGTACAACCAGAACAGGCAACGTGTAGGTTCAAATGTGCAAAACTTTTGAAGCTACACATTAGCACACACACACACCCCATTCTTTTTTTTTTGACACATTCATTTTTTTGACACATTTGAACTTGAGCTTCCTAGCGGTTGAGAGCCAAATCTTCCTAAAAGTTGATGTCATAACCTTTCTACCTAGCCGAGTGGAGTTGTTCGGTTGCAGTGCTCCACAGAGCAAGGCCTGCCCATTGATCTCAGTCAACTTAGCTGTGCCTGACTCTGAGTAGGACCAGGCTATTGGGGAAGAATGGCTGAATGGCTGAGGCTGTTACCTGCCTGCAACACACTTCTGGTTCCATCTTCGCAAGAAACTGGTCTGCAGTCATAATGGTAGGAGGAAGCAAAACACCCTTCTCCATGGTGGCCTGAGGGCCTGGGCTTCGTGTGGTGTGCCCCAAATCTCCTTCCCCTTTTAAAAAACTTTTTTTAAACAAAGTTTATATGGCAGCTGGGTGCATTGCAAAGTGCAGTGCTGGCAAGCCACCCACCACCTTAATTTCTCAGAGCTGTAATTAGCATATGCAAATTTTATGCAAATTTCTGCTACAGCCCAGCCAGCCAAAATCTAATTCCTAGTATTGGTTGGGAAGAGCTGATGCCTGCCTTGTATGTCTGGCTGTGCAGAGGAAGATGCCTTGAGACTGAATCCTGAACCTGATTGGTTGAGTAGCCTTATGGTATTAACTGAATTAGATAGGGAAGGTTTTCTTTTGTGTATACTGTTCTCTAACCAAGCTTCTGTGTCTCTGTGTTTCAGTGCTTGAGTGATAACACAGGTCAATGTTACATGCCGCGAATCAATTCTTTCCCCATTCTCTCTGTCCCTTTCTCTTCCAGACATTTATAGTATTGAATAAAGGGAAGGCGATCTTCCGATTCAGTGCCACTTCCGCCGTGTATATGTTAACTCCATTCAACCCTCTTAGAAAAATAGCTATTAAAATTTTGGTACATTCATATCCTTTTCAAGTGGTTACTTCACAACAAGTGAAATGGTGCTACTCTGTTTTTCGGTGCTATGGTTTTTTCCATGCATTCGGTCCCAGGGAGCCCATATGATCACAACATGCCCCCAGCAGCTGCCTTGTTCTTTATAATGGTAAGGATGGCCCTGGCAAGCAGGGGAACAGAAGGGAATCAAGTGTGGCAAGAAGTGTTGGCTTGCTGTTGAATTTACTTTGGGAATGCCAAGAATGCAACCTCTACCTTTCTGTTTTAAGTGTCAAATGCACCTTTGGGTATACTTGCGTTCATTGGCTAATCCAAGAAAATTCTTAATGAGCAAAACTATACCTGTGTGGAGAAGGGAGCAGGATTGCAGGGAGACAAAGAGAAGCATCTCACGAGTGACAAATTCCAGCGCTGGAGGGGATTCCAGTTCCATTTTTAAATTCCCAGTTTGCAGGTAACCAGAGGAGACCTAACATCCTTAAACTCGCATGGCTTGGCAGAAGCACTGACTGCTTCTTTGTTCTTTAGAACCGTCACACCAAAAACAGCTATTAAAGAGAAGGGGCTGGAGTATTTCTAAGTCGAAAGCTAAGGAGATCTGAAGCATGTCCTGGGAATCCCTTGCACACTACTCTGAGGAAGGGCATGATGCAAATGTAATAAATGAACATCTGAATATGCATGTAGACGTCTTCCGTAAAATAAAAGAGCTCTACACATTCCTTAGTTTATGGTGCCATCCTGTGGCCATTGAGAGCCTATCATGTCTAGGTAATTAAACAGTATGCATTTGTGGGGGGATGTTCCCTTAAGATATTGAGCCTTTGAATGACAGAGGAAATAATTTCCATTGTGAAGGTGAAGAGAACAAGTGTCCAGTGTTCATAGTGATGCAAACCCCGGATCATTCTGAGTGGGGCTCTTGCTTAACCTTTTCCCCATCCTCCAGGTGGGCAGGTTTCCCTTCCATGAGTGGAAGCCCAGTTTTCCCATACGGCAGCTTCCCTGGTGATCCATTGACAGCAGTCGAGATGGGCTAAAGCCAGCAAAACATTTAGTGCTGTCTCTCTAAAGAGGCAGCAATTGTTGGCTTGATCAAACAATCACACCTGGAGTATCTAGAATAATGTATGTATATGGACATAGGAAGCTACCAGGGCACTGGTCCATTTCGCTCATACTTAGTGGAAGCAACTCTCCAGATAGGAGTCTTTTCCAGTTGTACCTGGAGATGCTGGGATTGAATTTGGGCCCTTTTGCAGCTGCTTCCCCGTTGGCTTTTCCATTGTTTTCGCAAACAACAGCAAGAACATAAAACCTTACCTTATTTTGGAACCTTGCCATGTTTTGAACATACTATAAAATCTAAATTAGATGAGATGAACTTTTGATTCACATTTGAAACTAATTGTCAGGTGGCAAATGGTAAACTACAGCATACACATAGACAGAGTTCAGGGAGCCTTCATCCGACCTCATCATTTTCTGCCTAATGTTCCATATTCTGAAACATCATTTTGAAGTTGCCTGCCACTTTGCTGAGCACAATAATGCTTAGCGGTGTCATCACCGTTTAGACTTACATTTGCATCTTAATATTATACCGGCCACCCACATCCGACTCAAACCACTTGTTTCTACTTCTGATCCAGAAGTAAAATGGCTTTATCCTTCCTTGCTTGAAAAACAACAGCAACAATTTAATATTTCAGAAAGGCTATTAGAATGTCCATCAATCCACCTATTTTCTTTTAAATATGGAGCAATAAGTGAGGAGGTTATGCGATGTTCCCTGAGCATCATAAAAACCACTGGAAAGATTAATAATACTGAAAGTGAACCAGAATGTACTGTTGATGTAATCAATTTTTCTTATGATGAGTTCTCAAGAATATGTTCCTTAACAATAACATACATTATTCAGCATGCTTATTATGTGCACTATTTTGACCAACTGTGTATTTATGACCATGAGTAACCCTCCGGACTGGACAAAGAATGTAGAGTAAGTTAAATCTAATCACTATTCATTGAGTTAATGAATATATGATGCATGTTTTTATATATATATAAAGTCATCCAAGGGGCAGTTCTGTTGGCAAGAAACCAACACTGCTGGTTCTCGTTACACGGGTTCCCACATTATGCAAGCATGCATTTGTGCCCAAGATTGACCCCCTACTTCTTGTCCACATTTTACACTTTTAAGCTAAAATAGAACTCAAGGATAATGCCTGACTGGACCATTTTCTGTGTTCAAGAACTGATCTTTGCTTCCCTCTGCCTCTTGCTATTTCCCAATTCAAAAGGCAATTAAAATGCATGATGGTGATAGAATCAGATTTGTAATATGGTACCCAGGGATGTAACAACAGTCATGTGACTTCTTTCAATTTGGACACAACCCAATGTGGGTGGGAAGGTAAACCCCACACTTGCTGTCTGATAGCATTGGCATGTGACCAAAGGTTGCAGACAACCAGCTACAAATTCACTCTTCAAAATGTCAGATCAAGCAGAAACTATGCCACTGAAATTGGCAAGTGAGGAAAAGCTCCAGGCTAGAGGGGAGATCAAAGTTGTACACTCAACGAAGGAGGAGGAGCCACCTGCCCTTCTTTGCACACTGGTTTCCTTTTTCTTCTCTTCTTTTCTGTTAAAATAGAATGGGGGAAATTTATTGGTTACTTGAGGACACATTGTAAACAAATCAGAACATTAGCGGGATTGATATAAATGCCTGCAGCAAGAGATAATTAAGGGGAGGAAAAGGGGAAATTTATAAATATATTTGAATTGGATGTGCAGTAACAAAAAGATAGGAAATGGCCCCAGTCAAAGTCCAGTATTACCTGTTCTTCTAGAAAACCATCATGGCGACATCCACCCACAACGCAACAGCAGAAAGTGGTTTTATCCTTCTGGCAGTCCTCCTCTATTTTGGACCCCAAGTATAGAATCACAGCCTTGGAAAAGGGCCAGGGAGGACATCCAGCCCCACTGCAAATCATACAACAATATAATTCCCTGGCCTGTCCTAAGACGGTTGGAGCATATAAAGCCAATCCTGGCCCGACTGAACTGGCTGCCAATTAGTTTCTGACCCAATACAAAGTCCTGTTTGTAAAAATATAATTTTATTTTTCATTTTCAACTTTTACAAACATTTTAGCCAGAAAAAACAAATTCTTTACAAATCTAATTTACCTTCCCCTCGACTTCCCTCTCTTCTGCACACCTAGTTTACTCTGTTTTTGCATCTTCTTAGTAACTGAGGAAGAAGAAGTGAAATTAACCAGTAAGAAGTCATGTAAACAGTAGAAGCCAACCAGTCAGTCTTCTCCCTCCTTGCCTATGTGACTTTGATCTCTCCCAGCTTTCTGCTACTAGTGGTGGTGGTGAGGGGAAGCCTTAGGAATCCTGACACTGTGAGCATTGCATATAAATCAGCTCTGCTTTGTGCACCTGGGTTTGTCATCCAGAGACAGAGCTCATAGCTTTCCCTTGGGAAAACAATTCTTGCTATTCCACTTTAGACCTCTGACATCTCCCCCTCCCCCCGCCACCCAATTTTATAATTGTCTGTTTTCTGTTGGGAATATTTTGTTGAAATCCTTAATACTTGTTTTTGGTTAACTGTTGCACTGATATTTTCTTCAGATACACATTCACGGGGATTTATACCTTTGAATCACTAATAAAAATTCTTGCAAGGGGCTTCTGTTTAGAAGATTTCACTTTCCTCCGGGATCCCTGGAACTGGCTTGACTTCACTGTCATTACATTTGCGTAAGTATTTGTTTGCAGTATTTAAGAGGGGGGGGGGTGTTGTTAGTCACTGGTAACCTCAAGTTGAGGCAGGGAGAACCGTTAGAGAAAGAGATATACAGTATTGTTGATTTTTAGCATCCCAGAATGAAGACTGTGCTGCAGAGCCATATTATAATTTCTGCCGTTTGTATTGTAACTAATTCTGGCTTAGCCCTCTTAAAATAAGCTCGTTTCATATCCTGTCTTCTTTTCTGTTCACCGGAATGGAAGCTACCTCTCAAGTTCCCAAATTAGTTTAAAATAAAGCAGTGTGATTTGCTTGTTGTCATTTTAATTTAATCTGAGAAAAGGCCCCTCTAAGCAAGTAACGTAAAGTCTGCCTCAATTCTGAATAACTGTGATTTGATTCTACAGGTATGTAACAGAATTTGTAAACCTAGGCAATGTTTCAGCTCTTCGAACTTTCAGAGTGTTGAGAGCTTTGAAAACTATTTCTGTAATCCCAGGTAAGAAGTGAGTGGATTGATGAAGTGTCAGGCCCCTTGTATCTCCAACTGTTTTTTGTGTGCTGTCATTGTGTTTGTGTGTGAACTCCCCTATTGCAGATATGTGACAGAGTTTGTGGACCTGGGGAATGTCTCAGCGTTGAGAACATTCAGGGTTCTCCGGGCATTGAAAACAATATCAGTCATTCCAGGTGAGAGCTAGGTTAAACATGGAGGCTGACCTTTCAAAGCTCCATTAAAGATGAAACCACACTTTTAAGCATAAGCCGTGTTGCTTGCTGCACTGTATAAGCAAAAAGAAAAAGGGAAAAAAGCAAGAATCAAAAACTTTTGTTTTCAGCGATTCTTTGCTTTTTAACTATGGCAGCTGGATTATTATTATTTTTTTCCAAATCAGCCTTTGCGTTTAACAAATTCTTGCATGAGACATTTGCAGTAAGTGGCTATATGATTTGCATCTTATGACATCAAGCTTTCCGCTTTTAAACTAAGAGTCAAGATTAAGGCTTTCATACTGATGCAAATTTTACCATTTGTTGCAGGCACTCCCAATCAAAACTTGCTATCAGTTGTGTTTGGGTTTTTATTTATTTATTTTTTAAAATTATGCATAAATAGATGCAAAATGTGAAAGTTAGCATGGGCTTTTTTCTGTGCATGGGAATTTTCTAAAAAAATGTCCTTCTTCTCCAAACCATCACCCATTTTTATTCAATAAAACTGAACATGTGATAATTGAAATAACTAATTTAAAAAAAACACCTTATTTGTGTTGTTGAACAGTTCAAAAACCGACTCCACAATAATGGTTTGGGCAAGAAACACAAGCAAAATAAAACAATATACTTTTCTACACAGGGCTGAGATACAGCATGGATCGCAAAATTGTGTTTTTGCTTAGGCAAAGTGTTTCTCTGATTATGTACCACAGATACCTCAATATATCTGTTTTATTTTCATACACAGTTTCAAATCAGCATAAACCTAACAGCTTTTCATTCATGTTCACAGGCAATCAGGCTTTTTCATTAAACTGTCACAAATATAAAAACCATTTTGTTGTCATTCTGCATGAAACATTAACTAAGTCAAGCACATTCAATTGACATACAGTATATTTAGCGTGCGACATCGCAATGAATTTCCCTTTCTGTTTGCAGGCCTGAAGACCATTGTGGGAGCCCTAATTCAGTCAGTGAAGAAGCTCTCGGATGTCATGATCCTGACTGTGTTTTGTCTGAGTGTATTTGCATTAATAGGGCTCCAGCTTTTCATGGGGAACTTGAGGCATAAATGCCTGATTTGGCCGCCAGACAATTCTACTTTTGAAATCAACATAACTTCCTATTTCGATAGCACAATGGGCGATAATGGTACCTTTGTTAATAGAACTGTGACTACGTTTAACTGGGATGACTACGTCAGTGATGACAGTAAGGCCTGGTGACACATTATTACTTTTTGATTGATTGATTTTTATATATAGAGAGATCTTAATGTTTTGCTGATCGCAGCTGGATTGTTGTCAATAGGCACTAAAATTATGCAACACAGCCTAGGCTATAGTGCTGGAACTGAGTCCTGGGTTTGCAGGCACTGATGGTGAGCTGAATGGCGAAAAGAAAAACACACACCAATAAATAAATTTTAGAAAGGGGCGAGATTAGACACGAGCACACAAAGCATTTTTTAAAAAAGACTCTTTTCACACTGCTCCGCTCTCCCTTTCTTCCTGCCCAGGGCAGTCCTGCCCTTCGACTGCCCCACAGAGCCGCCATGTCACACGGGGCTAGACCTCAGTGGCAGCAGTCTCTTCTTCTCCTTGCCCTCTTCCCAGCAGCCACCACCAGCTGCCCAAGGGAGGAGGCCAGCAGCAGCCACGGAGAGTCAACAGGATGCTCCCTCACCACCACCATTCAGGGCAAGCGCCGGCTCATCCTCCTCTGTGAGCTCAGTGGCAGGGGAAACAGGGATGTTCCGGGATCAAATCAGAAACTGGGATGGCTTTCATAATTCCAGGACTGGCCCTGGAAAATCAGGACACGTGCAGGGTGTGCTTTACCTATGCTCACAAAGAAAACTGCAAGACTTTGTGCTGGCGTTACTGAATGAAGATAAATCACTTAACTTTAAATGTCTAGTCATTTTAACGTCCTTGAGTTTGCCTATGTATTTACCCACACAGCTGAGTCTAGCGCGTTGTGGGTTGTACAAGCTTTACACACGAGAGGTATGAATCACCAATGCATCATCCCAAGGCCATTTCTGTCATGAGGTACATTGGTGCAGCCCAGCGCGCTTCTTGTTTTCCTGTGACCTCTTATAATGGGGTTTCAAGCAGTATGACAGAAATGAATCGGTCATTTGACACTGTACTTATTTTAGCACAAACTATTTTACAGCCCGGACCTACACACACCTTGCTTTCATCTTCTCCCCCCCTTTTCCTTTTGTATTATGTCTAGCAGATTGCAAGACTGCAGGCAGGAACATATCTATATCTATATCATCTATATCAGGCATGGCCAAACTCGGCCCTCCAGATGTTTTGGGACTACAACTCCCATCATCCCTAGCTCACAGGACCAGTGGTCAGGGATGATGGGAATTGTAGTCCCAAAACATCTGGAGGGCCGAGTTTGGCCATGCATGATCTATATATCTATATCTGTACAGCACTTTGAAAAATTCAGGCCCTTTTAAAGCGCATAGTAATAATGATAGTAATAATAATTCACAGTATCTATTCCAAATAGGTCACTGGAGTAAGCATCCCAGTATATAATTTACCTTAACTAGTAATATTTATTTATTTATAAACAAACAAACAAACAAACAAACATATATACTCCTTTCACTAACTGGGTCCCAAAACAGTTTTACAAAATAAAAATGTTATATATACACACACACACACACACAAAGTATGGATTTAACATTAGAGATCAAAACATCAGAGATTAAACTATCAAAGCAGTGTTCATGATGCAAAGACCTCCTGGAATAAAACAGTTTTAACCAAACACCTGAAACTTAACAGGGACAGTGATTGATTTCTACTAAGATAGAGTCCCATAGAGTAGGGCTCACTACGTTGAAGACATGATTCCTTGTTGATGTCATTTGTGCTTTTGGTCTATGGGGGACTACCAATACTGTTTCATAACTAAGTTGAGGGGCTTGTGCCACAATAAATCTATTGGACGATGTATATCCCACCAAATATTCTTTTGGTGGGTGTACCCTCTGAGTGGAGTTGCATTCATGGGATGCCTCTGTCAGAAGGGAAGTGGTGACTTTCACAGGCAGAACTGGGGGCTACATGGGGAAAGAAGGAATTGGCAAAAATTACTTTATCTGCTTTCCACCAGTGGGAATTTCCACTGGATCATCTCAATTCCATCCATGAGCCTGTTCATAAATGCCTAGTTAGGATCCAAACCTTAATCGCCAAGATATCATGGGGCTCTCAACTTATTTTCAGTGCAATTAAGTGTTATCTATTTCTGTTTCCAAACAGATCACTTTTACTTCTTGGAAGGACAAAATGATGCTTTGCTGTGTGGCAACAGCTCAGATGCTGGGTGAGAGAATGGTCCATTACACTTTATTCAAGAGAGTGGGTGCGGCAGCTGTAGTTAAAGTAACTTTGCCTTTAATATCCACAGCATTTCAGATCGCTAGCATTTTGGGCTCAGAAGCCTACTGTCTGGATTTCAGCATCTACATTTATGGGGATATGAAAGAGAGGGCTATGTCTGACATGGAGAACATGTGTTTCAGCAATATCTCCCCCATGCACCCAATCTTTCAATCTTTCAATTTTCTTTTTACACACTTTGAAAACACTCCTAAGATCAATGAGAGGCATCTCCCTCCCTTTCAGTACCTCTCTTAAGTGTTACACTAAAGCATGATAAATTTAAATGGTAACACTTTATGGTGGTATGTTAAGGATTTGGGTAAGACAATGGCTAGTTTTCCCTAGGTAATGTTGAAAAGGCGTTGACCCTGTAGACCAGCCTTTCTCAACCGGTGGGTCCCCAGGTGTTGTTGAACTACAACTCCCATCACTCCTAGCTAGCAAGGCCAGAGCTCAGGGATGATGGGAGTTGTAGTCCAACAACATCTGGGGACCCACAGGTTGGAACAGCTGCTTTAGACCTAAGTGAAAAACCTGCAGTTCAAGGCAGTGGTCTTTGGACCCTGTGTGATGCTAAAATTTGGGGGAGGGGTGCCTCTCACGCTCGGTTCAACATCATTGTTTTGGCATCCCCTGCAGGGTGATGCCCAAGGCGGCTGCACCAGTCGTGCTACCCTAAAACCCCTCAGTTCAAGGATCACATGGGGCCCTTAGTTTAATTCCATGCGTCCCTCCTTATCGTTCAGCTCTCTGGACACTGTAGGTTCGCTCTTGCTCTCGAACTCTCCTCTCTGGGAATCTCTTTCTCTTCCACTTGATGTGTGTGTGCAAGAAGCAGACAAGGGATCATGAAGCCCCACCCACCATCAGATCTGGCTCTAACCACTATTAGCTGCAGCCCCAGTTGACTTTTCCCATAGGTCAGTGGCCCCTCATAGGAAGAAGGCTTCTGATCTCTGCTGTAGACCTTTGCCTGAAGTTGGCTTTCTTGAATTGTTCCACAGAGTAAAATCACAGTTGAAAAGCATTTTCATTCTACTGACAACTGGCAGACTATTTGCTCAAGCAAACACATTGATTGAGATGATGTTTTGAAAATGTCTTTCCCCCCACTTTTTTCTAGTCAATGTCCGGAAGGATATATGTGTGTAAAAGCTGGCCGAAACCCCAACTATGGCTATACAAGTTTTGATACCTTCAGCTGGGCCTTCTTGTCACTCTTTCGGCTGATGACTCAGGACTTCTGGGAAAACCTTTACCAACTGGTGAGAGACTTTATATGCCAGGAATATTAGCAATACTACAGAGGTTGATTATATAAACAGGAGCAGCCAACAAGGCACCCTCCAGATATGATTGGCCTCAAATTCCAATCAGCAGTAGACAACATAGCCTATGGTCAGGGATGATGGGAATTGTAGTCTCATAATGTCTGACAGACACCACACTGAGTACCCCTTATTACTATTACCATAGTAATAATAAGAGCAATGTATTACTATGAATACTTAAGTGTATTTCAAAGGTAGATGGTCTGTGTTACCATGTCACAGATAGATCAATCTCAGGACCATAAAATCACATGTTTCAAGTCAAGGGCATGGTTGGCCATCTTGCCACAAATGGTACAGTCCATTGGGATTTGTTGCATTCATGCTCAGGAACAGAGAAGCTGTAATAGCACAACAGGAGGAATGATGACTAGTGCAAGGTTAAGACCGTCCACAAAACCTAATGGTTTTCAAACCGTACAAGTTGTTTCAATGTGCGGCCATGACTCCGGCTGACAGAACTGGCTATTCCAGCGAGCAACAGGGGGAAAGGTGACTCGGGTGCTTTACAAAATGTCTCCGCTGAAGTGAATTGCAATGTTGCATAATGAACATTTCGGTGTTAGTACTTTGCTTCCCCCCACCCCCAGCCAGTAATATGGCTGCTGTAAAGCAAATCGGCTGCGTACAGAATGACTTATACAGAATGACTGTACAGGACCTTGAATTCCCATTCTGGCAGCTGGCATATGTAAAATATGCAGGGGGCCAGTTCTGTGGTCAGAAGTCGACTATGGCAGCTGTTCCTCTCCCTTTCAGATAGAGGAAGCACATCTTGTATTAAGCATGAATAAGAGGTGAGGTCTAACTGTACTAACTGATGTGTATATCCACTTGTAAAAAGGGAATGTAGTGGTTGTTATTACAGCCTCTTATTTACTACATAGTTTGACGTGAACTTGTACATATAGCTCACGTACATAAGACCAGCATGTATCAGCACACTAAGTTTCTTAACCATTTAACTTATACCCATTTTGAACATGTTCCTTGTCACTACGGTATAATAAAGAGGCCATTACATTTTATAGGAATGTTATGAACTGTTTTATTCTTTTCGTTCTTTCTTTTTACAGACTTTGAGAGCTGCTGGCAAAACGTACATGATCTTTTTTGTCCTGGTGATTTTCCTGGGCTCTTTCTACCTGATAAACCTGATCCTGGCTGTTGTTGCCATGGCCTACGAAGAGCAGAACCAAGCCACCATGGAAGAAGCAGAGCAGAAGGAGGCCGAGTTCCAGCAAATGCTGGAGCAGCTGAAAAAGCAACAGGAAGAAGCCCAGGTATCGTTCTTTCTTTTTTAATGATTATTTTTATTGACTATTCAGCACAGGAACAAGAAAGCTCAGGTACATTTCCGATGGAAAATGTTTGGACAGTTTTAGCATAGCTTTAAGGTTCTAGCTACTCATAGAAAGCAGCCTCCGCCTTAAAGCTGTAATCTCCATTTCAACCAGCTTCCCAGCAGATATTTTGAGGAGAAAACTACCTGTTATTTTTATCCATATATGATTAAAAATAAAATTTGTTTTGTTTTTGGCTTATTCTCATACAGGATGTTGTGTAAAATCTGTGACGGTGCTTTTAGCTAGTTAACACCACCTGCATGTGAGCTGCTGGGTAGTAGGTTTTTACTCATACATTATGACAAGTAAATTAGATTATGACAAGTAAACCTTTAGGGTAGGGGTCAGCAACCTTTTTAAGCCCATGGATCTCATTTCAGAAGTGGAGACACTATTGTAGGCATATCCACTTCATTCTGGAGAAAACCAGACGCATCCACACAAGCCGACCCAGGCAACGTTCCCTCTCCTCAAAGCACAAAACCACCCACACAAAACCAACCAGGCAACATGCCCCGCTCTCAAAACCAAACTCCATACAAACACCCCCAGGCAACACAGCACATCCACCCACCTCACGAAACTGAAACAGGCAATAATGGGAGAAAATGAAAGACAAAGTGCGAGATTGGTTACATTACGCTCAGATTAAAGAAGTTTTTAAAAATGATAAAAAACTAGGGTTCCAGGTGGAGAAATCGAAATTAGAAACAGAATTGTTAGAACCAAAGATTAAGGTACTTTCAAGGATGTATAACTTGCTGTTGAAATGGAATACACAAGATGAAACGGTTAAATCGGCTATGATAAGGTGGGCACAGGACATTGGGCATAATATCATGTTTGAGGACTGGGAGAGGTTGTGGAACAATGGATTGAAATTTACTGCATGTAACGCTCTGAAAGAAAATGTAATGAAAATGATTTATAGATGGTATATGACCCCAGTCAAACTTGCCAAAATTTACCACCTGTCTGATAATAAGTGTTGGAAATGCAAAGAGTGTGAGGGAACGTTCTTCCACCTCTGGTGGACTTGCCCTAAAGTGAAGGCGTTCTGGGAAATGATTTATAATGAACTGAAAAAGGTATTTAAATATACCTTCACTAAGAAACCAGAGGCCTTCCTTTTGGGTATTGTCGGCCAAGGGGTGGCAAAGAAGGACCAGACATTTTTTATGTATGCAACAACAGCAGCAAGGATACTTCTCGCAAAACATTGGAAAACTCAAGATCTACCCACACTGGAAGAATGGCAGATACAACTGATAGACTACATGGAACTGGCTGAAATGACCGGCAGAATCCGTGACCTGGGAGAAGAGAGGATTGAGGAGGACTGGAAGAAATTTAAGAACTATTTACAAAAGTATTGTAATTTGAGTGAATGCTAAACAAGACGCTAGATCAAAATAACTGAGCACCACTAAATTTAGAAGTTTTTAAGAAAATAAGTAAGATTGTGAAACTTAGCTCCTTTTGAGAACTATAAGACTATGAAATATAAGCGATATAAGAATTTTAAATAAGATGATAAATTGCTGACAAAACGTTATAACGAGGAAAATGGGAGCGGGAGATGTGAGGAAGTCTAAAGAAAATGTGAAAATATGTCAAGATTAATGTTACATTGCTTATTATGTTTATTTTTATTGTAAAACTTAATAAATTGCTTTAAAAAAAAAATATGAAACAGGCAATAATGCCCGCTATCACCCTCCCTATCTACCCTGATGCTTCTCTGCGCCCCGAAGCTTACCAGTTTGCCACTATTCCCCACTTCCCGTTTTCTGAAAATCAACAACCAGGCAGCTTAGCTGAGTAGGCTTAAAAGCAAAGTACCAGCTCCAGCTGCCTACACTTTCTTTCCTATGTTAAGAATGTATCTGGGCCCACGGGGACCCAGAGGCATCCCAGGGAAAAAAATATTGAAACGACTGTTGCTGCCTTCCAAAGGCTTTCTTTATTTTTTAAAAAACAGCTTCAATTGCCTGCCCTCAAACCAGAAAACTCAGTAGGGGCTGAGGGCATTGAGGACACCAAACAAGGTTTTCCATAGGAGCAGCAGGGTTCCCAGATGCACCACACTGACAACTCCAGCGTTAGGGCAAAGTTATCAGGATGAGTCAATGGTTCTAGGCCTTCCCTTGCTCAGTCACAAAATGATTGAACGATTCCTCCCCCAGGAAAACAAAAGGTGGCTAGGAAACATGAAGTATGTTTTCTACACTGCAGTAAAGCTGGAATCTAATTTGGTTTCATTTATTTTGTTTTACCCATGTTGCCCTTCTGTTAAAAAAGAAAAATAAGAAGAAGAAAAGAACAGATTGTGAAGCCTAGACTAAGAAACAAGAATAGGTGTGGCAATTTCTTTTTTATGCTGCAAAGGACTTCTGTCTCCCACATGTTTTGGGGCCAGGTTCAATACTCTTTTACACTCTTATTCCGTGGAGAGTTAGGTTCACAAGAGGAAGGAAGGTGCACACCGTTGCTCTGGAGTGTATTTTTCTTTTCTTATATGGCAAGACAGCCATGCTGAGAGTTAGGCACCACACTTCCTCTTGTGAGCAGCTTTCAAGGAATGAGGCATTTGCGGTGATTCTAGCCTGCTGGGTTTAAGTCCTGGTGCCTGGTACAGTGACTAACGCCTCTTCATCCCTTATTCATAAGGAAAGATTCCTCAAGTGAAATTCAGCCATGTTAGGGTGTACCTGGTGAGGGCAAGCTCTGCCATGTAGCAGTGTGGCATAACCTGTTTCAGGTGGGACCATGAGTGGGGGGATAAATGAAGGCAGGAACTGGTGTCTGAATGTTGCACAATACTTTTTAAAGTGTTGGCCGAAGCCTGGGAGAAGGGGCGCCTCTCGCTTCAGGCAGAAACATGCCAGCACCAAATTTTCTGAGGTAAATTTGGCGAGGTCCTGGAAGGCCTTTTGGAATTTGAAATTTGCTATATTGCCTTGTTGAGATGCTTCTTCTTATGTAGTACATGGGATTAGTGTGAGGAACATCAAACTCATCTGCTTTTTTAAAAATAGAAACCCTGGGAATACAGTAGTATTAATGGATTAGTATTGTGTGCCTTAAATGTGTTTAACTTTGGTTACTCAACAGGCAGCTGCTTTAGCCGCCGCCACAGGTGAATCTAGAGAGTTCAGTGAAGTTGGTGGTGTCGGCGGGTTCTCGGAGAGCTCGTCAGTGACGTCAAAGCTGAGTTCAAAGAGTGCTAAAGAGAGGAGGAACAGGCGGAAAAAGAGGAAGCAGAGAGAACAATCCGAAGGAGATGAAAAAGATGAGGATGAATTTCACAAATCTGAATCAGAGGACAGCATCCGAAGGAAGGGCTTCCGATTCTCTATTGAAGGGAACCGACTGACTTATGAGAAAAGGTTCTCTTCCCCACACCAGGTAGGGAGAAAGTATCCTGGCCTGTGTGTACCAACTAATATCGGGCCAGGTGGAAATTGCTCCGCCTTCCTCATGTATGTATATTAAGGGGGATTTTGACCCCAAAGGTCCAATGATTCTTTCCAGTCTTTGGTGCCATGGAATTCTGGATCTGCTGGACATGTTTTTGAGCTATTTCTAAGGAAAATCAGCAAAAACTACACTGCCAATATGGTGTTGTTGTTTTTTAACTTTATTTGCATTAGCCAATGGCCATAGCAACATAAAACAAGCAATATATACAATTAAAAGGACAACAATGGGTAAAAAGGACAATCAGATGACCAAGATTATCGTTCAGATAGTGGCCCTTAATCTCATTGCACCCTCGATAAACCTAGCAACCTTTGCTGTTGTCTGATCATTTTGATCTGATAAAAGAAAGAGCAATGTGGCCGCAGATGGGCGGCCTGGGATGGTAAGTAAGAGTGGGGTGATGATCTCATTCCTCAGATCTTTATAAAGGGGACAGGACAGGAGAACATGAGCCACTGTTTCCAAATTGCCATCTCCACAGGTTGTTTCTCAGTTGGAATCTTTTGGTATCTGCCCTCAAGTACGGCAGAGGGCATCACATCCAATCTGGCCAGTGTGAAGGCACATCTGTATTTTGGGATAGTTAATTTATACAAATATGGTGCCAGGGAATCAAACTGAGAAGGGGGGAAAAGGGAATACCAAGAACAGAGTTTCTTTATAATGGCCAGATTGTTCTGTTGCTCTAAGTCCTTCAGACGCTGTCCAATTAGCCTTTTTGCCGATATGAGTTGTCATTTGACATTTCCACCCAGACACTGCTTCTGACTGCAGTATTCCTGGTATTTCTGGGAAATTCCGGATGTATGGCAGCCCTATTTCAGCAAGACACTCCCTTCCTGAGTGTACCCACTTCATCCTCCTCACAACCTTTGCTGCTGTCCCATTCACTGACTTTTCCCTCTGGGCTTAATCGTGCCCAGAGAACGAGGCATGCAGATGATCACCCATCTAGTGCTTGCTCGCTCTGAGAGGGTGAGGAAACAAGGCAGCAATAGCAAGGAGCAGGAGCATCAGTGGCAGAGGGCTCCAGCGGTCAACAGTGACCCCTTTGCTGAGGCAAGGGCTTTAGCGGGTGAGCAGCAATGCCAGTCACTGACACCATCCTGGGAGAAAGCCATGGTTAGCTGGGATTTTGTCCATTTATTGTTTCCCTTCTAAAGAATGGAGGATGATGAGAAACAGTTCCACTAGGCGGAGACGTTCACTGTAATCAAGTAGAACTGCCTAATAAATATTCATTTAATATTTTCCTGTGTTAACATTGATACAGATTGCTCAGGTGCTCTGGGGCAAGTCCCTAAAAAGCACCTGTGTTTCAATAATTCCTCTGTAAGTCAGTGGAGGGAGGGAAAGAGTTTTTCAACACAATCATTTCATTGGTAATAATTTCTAGGTAATTGGGTTTGGTGATTACATGTGGTGATTTTAGGGACTTCCGGGTTGGCGCCATCGCCGAATGGCGGACTCCCTCCGAGCTCCGGAGGGAGTCTGCTCGGCAGGGGCTGGGTCCTACCGCACCGGCGATGCGGGGACCCTTAAAAACCACGGCCACGAGGGTCGTGGACATGGAGACTCGGCTGGCACCGCTAGCGCCCTCCCGACTCGTGAAGGAGCCTTTTTAAAGGCTAAGGATCGGGTGCCGGGGAGAAGCGTGGTGCTTTGAGTCCTCTGCTATCCCTGCCGAGCGCAGCCGCATGCCATCCGGCGGAGAGCGCTGACTTCTTCTATTGAAAATTCGGACTTTTAGACAACAACCCGTGAGTAATTTGGAAACTGGGTTTAAAAGGAGGAAAAAAAGAATTTCTTTTTGAATTGGATACGAGCGGGGGGGGATCCAAAAAGGAAGTCAGTCCCCCCCCCTATTGTAAACCTTTCAAGACAAGGACGGGGCAACCAAGGTCCAAAAAGATTTGTATTGCTGATGAAAATTAAGAATTTCACGATGGGGAATTATAAGAACTGTGCTGGAGGATGAACTGTGGGAGAAGAAACGTAACCCCCCCCCCTGGGAACCGGGGTGATTGAAGAGAGAGCCTGGTGAAAAGAGTCGGAGATTTTGACAGCTGTCAAAGTAGCTGTCAAAGTCGGAAAGCAGAGAGGATTTTATTATGAGAACTTTGCTGGCTAAATTTGTTACAATTTGCTACAATTTGTTAAAACTTGGATACAAAATGGCGAAAATATGGATAACAATCGGACTTTTGGACTAGAGAAGACAAAGTTATAACAATCCCCCTAGAGGAGTTTCGGGACACTACAAAGATGGTTGTAAGTGAAAAAAAACACTATTGGAATTTTACAGGACTGGTTATCTTCTGGGAAAGCTGCGAAACGGAAACAATATTTTGTCTACAGGGTGTTCAGCTAAAGGAGACAATAGAATTTTCTATTGAAGAAAGGAAGGGACTGAACGCAAGTTTTTGTTCCTGAATAATAATAATCCCTGCAGACTTCCTAAGCTTCTGAATTAGAACGTTTCAGCAGCGGAACAAGAGGAAACTGGACTACAATTTGGAAAGAACAATGGGGGGAGTTTTATTACAGATCTGAAGTTAAGTGTTCTAAAAATGTTTATGAAAGGGGAAAAAAAAAAAAAAAGAAAAGAAAAAACCAGCAAGGAGTTGGGAGAAATAGGTGATTTATGGATTGTAAGAATCCCAGGCGGATAACATGGTTTGGTGGTCAGGGGGAAATTAAACCGGGGACAGGGGGGGAGAACTATAATCCAAAGGCTTGTTAACTTCTTTTTTTGAACTAGCTTTGTCTTATCTATTATACTCTTTATTTCTTATTTCTGATACTTTTATTATGTGGGGAGTTTTTATTATTAAAAAAAGGGAAATTGTGGAATGAAAATGGGGTGGGCCTTGGGAAAGAAATTTTTTGTGTTTTATTAAGGGTATTGATGTGGAGTGCAGAAATTTTAAATTCGAATAATGGTTTAACAAATTAAGTTTTTAATTAGAACTGAGAGCTTGTGGAGCCAACAATATGAAAAAGGAATATGGTAGGGGTGGGGGAAGGGGGGAGTCCCAGAAAGCGGATATATGAAAATAAGGATATATGAAAATATGTAAATTCTTGCTTTCTGTATTTTCTTTTTTTTTTTGAAAATTTTAATAAATATTATTAAAAAAAAAAAAAATACATGTGGTGATTTTAATGGTAGCCTGTTGATGCAGCTACAATGGTTCTTTTGATTTTCCTACAATTTATTTTCAGATTTTTTAATTTTTTGGATAATGTTATCTGTAAGGTTAATGATTATGATTCCTTCCTCCCTTCTTTCTGTGATGTTCTTAGTGTTGTTTCCATGATATTTAAGTGATTTTTCTTTTTGGGTATTTTACAACCGCTTTGTAATATGAATTGTTATTTTCTTCTTAATCATGTTCCAGTGGCATCTTACAATGTTGTAAACATTGGGATTCAATGTACATGTCGAACATTGGCATTTCACTATGCTTACGATGTCTTGGTCTTGCATACGGCTTACAGGAATTTCTGATTTTGGGTTGCTTCCTGATTTTCCCTCGCAGTCTCTGCTGAGCATCCGTGGCTCCTTGTTCTCCCCAAGGCGCAGCAGCAAAGCGAGCCTTTTCAGCTTCAGAGGCCGAGCAAAGGACATCGGGTCGGAGAACGACTTTGCTGACGATGAGCACAGCACCTTCGAAGACAACGAGAGCAGAAGGGACTCTCTCTTTGTCCCTCACAGACATAGTGAGAGGCGCAACAGTAACATCAGCCAGGCCAGTCGATCATCCAGGATGGTACCTGTGCTTCCATCAAACGGGAAGATGCACAGCACCGTGGACTGCAATGGGGTGGTCTCCTTAGTTGGTGGGCCTCCAGGTCTGATGTCACCCACCGGGCAGCTTCTGCCTGAGGTAATAACAGATAAAGCAGCCACCGATTTGAAACTGCAGTCATTCGGCCAAGGAACTTCATTCCTTTCTGTGGAATGAAGTTTGCTTGGACAATTGCAATGTGCCCTACGTGGGGGGCAAGCAGTGGCAGAGCTTCATGCTCTGGCACTGGGGGGGGTGGAGAGCAGGCATGTCCTGGGGCATGGCATGCTGCCTCCGGGGGGTGGCACCCAGCGTGGGCGGGGGAGCAGCCACGATGGCACCCCACCAGGATCACGCTGTCGGGGTGGTGCGCTCCCCCTGCACCCCTCTTCCTCCGCCAGTGGGGGCAAGGTGGGGCTGCCCGGCGGTACCATTGGGAGTGCAAATGTGTCTCTGCAGCTCCCACCTTGCCACCACCCTTCCAGGAGGGCAGTAGTGTAGCACTTTTCCACCACAATGGTTGCCCCTGCTGGATAGCATCAATGGGACTTACCGCCAAGTAATATTTATGACTTGCAACCTAAAGGAGATTTGGGTATCTTCATCTTCAGTTTGTGGGTATTCTTACGGGACCAAAGAGATGAGAACTGTTAACATTCCTAAGTATTTTGTTTTCAGGGCACCACTACAGAAACAGAACTAAGAAAAAGACGCTCCAGTTCTTACCATATGTCTATGGATTTTCTGTCTGATCCTACTGCAAGACAAAGAGCAATGAGTATAGCCAGCATACTTACCAACACAATGGAAGGTATGTAGAATCCTTCCAAAATCCAGTGGACGAAAACTGAGATTACCATTTAGAAAACAAATAACAAAATGTCAGCTTACAGTTATCTGCTTCTGTTTGGCTGCCTGTTATGTTCTCTGCATCCACAACCACCATTTTACTCTTCTGGTAGTTATAAACCATTATGTTATGGCCATTGACTTTTGTTCCCACAGCCATTCTAAATCTAGGAGGGGAGAAGCTCTTGTTTTACCAATTTTAGTAAATGTAAATACAGTGATAATACACAAATTATGATTGACAAACATGGTGCAACAGGATATTTCTGTGGGTCAGAGCCACTGAGCTGCCAAGTCTCTGCTGAGCAAAGTTGAGCAGTGTTGAGTCACATTGATTTCAGCAACAGAGTTACAATACAATCCTATGCATGCCTACTCAGAAGTAAGCCCCACTTTGTTCAGTAGGTAAATATGCATAAGGTTGCAGCCTTAAGGACAGACAAGTGTCAAAGACTCAATCCCCTCATTCCTACCAAGGAGCTTTTCCTAGGTATGCTCTCTAGGTTAAATATATTGATAGCTAGGTGCCTAGTTTCTGGGCAATTTGATATTTGTATCTAGGAAGCTGAGGGTGGCATCTAGGAGTTTCAAATATTTTTCAACTACTTCTCAGGCGCTGCTAATTGTTTAGACAGCTAAAGCTTTGTCCTGGTGATATTGAGAGTTGAGGAAGTAAAGGAGGATTTTAACTGGCTCAGTTGAAATATCACATCAAACCATGGTTTCTGCTATGCATAGTTAGGTACCCACACCATAGTTTGAGCTTCCAGGCACACAACAGGGAAACAGTGGTTTAGAGTGCTTTCATTTCCCACATATTCACTCCCATCTCCATGGTACAGCGGCCTCTTGAGACTGCAGTGACCCTATCTGGGATTTGTCTGTGGCTTGTGGATGCAGATATAGCAGCAACCCAGTAAACCCAAACTGTGGTTTGCAAACCAGCATACAGCTTTGGTTTGATATCCTGGTTTGGTGAAGGTTAAACTGGGCTCAGAATGCCAACACCTTGATGAATCATATCACAAAACACGCATTGTAGGGGGGGAAAAATCTGTACCACATAATTATGAGTTGAATATATAAAGTGGATTATTTCTTTTTTATGCATTCTCTTTTCTCTCTTCTAGAACTTGAGGAGTCCAGACAGAAATGCCCTCCCTGCTGGTACAAATTTGCTAACATGTGCTTAATCTGGGATTGCTGGCCACCGTGGTTAAAAATAAAGCATGTTGTTAATCTGGTAGTGATGGATCCATTTGTTGACCTTGCTATCACCATCTGCATTGTTTTGAACACCTTGTTTATGGCCATGGAGCATTATCCAATGACTCCTCAGTTTAACCATGTGCTGTCTGTTGGAAATTTGGTAAGTCCTTCATAATATAATCAATAACAGCAAAAAAAAAAAAAAAAAAAAAAAAGAGCCAATTTATTTCACTTGCTTTACTCTGTTGGACTTAGTTAGATATCACCCACTGAAATAATTATGAAATTGCTTGGGTTGGATTGGGTCTGGATTAAGAGCCTAACTACAAATTACTTTAAATTTGCTGCTTGAAGTGGTGTCAGCAGTTTTGAAAAAGTAAATCCAAGCACCAGAACTTGTATGAGAAAAAAGATTGGGCCTGTATGAGGAAGGAGGATTTAAGCCTGATCAAGTGGTTCACTTCTGGTGGGTTGTTTTTTTCCTTAATAAAACAATTTTTTTCGATGTTGTAGCTCTTCGTCTCTGCTCGGCAGACATTTGATGAATGTGATAATTGTTATCTGAGGTGGATGACAAATAATGCTTTTTTGTGTAGGTGTTTACTGGCATCTTCACAGCAGAAATGTTTCTCAAGATCATAGCTATGGATCCTTATTACTATTTCCAAGAAGGCTGGAATATTTTTGATGGCATCATTGTCAGCCTGAGTTTGATGGAGCTGGGTCTTGCAAATGTGGAAGGGTTATCGGTCCTAAGATCCTTCAGGCTGGTAAGTACATCAGTAAGGTTTCAAAACAACTTTGGATCATATTATATATACAACTTCATAATTTGATCAGTGTACAACAGGGCACGCCCACCACATATGGAAATACCTGCCCCACTCTTGACAACCACCCTAACCCTGTTGTACAATCATTTTGGCAGAAAGTTTTTGAAGAATTTTTTGCTGTAGTACTGGATATTATTCCAGTGGACCCAGGCTCAGTGCTGTTATCCATTTTCCCCGGAACCATGCAGAATCTAAATTACGAATGTACATACTATACATTTTACTACTCGTGCATGATTTTTTGAAAATTCGCTCAGGAACAAATCAGCAGGTAATAGTGTAATATTCTAATAGCGCACCCCCAAGCATGTTTGCTTAGAAGGTTAAGTGTTACTCATTCCAAAGTAAGTGCATATAAGATTGCAGCCTACAGCTATTAATCATTCAAGTCACTGAGACCTATCTGCTTTGTTCCCTTAATGCAAGAGGAGTATAAAAAATCATTGGCCAGCTTCAACTAAGCAGTTCTGCTAGTGGGAGACAGCACAAGAACTCATGCTAGCACAATGAGGCTTCCCTTCCTCTCTTTTCACTGCATGCCCCTTGTGCCCCCCCCCCCCAAATATTTTTTGGGCTCTGATGCACCCGAGAACCTCCAGAACACAGCACTGGAGCAGAAGAGGGAGGTCCTTCTGTTAGGCAAACAACAATGCTTATACTGATCAAATGTTTGTTTCAGTACAACATTCAATTCTTCCCATTGTGTCTAATGTTTTCCATATTAGAAACTGGCTTTTAAAGAAATGCAGCATCCTAATTCTGTGCCTGCTAATCAGATTTAGTCACTAAGAAAAGTCTTGCATATGTGTAAGCCGAAATTACTTAATCTGCAGTGCAAGTATTTGATTAAATATTTTAGGCTCGATTACCTATGAATAAAGAAAGATACACTGTCAGCTTTCATCAACCTACTTCCTCCAGAAGACAGCTCTTATATTAATTGAAATGTAAAGATAATGAACACTAATAGTGATGCCTACTTACTCTTACTTTTCAGCTTCGAGTTTTCAAATTAGCCAAATCTTGGCCAACATTAAATATGTTGATAAAGATTATTGGCAACTCAGTGGGTGCTTTAGGAAATCTGACCTTGGTCCTGGCCATCATAGTCTTCATTTTCGCTGTGGTTGGCATGCAGTTGTTTGGCAAAAGCTACAAGGAATGTGTCTGCAAGATCTCGAACGACTGTGAACTTCCACGCTGGCACATGAATGACTTTTTCCATTCTTTCTTGATTGTATTCCGAGTACTTTGTGGAGAATGGATAGAAACTATGTGGGATTGTATGGAAGTTGCCGGACAAACAATGTGCCTTACTGTCTTCATGATGGTCATGGTAATTGGAAATCTAGTGGTATGTATCCAACAAATATATATTGTGTCTGCAACGCAAGATTCAGTGTGTAGAACAAATAACACACAGGCTGTAGCAGGTTTCACGTGACCTCAGCTCTTATTGGTTATAGCTCACAAAGACTGACATGGCATAAGGCAGGAATCCAGTCATCAGGCAGTCCACCTGTTGGCTGATAGCACCATCCAAACTTGAGTGTATGGATGACGTTGCAAGGCTTCTTTGGAATCCGGGTCCACCAAGGTGCAAACCTATACAGTGTTTCCAATGTGCAACCCAAGAGTGTGGCATCTGGGCCAACTCCCTGAGTTGGGTTTGGGCTGAGGCCCGAAGCAACACTTTAAGACCCCTTAAGAGGTTCCCCCCAGTGGGGAAAAGGATGTCCATCCCCATTTACCTCTGCTATGGATGCAGCCCAATGCCTCCAGGATACAGTGGTACCTCTGGATGCGAACGGGATCCGTTCCGGAGCCCTGTTCACATCCTGAAGCGAACGCAACCCGTGTCTGCGTGGATCGCAATTCGCCGCTTCCGTGCACGCTTGTGATGTCATTTTGAGCATTTGGGCACGCGCAAGCGGCAAAACCCGGAAGTAACGTGTTCCGTTACTTCCGGGTCGTCGCGGAGCGCAACCCAAAAATGCACAACCTGAAGCTACTTCAACCCGAGATATGACTGTATACAAATTACTGTGGTGGTTAAAAGAAACAGCTAAATAAAATGTGCCCCCAGGAAAGGATCAATCTGAAATGCATCAGGCCTGAAATAAATCTTTCCTCAAGCCCCTGGAATTCCTTTCCCTGTTTCCTTTCCATTGCCCGTAATAAGAAGTTGCAACAAGCATGTAGGGAAAAAAAGGGGACGAATGCTGCAGAAACTTAGAAATGTGTGTGCAAAAAAGAATGAAGAGAGCAGCGGTGAACAAACTCTTTCCCCTCCTTATTCTCAGCTTGAGATGCCTTGTTAGTTTCACCTCAACAATGAAGAGGCTTCTCCATACAAAAGCTTTCTACCACATGTCCATTACATGTTCTTTCCGCATGAAGAAGGAGGCCTTAGGTCATGTTTTGCAAATCTGAAACTTCATCTTCAGGTAGTAGACCCTAGGACACCTTCAGCTTAGAGCAGGGGTAGGGAACATGGGCTGCAACTTCCATCATGCTGTCTGGAGCTGATGGGAGCTGGAATCAAACAGCAGCTAGACTCGGAAGCATGACGTAAGGATGGCTTGGCAGGATAATAATTAGGATACAAAATTGTTACACCCAGAAAGGAATTATTGTCATTTAAATTGTGCAAAATATGTAGAATCTCTTGTCATCTTTTTGCCTTAATAGGTTTTGAACCTGTTTCTAGCCTTACTGCTGAGCTCTTTCAGTTCAGACAATCTTGCTGCTACTGATGACGACAATGAAATGAACAATCTCCAGATCGCTGTGGCAAGGATTCAGAGGGGAGTCGATTATGTGAAAAGAAAAGCATATGAATTTGTCCAAAAGGCCTTTGTGAGGAAACAGAAAGCTTTGGATGAAATCAAACCACTTGAAGATCTGAACAACAAGAAAGACAGCTGCATTTCTAACCATACCATAGTAGATATTGGCAAGGACTTTAACTATCTGAAAGATGGCAATGGAACCACCAGCGGCATCGGCAGCAGTGTGGAGAAATACATAATTGACGAAAGCGATTACATGTCGTTCATAAACAACCCAAGTGTAACTGTGACCGTGCCCATTGCGGTTGGAGAATCAGATTTCGAAAATCTGAACACGGAGGAGTTTAGCAGTGAGTCAGATTTGGAAGAAAGCAAAGAGGTACGTTTAGTTTTAATACACAACACTATATTGCTTCAAAATGCAGTCCTTTTAAATACATGAAGTTCCCATTTGAAAACATGGCATTTTAGTGTTTTACCACCAGTGTGAACAAGTGATATACCTTGATATTTCATGTTTCCAAATGCAAAGGTAGAAGACAGTGATTTTTATTAACACAGTTGTTCGTTATGGCAGTTGAAATACTCTAACTCCTTCTTTGAAGATTAACATTAACTTCATATGTTTAATATTCCCCACTTTTTTATTGTATCAAACCTATATAATAAATGAGAATCAGTGATAGTTTTGTAGCCTTGTAATTAAATTCCTTTATTCACAGTACAATTTCAAAGGGCATATGGGGAAGATTGCCCACAGTTAATCATCTAATTTATCTAACATGACCTCTACCTCACTGAGTTCTTGGTGTCAACTTGACCTGCCCTAGAATTCTAAGCTGAAAGAAGACAGGATATTTAGTACAAATATCTATGCTTTGGGAAAAACCATTTTTGGATATACGGTATACACAATAATTTGTTAAGTTAGCTTTAGCCTCCCTCAAACTGTGAACAACACACACTGGATGCTAGAATGTGTTGGGGAATTTCCCCACCTACAGTAAATGCCTGAGATGTAGACATTTTGGGTTAGGAGGATAACCCCCCAGCCACCCATTCCCTCAATATAGATTTTCTAGCACTTTCCTCAATAATATTTGGGATTGAGCAATGGCAGGTAGAATTCTGGGTGGCATGGACTAGTCTCATATTTTATTTTAGTTTTGAAAAAACTAGGTTAGCCTTCAGCAACATGGCATCCTCCACATGTTTTGGTGAAACTGATCTAGAGAATTATTTTGGGAATTGTGCTCATTGTCTGCCTGGCTGTTATATTTGGAACTGGGGATATCCCCTCTGCACAAAGATAAAATTAGTGACCCACGGTTGCAGAGGGAAGGGAGGGGAGGAATTTTTTCACATGTGATATGCTTCTTGCATTACATTCTTGGAGTTGTTGCTTTTTAAGCACTTCTGTGTTTAGGGTTGTCTGGTCCCCGGCAGCACAAAACCTTGAAATGTTAGACAGGGCA
Source organism: Podarcis pityusensis (assembly GCF_964106645.2). Lineage (NCBI taxonomy): Eukaryota > Metazoa > Chordata > Lepidosauria > Squamata > Lacertidae > Podarcis > Podarcis pityusensis. The sequence goes on from NC_138028.1 coordinate 110,547,338, forward strand.
TTGTGGGGAACTCAAACCATTATTTTGCTAAAATATTTTACTATTCATACACAATGTCAGGACACTCAGGACAGATTACAGCGAACTCTAAACTACAACGGTGCCGCAGTCTGAGCCAACTACCCATTATGTGGGACTTCCATTGTTATAATTCCATTATTCCCCATTTCCCCCCTTTCTTATAAAATAGCCATAGCCTGGCCCAGGCAAATCTGGGCTAAGGCGCTGAGGGGGTGATGTTTGAGACTTTGCTCACACACCACAAACCCTATCCAAATAATAAGAGCATAGCTGCTAGTAGCCACAGAGGGGGGAAACTGTGGTCATCACAACTGTACCTAATAATAGGGGAATAATTTCCTGTGCCAGCACAATCTGCTCAAGCTGCATGGAATTTGTACGCTTGCATACCTCAAAACCCTTTAGCTGCCACCTACTTTCAGACAATTAACACCCAGGGCAAAAACCTGGAACCCTATCTGTTGTATGCTTTCCGTATGTGGCCCAATGTAGCCTGGTTTGATTGGTGGAGCAAGACGGTGAGTTTGACTGGTGAATAGGTCTGCCTTAGGAAAAGCTGGTTGGGAAAGAAGATGCCCCCCCCCCATTCTGTGACCTTGTTCACAAAAAATGATAAAGTATAGTTATTGGAATTGAGCAGCTCAATACACAATCTAGTGCACATTGCTCAATCACTCCCACTTTGTTTCTTCCCTAAAGCTCTGGCTTGTCATTACATTTGAACTGGGATTGTGCTTGTTGCTCCATAGTTAGCTATGATCAGCAAGCTAACAACAAACCATGGCTTCATTTGGGCTTGTTAGGAAGAAACAGCCCACAATCATAGTCCATTCATAATGACAAGCCAAGGCTTCATGGCTTGCTGGGAGCAATCAGGAACAATCAAGCAGTGTGGCACCAGCACAAAGTTTTATCTAAATAAGCTGTTGTCCATGGTTTATTGGTCTTCGGACCTATGAATAATAAAAAGAAGTGTTGCTTTCCACAGTGTCATTTAAGGTGATTTTTTTAAAAAATTGAATTCTAGGCATCCGGATGAGTTATAATGTATTTGTTCAGATTAAGAAATTTTAGAAGACATTTATTTATTAACTTTGGTAAAACTATGTCATAGTTTTGTTAAATGAAAACAGGAGGGTTCCATTCCAAAGGTACTTGTGAATGTTCCAGCCTTGTGTGTGACCTTGAAACTAATTTCAGGTTTGTGATTTGAAAATCCAGTCCAGCAAGTCAATGCAGCTTCTGCAGGAATCTCCTCTGTTTTAGGATCCAGCTTCTAATTTACCTCTGTACATTGCAATCAAATTCTAGCAACATTTAACAGTGCATGATTTCGAGGGACATTTTTATTAAGGCAATGAATACACCTTTTCCCTGTGTTATTTTAGATGACGTGCAATTAATACCTGTAAGCCAAGTCATACGTAATAATAATCCAAAATCAAAAGCGGAGATACTGTTTTATAAACTTCATGTCCTACCATTCTTACTTCTCGCAGGATTAAAATCAAGCTGGATCATTCAGGAATGCAGCTCTGGTGCTTTTTGTTTTTACCAAGCAGAGCAACGAGCAGCATCAATTTTACACAGGTTACTTAAGCAAGTTGTTCTACCTCTCTATATGATCACCTTTTAACTGGATATGGATTGGCTTGCATGCGACTCAGCCATCTTCCTCCCCCCATCCATTGCAATATTAGAAAGCTACACGGCTGCTCTCTGCCGAGTCAGGTGACTCGCATCACAGCATGGGCAGGCAGGATTGGCAAGTCCAACATTTGTAGGCATTCAGACTCCAGTTAGGCCGCACTCTTTAGTATAATGCAGTTTTATAGCAAGCGGAAGAAGAAATGCATGCAATTTGTTCAACCTGAAAAGCATTTGTTTCACTAGGTGTAACTGGGAGACGAAATACGTTGGGCAAGCAAAGGGATTAATTGCTTAATCCAAGGGTGGAGAACCTTTTCATCCTGCAGGTCACATTATCTCAAAGGAAACTTGCTGGAAGACAGAGGCCACTGGTGGGTGGGCATTTCTGCACAGCCCAGGAGAAGACCAAGGGCCCAAAAGGAAATCCTAGAGGGCTGCATTTGCACCCGGGTCTGAGGTTCCCCACCCCTGTCTTAATCAAGCCAAGGGGTATTTTTATACTACTGCACTTACAATTAATGTCGTTGGGTAGTGTGCATGATTTCTGAGTTTATAACGAAAGTAACTAGCTTTATTTCGCAAGCTAAAACGCCTGTGTGACCTTATAGCCTGCCATTAAGCTGTACAACGAATACAAACAGATAACACTTCAGCAACTTTTCAAAACTTTGTCACGCAAAACAAAATGCGGGGGGAAATTCGACTAGCAAAACACTACCGCTGCAGGTTATAAACAACACCCACCCTGCAGCTGCAAGCACAAAAATAAAATACCCTCCACCAGGTGCTATTTTCATCTGGAGGGAAGTCTGTTAAGAAATAATAGTTTCAGAAGAGGGGCAATTTTTTTAAAAAAGTTTTTTTAAAAAAGTGAAAGCGGAAAACTTCACCATAGTCCTGATATTGATCCGTCCTATGACTGCCATTTTAATTATTTTTAATGATTCACACAATGCCAAACTACACATAACATATAGTTTGGCCCTTTAAACATATGTCCCAGTCTTGGGAATAATAAGCACTGGGGAAAATGGGTGGACTACTTTGCAGCTATGTAAACAGGACCTGAAAAGCATGCAGGGGGGTGGCACAGATTCTTCCACAGGCATTGCCCCCCCGGAAGTGTTTTTCCTTCCCCTGTGTTTATTTACTACAGTGAAGCAACATGCATAAGTGGGTCGCTGATTGCTGTTGCCGGATATTGGTGTCTGTGCCACTTGTATGCAAAAAGGTTTGCTGCAAATTAAGAAATCACAACTTCCCTCAATTTAAGGGGATTTTTTTTCAGTAGGTATATGATAAGCCCAAATCATTTAAAATCAATTTGTATGTGTTTGTCTTCTCCTACCATTCCTTTAATAGCTCCTTCCACCTCTTTCATTTAATTTCCATAGCATGGCAGGTTTCGAAAATCAGTTTTAATTAAAATAAGATATTGAGATCATTTGCAGATGCTCTGCTTAGTAGTTTTCCATTCCCCCACCCAAAAAATGCTTACATTTCAAAGGAGCATGCAAGTTATGTAAATTGATGCAAATGTGGGGTTCATGCGCAGTTGTTATTGTTTAAAACACTCTTATTAAGAGCATAATAAAATAGTCTTGGTTTTTTTGTTGCATCCCAAAATAATTCCACGTTGACCATACTTATTTCTTATTTTAGTTTAAATTTTATAATTAAAAAAGCACTTCCCTTTAGCATGGTCAGATGAAAATGGAGACCAGACGCCTGTATCTTTAAGAATTGTGTAGAAGAGGGAATTTCAGCAGTGTGGCTTGCATGACAACCTTCTGAAATCCCCTCTTCTACCCAACTATGAAGGGGCCAGTATGGATTTGCCCACCCTACCTATTTTGTTATAGCATTATTACTATATGAAACCATGATACAGCTACCAGCAAATCAGGTGTGTACACGAATAACAGTACTGCCAAACCTCTTCGCATTTGTAAATCTTGTTTGGTATATTAAAGGCAGAAGGTATTCAGAACCAAAACCAATTTAGAATGTTTCTAGATTGTGCTTATTTCTTCTGTTAGCAGCGTACCTTTTGATGCATCTAAGATGCCCCCCCCAAATACCCAGAATATTAAGGTTTGTACAATATCTGAACTCTAATAAATTAACCATCCTTTAAATTGTGGCATATTTTCCATAGCATATTGTTTTGGGGGAAAATCTTGCTTTATCATTATGTTTTTCTAAGGATGTTTATGGTTGACATTCTGTATTGCAAAGGTAGAAAGATGGGGCAGAAAAGTACTGTGCATGCTTAGTGAGAAGTATATCCTGCTGAGTTCATCCTCCTGGGCTTCTTGCCCAGAAAATGGGCAAATGTACATAAAAGCAATGGGAACAACAATTACAACATCCATTCCTTCCAGTCTGATGTACCTTTAGTGAAACTGGATTTATTTCATTCTACAGCTCAACTCAACACTTGTGACCCTTTGGGGAAATATATTTACCCTTTGGGGAAATATACTACACAAAATAGTATATTTCCTTTCAAGAGATGCTACTATGTGCCCTATTACACTCTCAATTCAAGTTCAGTCAATCAGACCCTTCTACCTAAAATCTGGAAGATGTCCCTTTTAGAAACTGGCAAATTAACCGTGTGATATTCCCTGTGTATATTCATAATGCACATCCTCAAAAGACAAGTGACGTTGCAGTTCCTCTCTGTCACATTGCTACATAAGGGCTGGCTGGGCTTTTTTAGGAGGAAAGGTAGCAAATAAATAAATTAAATAAGGGATGATTTTATATAAACCATTATTTCTATATAGCCAAAGGTGCCACAATACAGAGCAACTCAGAAATGAAAACTCTTAATGACTTGCCTATAATTTTTGGCTCTGTTAGCATGTACTGAATGTATTTAACGCCTTATCACAAACTTTCCTTTTGAAGTACTGGAGATTCAAAATGGGCAGATTTTAAGAGAGTGCTTCCAGCATAACCAGTGTGCACTGTATAAATCTCTGAATGTGCCTCTCTTACTTTTAACACCCACTCCCCCAATCCTGACCCCCGACAATCCCAGGCTTGCCTCATCATATGGGCAGACGGCACTCTGTTTTTAAGGATAAATGATATCTTTGAATAAGGCGAACAAATCTCGCAAACCTGGGATGCTTTCTCTTTCTGAGTTGCTTGGGTGCTGCGCAGTGTCCACTTCAGGCTCGGTTAACTAATAAGATTGTTATTATTATTACAGCCTGTTGCAAGAAACATGCCAATTTCTCACTGAGAAGAAACCTGAAAGGTTTAATTTACAATTCATGAAATGTAGACTTGTACCTCAACCAAGATGAATGTAAAGTGGCTGTTTGCGTTTCAGATAATGGTATCTTAGACTTTTGCCTGATCATTGTGTTTGCATGTGAAATGTCTAATATACTAATTTGATGAATGAACTACACATAATTTCAAGGATTGAAAAAAGACTGAGATTCATACTTGTTTATTCTTTGGACTTAGCGCTGCTCACAAGTTACTAAACAATTTTTTTCTTCCCAAAAACAAAAAACCAACCTAAAGATTTCTCTTTATTTTCTGAATAGACTCATCATGATTTTGGTTTGCTTTTTTTGCTTTCTGCTCTGCTAATTCTGCAGCATTAATGCTTAAAAAAAACACCCACCTCCTGCAGTTTGGAATGATGCAAGCAAAATGTTTTACAATTTCAAACTATTAAAAAAATAGGATGTTATGGTTCTATATACATCTATTGACTAAGCGTGAATTGCATAGATTACGTATGATAGGTGTCTATGATTCAGTCTATCGGTGGTTTATAAGCACAGGAGCTCCATTTATGTATAGAAGCTCCACATGTGCATCGACATCAGAATTCATTGCAACATGATCTGCATGTGCGTTCCATGTACAGATGGACTAAGCCCATCAATTGGAATGAACGGGGCAGTCAGTGCATACCAAAAATCTATTTGTGCATCTGATGTATTAAATTATACACTGTACTTATATGCTACTGGATTTCTTGGGATTTAGGTATGCATAGGTGCACTATGTAAGTACCTGAGCCTAAACATCTTTACCTGGAAGCCATTCCCTTTGATTTTGGTTGAACTTCATTTCTGAGCATATACTTTGTACCAATCTGTGAGCAGAATATAGTGTAATTTATGATTTGTGGCCATTTCTATAAAACAGTGCTTAGCCAAAGCCTTTTTCTAGTCTCCATTTAGGATAGAAGGCTGCATATCAAGGGATACTGTTGCAGTGAATTTCCTGCAACTGTTTTTTCTCTATTTTGCAGCAAAGAGTTATGATTTATATACATTTGCACTTTGTAAATGATATTGTACATCAGTTGTTGCTAAGTACAAAATATATCCTTTGAAGCTGCACTCAAGAGTGTGCTGGATTTTCCCAACATTGATCCCTCACCTCCGGCTTGATAAAAGACCACAATATGCATTTTGCTACAAGGTGGCTAAGATCGTACTATCAGGAGACTGCTTACTGGTCAGTATTAGTAAGATTATTATTGATAAATGATTAATCCCAGGTTTTATTGTTCTGAGATAAACAGGTATGTTGGAAGTACTGTACTGAGATAGCCTATTCCAATTTCGGATGGTGTGGTTACTATTTTTATATTATCAAAAACTTCCTTTTGTCATTGAACAAGACTGCAGTGCTTGCAGTCCCCTTATACTATACTTGTGTGAATATTATGTTGTTTTATATGGTTCTATACATCTAGTGTACATGGGGATAGCATTCGTTCCCCATTGACCTTTATTTTGTTTATTGATATTAAAGTGCATTGAAAATTGAATGTGTGTTTCCTCTGGACGTGTAAAACTAACAACAACAGTTTTTGTTTCCTATAAAAACAAGGGACTCAGATGAACAAAAAGATTATCTTGAATCTAATTCTGTTGCCCCTCTCCCTGCAAGTACCATTACACAGCCTTTTTATAAAAACAAAACAGAGAGCAGATTATAAATTATATTCTGATGCAATCAATAGAACGTGTTCATACCTCCTATAAATCGATTTTTAAAACCCATGAAATGCCAAATAGTCTTCTGAAGCAAAGTAATTTTATTGATCCAGAAGTTAGTGAAACCACCAGAAAATAGACTAGAAAGGGCTGATTGGTAGAAACAGCTTGAGGATAATCTGAGGCTTTTTTTAAAAATAGTAAATTCAGAATGGTAACCAATTCTTTCTGCTGCTTAAATAAAATTCAAACTGGAACACCTCAAAACTGGTAAAGTACTTTCTTCATCAAACTAATATTTTAGCTGGTTAAGAGTTCGTGAAAAAGCTTGATTCCGATGAATAATGCTGACAGCTTTGTTTTGGAGTATTATGTAAAAAATGATCTTTTTATAATAGTACATTGACACCAGTATGCGTTATTCACCATCTGCTTACATCATTCCCCACATAAAGAGAGTTACTTACCAATGCAGCCATTTACTGATGTTATACACTACCATGGTAATAACATTGTAGAATGCTACAGAATGCGATTATCAGCTCTACTTTTATTCACTATGGTACTCATATTTGTCTACTGCTGCCAATGCAGCAGCCTGCTAGCTTTCCTTAATCACATCAGGAAACCAGTTGGAAGTTTAGATGACGTCACTTTTCATGATTGGCACAATCTCTTTCCCTCCAAAAATAGCATTTTTGAAAAATTGTGTTTTAAATGCTATCGTAAAAATACACACAATTATCTAAGTACTAAAGATGACACCTATGTGTACCATGCAAGAATAAAAAGTAGTTTAAAAAATGCACACTCAGCTGTGCAAGTGCATTGGCAAAAGAGAATGCGAAATAATGGCTCCTGCTCTGGAATTAATACGCTGCTTTCCTTTCTGAAACCTCAGAAACTTAGAAGTACTTATACACTGATAATTTGTCTTTTCATGTCAACAGGAAGTAAAGGGTTAAACATAGTTTGCATCATATGCATACTGTACCTGCATCTGACATGAAAATGCTTCCTTCAGTTTTTGCCGTAACTTGGGGGAAATGCTGCAATTCATGGTGCTCTCTCTCTCTATCTTACCAATTAGTGTTACTTCAGAACTGTCAGTTCAGTATGTGGCTTAGTTTCTTAGCAAATTGGTTCAAAATGGTGGTTCCTTCTATGAATATACCGAAACCCTTCCATCATGGGGGAAAAAACCCCCCGCTTGATGTGGTTAATAATACTTATGGCCTCACATACAGGAAAGCAAACTGGCCTCCACAGTTCTGCTCTTCATTTGAGAGCTCTTAATTACACAGAGAGCATTTTGGAATGCATTAAGTGCAACCCAGTCCTATAAGAAATAGAATGGTAATTAACAGTTTCACATGGGGCTTTTATTTGCAGAAACTAAATGCATCTAGTTCATCTGAAGGTAGCACAGTTGACGTTGGAGTCCCCCCAGTTGGAGAGCAACCTGAAGCCGAACCAGAAGAATCTCTTGAACCAGAAGCCTGTTTTACAGAAGGTGAGGAATATAAAAAATTGAAACTACTTTGTTTGGGGGAGCATTTTGTTTTTGCTTATCTGTATTCCTGCCCTGTTATGCTAGCAATGATATAAGTTGTGCACAACTTCAGATCCAGCGTTTGCTTCCCAGGTAAACACTGTTGGTCTGTTACCCAGGATTGCTTCTTGTGACCCAGCAACCCTATGAATATTTGACAAATTTCTCACATCCAGCTTACAAAAAAAATTCCTAGAAAAAAGTAATCCAAGTTAATATATATTTATGCTTTGGGTGTTTTTGTTTTTTGATTTCACACTTACGGAGTCCTGTGGAGGCAAAATTTTTTTGGGAAGAATTAATCCTCTGATGCTACTTCTAAACTGCACACTGTTAGCTTATTCTTAATGAGGAAGAGTTGTGTGTGTTCCATTCAAACGTAATCAGGCTTATTATACAGAGCACAAACAGAAACACAAATTGCTTTATACATCACAAGAAACGAAATGCTGCAGTTTGTAGTGTCAGTCAGTCAGTCATGCCTTCTTTCGGGATGCACAGTTGCATTTCTCAATCTCAAATTGTCAGCCAGTATTCTGTAGCCACTTGAGTATGCTCAGTCCTCCTCATTGGGCTGTCCTTTTTCTTAAAAGAAATTGTACCTCTGCAGACTGTAGGGTTCTGCAAACTTTAGGTTTCTCCCTACCCTGGTGATGCCTCACTCTTGCAAGTGAATGGTGCCATTTTGTTTCTATAAGAGCCCACACTCAAAAATTGTATTGTGTTGAGACACAATGTACATATTGTATTAGTATACAGTGAAATAAGTAGATCTGTTCCAAATGGGATCCACTTGGAGATTTCACGGCATGTAAAATAGATTAAGCTGGCCTATCTTCCTTCCCCCTCCCCCTTCCCCAAACAACTGAGCCGACTTGAGTGAGTTTTAATTTTAATGGACAAACTATTTTAGGACTGTATTTTAGTATAGAATATATTCTACTCAAGACTGACCATAGAAAATGTTGTTAATTAACTGTAGCTTCAGAATAACTTATTATGCTACTCTCATTTGTCACATCCTCCTGCCGCATTTTGCCAGGCTGTGTTCGGAAGTTCAAGTGCTGCCAAGTCAGCGTAGAAGACGGGAAAGGAAAACTATGGTGGAATCTTCGGAAGACCTGCTACAAAATAGTAGAACATAATTGGTTTGAGACTTTTATTGTCTTCATGATTCTTCTCAGCAGTGGTGCTCTGGTAATTTTGAAAACTGTTCTTTACCACAGAACCTTAGAGAGCAATCCATAGAGTTGTGTCAGGGGAGGGTGACCAAAGATGGAATAACCACCTTTTCCAGTGCTCTCCTGAGTTCACACACTGGCAAGGCAGAAGGGAGGAAAGATTCATGTTCAGGAGGCTGAGTTAGTTTTCACTACTGGTGCCAACCATAGAGGACCCTTTCAGAGCCCTAGCACCCACAAAAAAATAATAATTGGGTGCTTGGCACCCACACTACGGGCTCCAACGCAACCTCCGAGGCAACGTTGGAGGTCTCGTAAGGCCTTGTACGTGGCCTCCAAGACCCTGCCAGACCTCAGAAGCAACAGCCAAGGCCCTGCCTGTCACGACATTATGTCGCAGGTGCCATTGGGCACCCATAAGGCCCAAGTTGGTGCCCCTGGTTTTCACCTGATCTCCTTGGTTTATTTCGTTTCCATTGTTTCCAATGTTTATACCTTCTTTCCAATGCCTGGGCTATTTATGGATAGCTTTACACCATCACTATCAATGAGTCAGGGCTACACTGTCCACTGACAGAAGGAGTTGGATTAGGGTAGCACATAGAACAAGAAAGGCAAAGTGGGCCAAGTAACATGAAGATACAGGAAGAAGGAGTGGGGGAAACCCAGCCAGATGGGCAGGGTATAAATTTTTTATTATTATTATTATTATTATTATTATTATTATTATTATTATTATTTCTGCTAGAATCTGTTGACATGAATTGAAACAAGTCTTGACATCATACCAGGCAGGTGTATCTGGGAACACAAGAGTTCCAACAGACATTTTCTGTTCCACTTCATTCCTCAGTAGTACTTATCTGGAACATTATGTGTAGATATGGATGCTGCACTTTAAGAGGAATGTAGGCAAAACAAGGTGTTCAGAGGAGGGCAGTGAATATTGTCAAGGGCATGGAAAACAAGTACTGTGAGAAAAAGCTGAAAGAACTGGGTATGTTTATTTTAAAGAGGAAACATAGTAGTACTTCCTTTAAATTCCTGGGAGTTTACCTTAGTGAAGACCTCACTTGGAAAAACAATATAACTCAGGTGATTAGGAAGGCCCATCAGCGACTCAGGGTCCTGCGAAAGAACAATGTTAAACAACAATTGATTACCTCCTTCTCCGGTCCACAATAGAAAGTGTCCTCTCATATTGTATCACAGTGTGGTACGTTGGCTTGAAAGCCACAGACAGAAAGTCTTTACAGAGGGTGGTGAACACAGCACATGATATCATGGGCTGTCCCCTGAGTCCGCTAAATGACATCACAAGGGATCGATGCCTTAGGAGAGTGAGAAAAATTCTCAGGGACGATTCACACCCCGGCCAGCACCTCTTTAATCTTCTACCCTTGGGCAGGAGATATAGAAGTATAATCAGTCATAACAACAGGCTAAAAAACAGTTTCTATCCGTGGGCAGTTAGGCTGCTGAACGGAAAATAATATAGTGCAACTGACTTTCAGGGTTGGTGTGTTGTGCGACAAGCACACAGAGTGCAATGAGATTGAGTGTTGGCGGGGGGGGGGAGGCTCGGTTAATTTCACTGTACACCGGTTGTACATTGACAATAAAGGTATTATTATTACTTCACCCAAATTCCTGAAGGGTGGTCTCATATAAGAAGATAAAGTCACAGAAGACTTTGGTTGAACATTAGGAGAAACTTCTTAATGGTAAGATGTTAAACAATGGAGATGGGATAGCCATCAGTTTGGAACGTTCCCTTTCTAGATTTTGTGCACTGTACAGATGTTGCGCTAGAGATCCCACAATGTGACCCTTAACTGCTGAATAATAATAATTCTGCAGAATGGAGGAAAGGAACACAGGGAGCTGCTTTGGAAGGTTAAACGATGTACATCTAGCCCAATATTTTCTATTGTGGCTGGTAGCAGCTCTCCAGAATCTCAAAAAGACCCATTACTTGCTACCTAAACATTGTAACTTGGTCCTCCTGTGTGCAAAGCATGTTTTCGTTCCTTCCCCCGTGAATGTCAAACAACAGAGAGGAAGAGGGGACTGAAGTTTCAAATACTAGAAAGGGAAACAAAAATAATTCAAAGATTAATGTCAAACTAAAATCCATCAAATATGTGGAAATATGTGTGTGTGTGTGTGTGTATTTGTCTACAGGCTTTTGAAGACATATATATTGAACAGCGCAAGACTATCAAGACCATGCTGGAGTATGCTGACAAGGTCTTCACGTACATCTTCATTCTAGAAATGCTTCTGAAGTGGGTGGCCTATGGCTTTCAAATGTATTTCACCAATGCTTGGTGCTGGCTGGATTTCCTCATTGTTGATGTACGTATTCTTTTTCTATGAGCTGAATATGCAATCTACCTTTATGAAAATGAGTTATGGCGAATTAACTACAGTTACTGTGCCATGGATTTTTTTTTGTGTGTGTGTGTGAGAGAGAGAGAGAGAGAGAGAATTGTGGGGTAAAGTGAACACATTTGCAAGAATCACAAGTAACTTTTAATCCAGAATTCCATAAAAGGATGGTATAATGTGAACAAAAGCAGTGTGGCTACTGCTTGCAGAAACCAGGGATGTAATTACTTCCAGAAAATAGCCATTTGGGCCTTAGTAGTGTGGTGATCTGGCTGGGGTAATTATTTTCGTGCTGCGGCATTGACGAAACCGCTCCGAACTAGTACAAGCTGAATTTACCAGTTAAACAGAAGAAATTGCTATATGAATTTAATAAAAAAATGTGTCCTCCCCCATGTCATTAAGAAAAACTTCAGAGATAATGAAATCTATATCTACCTGTAATGGCATGGTCCAAAGCTAGATCCAGATCCATCCACTAGCATTCTGTGCATGCGCACCTTTTGGGGCTATATTTTGGAATCCATGGTAAAGTTGTGGATGTTGTCCATAGCAAGACTCTGGATTGTAGTCAACATGGGTCAACAACAGGGACACCTACACACTTAGTCTTCCATGGATTGAGAACCCTGATGCCACGGGTGCCCTGATCCGATAGAAGCCTGTACGCATACGTATCTACATATGAAAACTCCCCTTTTGCAGTTGTCCATGCTCAACATGTGGAAGTTGCAGGTGGGGCTGGGGAAGCGGCACAATGTTTGGGACAGGGCCAGCAGCAGGGCTCTGCATTGACTTCAACACACGGAGGCCCTGTTGCTTGATTGATGCAAGAAAGGGGCTTTGGTTAGAAAACACTGCATCAAATCCCTTGCAACAAGCTGATGGCAGCAATTTGCATAAACTGCTATGCAGCCTGACATAACATCCCAGTTCAAAAGACAGGCACTTCTGCTTCGTCTTACACCTGAACGCAAACAACTGCATGCATAATTCAGGGTTTGAAAATTATGCCCTGGAACAAGTGGCAGGCATTTTAAGCATGGTCTTGCACCTCCCCTTAGAAACCGCATTAGTGTTGCTCAGTCTAAAATCGAATTATGTAGAAGCACTTCCCATCAATCCAGAAGAAGCTGTTCACTTTGTAGAAACAGTGTGCGTGCCTTTACCCTTCCTGCACACAAGACACCGTTAAAATGCCAAAATATGTTCCATTGCATATGTTCCTCCAACATTTCTCCAATGAAAATAAAGACGTTCCGTAATGATAATTTTACTATTTATACCCCACACATTTTACTGGGTTGCCCCAGCCACTCTGGGCAGCTTCCAACATATATAAAAACATAATAAAACATTAAACATTTTTTTAAAATCCCTATACAGGATTGCCTTCAGACGGCTCGGGGGTTGGATAACTCCATACCCTCCAACATTTCTCCAGTGAAAATCGGGACATCCTAAGGGAAAGTGGGACATTCTGGGCGGGATTAAATCAGAAACCAGGATGGCTTCTCTAAATCAAGGACGTCCCTGGAAAATAGGGACACTTGGTGGGTCTGCCATTGCATAGTGGCAGATAACCTGTTTAAATTCACTAGCTGGGCCAAGGCAAAATTCTTTTTCAAACTCTTCTATAATGAGAATAGCTAAAGCATTTACCTTTGTGTCCATTTTATCATGAGGTGCCCTTTGAGCCATTTGTTCTGCTACAGTGAATGACTGAAATGATCTCTGCAAAGTTATAGAAAAAGTATGTGCTGATTCTTATATATGTTATATAGCTTACAGATTAATTTCTTTTTTCTTCATGTGCAGGTCTCTTTAGTTAGCTTAACAGCTAATGCCTTGGGCTACTCTGAACTTGGCGCCATTAAATCACTGAGGACTTTAAGGGCTTTGCGACCCCTAAGAGCTTTATCACGATTTGAAGGAATGAGGGTAAGAAAACATGGAAAGAGCTTAACGTAACGTACAAAACCATCATGATCGTCTTCCGGGTGGCGTATTAAGAATATGAGCAGCAAAGTTTTCGGTAGAAATCCAGGATTTTACAAAGTGGTCCAGGGCAGCAATCAGCCTTCTCTCTCAGCCTCTCTGCAACTTCAGAAGAATAACACCAGCCTACCTGCCAGGATCCTGCAGCATAAACTCAGCTAATGTGTGCACATTTGGAATAGACTATATAAATGTCACTAATTAATATATCACCAATTCCTTTTAAATAGTTTATTTTTAAAAAAGCTAAAGTTCAGTTCCTCTCTTGTATTATTTTACTTTCCATATTTTTTAATTAACTCTGAATTGTCAACTTCTTGATTATATTTTAAAAGCTTGGTTTTAAGTATCTGGTATTCTTACCCTGATGCACCTAAATGCATGTGCACATGCATATGATTTGCAGGCATATGTATTAATAATACATATTACATAACACATAATAATATGTATTAATAATACATATTGGGAGGAGCTCAGTGTAGCGCTAAGGAGTTTGTTCCATCAAATCTTGACAGTCATGGGATCAGTTGATAGCTCCTCTTATGAATCAATATCTATTAGAAATCAGAAGGTGGAAACAGAATGGTGGTAAGCAGAGAGGCTTCCAAAGACCTGGAATCAGGTTGCGGTATCCAAATTTACAGAACACCCAATGATTGAGAATGGCAAAATCCCAAGAGTGCCAACAGGAAGAAGAAATCCTCCATAGCTTTCTTGTATTTAAACTGAATGTTTACATTCCTATTCTGAATCCTTTAACATTTTGATAATGTACATCAGAAGGTTTTTTAACATCTAAAAGAAAATAACTGCACTAGCAGTTTAATAATAAGAATAATTCTGTTTAATAATAATAATAATTTAGTATTTATACCCCGCCCATCTGGCTGGGTTTCCTCAGCCACTCTGCCACTCTGGGCGGCTCCCAACAGAATATTAAAAACAGAATATAATAATAATAATAATAATAATAATAATAATAATAATAATAGAAATATCTGATATATGTGTGCTATTCTACATTGGGCATGGCCCCCTAAATTTAAAGTAATTGGCATGCCTTTTGCCACCTCGTGTGCCACCTATACCTGGGGCCCTATACTCCACATTTCTTGCTGGCAGATGATAGCATATCTCTGGCACCATGTTTTGAGCTTGTCAAAGGATTCATACCGCAAGGGAGTGGTGTTGCTGCAGGACTCAGAAAGGGGGGAATGTAGGTCAGCTTTTGAAATGCAGCAGTAATGGAGGGAATAATGTGACTGATCATGCAGCTAAAGGAGAGACATATTTCCCACAGACTCTGCTCTGCCTGTGCCTTGAAGCCAGCTGTCCACTACACCGTGTAATAATACTTTTATTTGTCTGTCTGTGTACGTATGGATTTATTTATTTATCACCGTTTTAAAAAAGAAGATGGATAACCCTATTTTTAAGAGAGGATGAAAATGGAATAAAAGTATGCTAAACAATACAGTGCTATATTAAATGCTGGCTGTTTCGTGCTTACCAAAATTAAAAATGAAGCAGAATTTATCGTTTGCCAACAGGAGCCACATGGGTCACTCACATTGAGCCATCCTTTCGCCTTCCAATTCTCCAACTCTGATTTGCACTATTGGCATTGGTGCAGATGCTAACCAAGTGTCTTAAATGCCTGCATATGTTACGAGCTCCAGCCACACAGAAGTGTTTTCCTTGCTGACTATGTTACCAGGGTAACATATTAACCAGGCTGCAAAACTATACTTCATATACTTCTGCTGCTTGTCTATAGACAATGACGATCCTTCTCAGCTGCCTGCAGAGATTTCTATGAAGCACATGGCAAAAGTGATCTGTTCTGAGATGAAATGCCAAAGCAAGGGGATACTTAAACTTCCTTGAAAGCCACTTCTTCTGACTTATGTCCTCAACTGTGTGTTGGAGTATGGTGCTCTAGGTGGCCTAGACCAGGGTTTGCTAACCTTTTGAGGCTAATTTGAACTTTTAAGCAATCATTGTGAGCGTTGCTCTCAAAATGTCTGCTGTAGGGGTATGGCATTACACAAAATGCCCAATCTGAAAGCAAAAAAAGAGGCATCACTCTGTCAAAATTAGATGTGCAAAACTCTCTTCCCTCACCAAATTGCAAATGTTGGCTTTCATGAGATGTTTTGCTGCTTTTATTTTTCTACATGATGTACTCTTTATGTGTTTGGAAAATACAAACTGTGTATCGCTCCTATGTTTGGTAACGTTGATTATCTGTAGTTGACATTTATCTCCTAATGTTCTGTTTCTTAGTTCATATGGTTGGACTGGTTTCCCCACCCCCATTGTATTACACTTCCTTGCTTTCTTTGATTTCTATCTTACTTACATTTGAGTTCTTCCATGAGTTATGGAGGGCACATGTATAATGAAGGTTTCAGAAGTTTTTAAATTTATTTCAGAAATCCTCATCCAACATTGATAAAGCATCTCCTTTTTTTGCAGTTACACAGTCAAACTTACTTTCTACGGTGTCATTTGTTTTATAGGTGGTAGTGAATGCCCTCTTGGGAGCGATTCCATCGATCATGAATGTGCTTCTCGTATGTCTTATATTCTGGTTAATCTTCAGCATTATGGGAGTCAATCTCTTTGCTGGCAAGTTCTACCACTGCATTAATACCACAACAGGGGACATGTTTAGCATCGATGAAGTTGACAACCAAACTCAGTGTGAAGAGCTCATAGAAAGAAATGAAACAGCCCGGTGGAAAAATGTGAAAGTCAACTTTGATAACGTGGGCCTTGGTTACCTCTCTTTGCTTCAAGTAGTAAGTGGTTGTTATTCCTAGAATTCTTAAAGTTAACTTCTTTTAAAAAAGAAAGAAAAAAGTTTACCTGTGCTTTCTTTTATGCTGTCTTATTTTTACTGGAAAAATACAACTAAGCTAAAATTTCTCAGAAGTGATTTCCCCCCAAAATACTTTTCCTTTTCTCATTCTCCCACTTCACAACAGAAGGTCACTTTGCCAAGTTTGTTCCAAATATTCTCCGCCATTTTTTTCATTCAAGCTTTAGGAGAAAGACCCTTGTTCTGTGGCAAAGCACCTGCTTTGTATGCAGAAGGTCACTAGAAGGTCACCCTGGCATCTTCATGTCAGACTGGGAATGTCTCCAGTCTGAAACCCCAAAGAGCAGCCAATGCTGAGCTAGGTTGACCAGTGATATAAGGTAGCTTCCTATGTCTTTTATGTTTTTGGCAGCAGACACCATTTTCCGACCACAGTGCCATGGAATGACACTAAGTCTGGGGCACAGTGAAGGGTGGAAAATGGTGGCCACGCATCTGACGCAATTGCTTCTACTGCTACAATCGCTGCTACCACTTTCACCAAACAACAGCAATGAGACCTTAGGAGGGAAAGAAAGAACTTGAGCTACTGACAGGTGAACCCCATCACCAAGAACCTGTTGGAGAACTTTCCCTCCTAAGAAAATTTGGTAAAATTATCTCTTCCCAATGCATCTGCACAGAAACAGAGTTGAGAATTTCAAGACGCTATCTGAACACACCTTAGCATTAAATTGAAGTGGGAAATCTGCCTACAGTGAACCAGCAGACTGTCTGATCTCAAAATGCATATATTTGCAACATTGCTGAGAAATCGGAACATTATGTCCAGGCAGTATTGAACTTTGATCTGAAATAGACACATAGGAGCACATAGTCCAGTGCAAATCTTAACCAAATCTTCAATAAAGCTATGATTATTTGTAAAATATGTACACAGAGGCATTCATTCATTAATGCATGTCAATGGCATTACCTTTTTATGTTTCAAAACGTTTTAAAAAGAAATTCTCCAGGGTGGGGTATTTCTGGCCCTCCAGATGTTGCTGGACTACAACTCCATCATATCTGACCATTGGCGAAGCTGGCTGGGCCTGATGGGAGTTGGAGTCCAACAACATCTGGAAGGCCACAGATTCCCCAGTCCTAACATACAGTTTGTAAAGTATTTTAAATCTTATTCATTCAGTTAGAAATTAATAGGATGTTGTCCCAGACCACTTTGAACGGATTTATCCAGCCCTAATACATACATGGTATGCTTTTGTTCCTCGGCTGCCAAATTGTTTATGAAGTGCAGGCATTAAAAAAGGTGTTCTATTTTCAGGCCACCTTCAAAGGTTGGATGGATATTATGTATGCAGCTGTGGATTCACGAAATGTAAGTGCACTACCATGGCATGAGCACACTTTTGCACTCAGATTTCACACAACTATTATTTCAATTCTAATTTCTCAGGGTTGGTTCCCCCACCCATCGCCGCTGCCTTTTATTTTGAAATTTGCTGTCTGCAGGCCCAAAAGGGCCATTACTTCTCCACGATTGATTTGTCTCTTAGTCTCCACTGGTTATCTTGCTTATTCTCCCTGCCTCAGTCTCCACTGCTACTTTCCGCTCTCTGATTGGTCTGACTTCTATTCGATCCTTAACTATAATAATAATTATAATAATAATTTATTATTTATACCCCGCCCATCTGGCTGAGTTTCCCCAGCCACTCTGGGCGGCTTCCAAACAAGTGTTAAAAACAATACAGCATGAGTCTGAAAGGTTCTCGTTAAGAGTTAGGAGGTAGATATTCAAGCACATTGTCATTGCTGAACAGCTGTGGGCATAAAAATCACTGCAAGATACCATTCCAAAAATAGGAATTTTATAACAGCAAATCCTGGGTAACAGTATAGAATTATATCAGGGGTACCAATGGGGTGCCATCCAGATGTTTTAGACTACAACTCCCATCATCCCTAGCCATTGGACATGCTGGCTGCGGCTGATGGGAGTTGGATTCCACAACATCTGGAGGGTCCAACATTGGATACCCCTACTTTAGATTATTATTTCTTTTTTTTAAAAAAAAGTTACCCTGCAATAATTTTCCATGTATTTCTTAGTGTAATTGGCATTTGTTGTTATCTCATGCTCCTTCCTTATTTGTTTTTCTCCACTCTCTCTCCCGTTTTGTGTATCTGCCATCTTCTCTAGTATTCCTTTAATATATTATTCTGTAGACCTCGATTACCTTTAACCAATATTTATTTATTTATTTATTCATTAATTAATTACATTTATATCTTTCCTGTCTGCCCTGGAGCTCAGTGCAGCTCCCATTTGCTTGCCCATTTGATCCTCGCAATGGCCCTGTGAGGTAGAGTTAGGAAAAGAGCCAGTGACTGCCCAAGGTCTCTCTCACACACAAAGTTTCATGGCTGAGGTGGGATTTGAAGCTGGGCATCTCCAGTCCTAGACCAGCACTCTAATCACGACTCTGTATAGAGTTAGCAAAAGCCATATAAGTCTAGATTGAAATCCAGATAGGTAATGGAACTAAGGTGGAGGAGCAGAGAGAGAAAATGTTGAATTATAACTCAGAGCAAAAAGATAGGTGAATGGTTCAATGTTGTGTACCAATATATTTCAGTTTAGAGTTTTCCATTTGTAGCTGTGAAGTCAAAATAGATTCTGGGGAAGCGCAGCTCTGTGGCAATTTTAAATAATTATACTGGATAATAGCTAATTATATTAAATGTTGGCTTAATGTATGTTTCCTTAAAATGTCTTTGTAGGTGGAGAAGCAACCTCATTATGAGGATAACCTGTATATGTATCTTTACTTTGTTATCTTTATCATCTTTGGATCTTTCTTCACTTTGAACTTATTTATTGGTGTCATCATAGACAATTTTAATCAACAAAAAAAGAAGATAAGTATTCTGTTGCTGTGTTCTGAACGCACTGTCAAGGGTTCAGTGATAATGATTCAGTGTCTGTTGTGCTGTGTTTGCTGTCAAGATTTACAACTGTGTTGTTTTTTTAAGAAGATTTTTTGTAAGGTTAGGTTCCCCCCCACAAAAAAAGTGCAGAATGTTCATTTCCAGCAAATCCTAAATCTATATCCGTAATCAAAGTGAAGTCACTCACTTCGGTTGAACCATATTAGTGAATGCTAATAGTTTGAGGGGCATGTGGGACACAGAGGGGGGAAATGTATCTGAGGTACACATTTCTTATGGACATCTTCTGAAGACACAGGAAAGCCTTAATGAAAATAGAGATTTAGGAGGGACTTTGTGACTATGTGGGGACGCGGGTGGTGCTGTGGGTTAAACCACAGAGCCTAGGACTTGCTGACCAGAAGGTTGGCAGTTCGAATCCCCATGACGGGGTGAGCTCCCGTTGCTCAGTCCCTGCTCCTGCCAACCTAGCAGTTTGAAAGCAAGTAGATAAATAGGCACCGCTCCAGCGGGAAGGTAAACGGTGTTTCCGTGCGCTGCTCTGGTTCGCCAGAAGCGGCTTAGTCATGCTGGCCACATGACCCGGAAGCTGTACGCCGGCTCCCTTGGCCAATAAAGCAAGATGAGCGCCGCAACCCCAGAGTCGGCTACGACTGGACCTAATGGCCAGGGGTCCCTTTACCTTGTGACTATGTGTACTTTATCTGCTGAATTTATTATTTTTCCAACTTCTAAAGGCAAGGCTTTTGATGAAAATCCCCAGGCAAAGCAGCTCTTATGCTTTTGACAGCCATACAATGTGCAGAAAACAGCAGGGAGGGATTGTAGAGCATGAGAACTAAATTCACTCCTTGCTAATGTCACCCAATGAGCCAGTTTTTGCACACAGAGAAGCAGCAGCAACCAGTGAAAGTAGACAAACCCATTAAAGACACCAGAGCCTGGATAGAAAATAAGTTGGCAACCCTTGTTTTGAACCTCATTACACTTAATAAATTAGGGTGCAATCTCAATCCCTTGCTGTCAGCAGCAGTAAGAATTCACAGAGCAGTGCAACCAGGGCTGCATCCACATTCTCAGATCAACCAAAGCAGAAGTGGGGTGGGGAAGTGGGGGATTCCCTTCCCTGCCTCCACTCCCAGCACTGTTCCTTCAGTGATGAAAGCAGACTCACGCAAAGGGAATGGCATACTAACATCCTTTCTCTGATCAAAAGAAAGGGGCCGGGATGGCCAGTTTTTGGAAGGGGGTTGCTACTATGTGACACATAAGAGTTCCCATAATAATAAAGGAAAGGGGGACTAGACTAGGGAATATGTATTTAACTAAGTCTTACTCAGTGTAGACCTAATGAAATTATAGGACCTCAGCAATCAGGTCGGTTGACTTCAGTTGGTGATGTTGGGCATGACTTACTTTCGTTCAACCCATAAACCTCTGAAAGCAAGGTCTGTGCCTTGTGCCTTGTGAACAGTTAGCCGCACTTTCTCCTATGCCGAGACCCAATGAACGTTGGTTGTTAAGTAAGAATAGATGCAAAAAATAAAAATAAAAAATGTTTGCTTGCTTAAAAAAAAAAAAAGAGGTATCCGGTTGTAACCAGGTTTGGTTTCATCCCTTTACTTTGGAGGTCAAGACATCTTTATGACAGAAGAGCAGAAGAAATATTACAATGCAATGAAAAAACTGGGGTCCAAGAAACCACAGAAACCAATACCAAGGCCAGCAGTAAGCCTCATTAAGTTTCCAACCATTATTTACTTATATATCTATCTATATATTAAATAACAATGTCGAGTTAAGTGGGAATGCAGTTGGAACACAGATTTACACTCAATCAAAATTATATCCAATGCAAGATTAAGAACGTATTTCTTAGGCCTGAGTGGGCACTAGAAAGGTGGGGAAGAAATATTGTATCTAAATAACCAGGGAACATAAGAGGATCCCTGCTGGATTAGATCAAAGGCCCATCTAGTCTACCTTTCTGCTCTCATGATAGAGGCCCATGGGAAGCCTGTAGGCAACACATACGCACTGCTATATGCTTCCTGTGCCATTTAGGTAAGGATTTAGAGCTCACACAGGGCAGCCATTGATACACTTCCTTCACATGCCAGTGTTGTCCTGTCCCACCTCCCAGGAGGGATAATACTGGAATGGGGAAAACTCATGTACCGTAGGGTCTTGTTGCATTACGGCAGAGTTGTGACTGTAAGCCACTCAGCAGCTCCCACTGTACTGAGGAATGGCCCTTAGTGCATCTAGATTTGGTTTTACCTTAAACAGTTTGCTGTAGAATGAATTACAAATGTTCCGTACAAGGTATCTACTGGTAAACTATGTAAATCATGAGATATTTCAATAAGACATTGTTTTCTTCATCTACAGAACAAATTTCAAGGCATGGTCTTTGATTTTGTAACAAAACAAGCCTTTGACATCAGCATCATGATTCTTATCTGCCTTAACATGGTCACCATGATGGTAGAAACAGATGACCAAACTGATGCAATGGAAACTAATCTATACCGAATTAATCTGATCTTCATAGTCCTTTTCACCGGAGAATGTGTCTTGAAACTGATTTCACTCCGCTATTATTATTTCACCATTGGCTGGAACATTTTTGATTTTGTGGTTGTCATTTTATCCATTGTAGGTAAGAAAAATTACAATTCAATAGAACATTAAAATGGTGGTTAATGAAAATTTTGGAAAGTTAATGGGAAATATGAAAAAAAAACTTTTCAATATCTTAATTAATCTCTAATTGCAATTTTCTGAATACTGTGGAGATCGTTTTCCATTTTAAATGGTGGGTTGCAATTTTTAGCATGCTATTAAGATTAGATGTTGCATTCCCTTTTTAAGTAACCTATTTATAAATTTTGTTTTTAGGTATGTTCCTAGCAGAGATTATTGAGAAATACTTCGTATCACCCACCTTGTTCCGAGTGATCCGACTTGCCAGGATAGGTCGCATCCTGCGTCTCATCAAGGGTGCTAAAGGGATCCGCACTCTACTTTTTGCCTTGATGATGTCTCTCCCTGCCTTGTTCAACATCGGTCTTCTCCTTTTCCTGGTCATGTTCATCTATGCTATATTTGGAATGTCCAACTTTGCCTACGTGAAGAGAGAAGTGGGAATCGATGACATGTTCAACTTTGAAACTTTTGGCAACAGCATGATCTGCCTTTTCCAAATCACCACCTCTGCTGGCTGGGATGGGTTGCTGGCTCCCATTCTCAACAGTGGGCCACCAGACTGTGACCCTAACAAAGACCACCCAGGAAGTTCAGTGAAAGGAGACTGTGGCAATCCTTCTGTTGGGATTTTTTTCTTCGTTAGCTACATTATTATATCATTTTTAGTTGTAGTAAACATGTATATTGCCGTGATTTTGGAGAACTTCAGTGTTGCTACAGAAGAAAGTGCTGAGCCTTTGAGCGAGGACGACTTTGAGATGTTCTATGAAGTTTGGGAAAAGTTTGATCCAGATGCAACTCAGTTCATAGAGTTTAGTAAACTCTCCGATTTTGCAGCTTCACTGGATCCTCCCCTTCTAATACCAAAACCGAACAAAGTTCAGCTTATTGCAATGGATCTGCCCATGGTGAGTGGTGACAGAATTCACTGCCTTGACATCTTGTTTGCTTTCACAAAACGTGTTTTGGGTGAAAGTGATGAAATGGATGCCCTTCGTGTTCAAATGGAAGATCGGTTCATGGCAGCCAATCCTTCAAAAGCTTCTTATGAACCAATTACAACCACATTAAAACGAAAGCAAGAGGACGTATCTGCTGTCATCATTCAGCGAGCCTTCAGGCGCTACCTCTTAAAGATAAAAGTTAAAAAAGTGTCCTGCCTATTTAATAAGGATCGAATCAAAGCTGGAGATGACACTCTTATCAAAGAAGATATGATCATTGATAAGCTGAATGAGAATTCTACCCCCGAAAAAAATGATATGACCCCTTCCACCACCTCTCCACCTTCCTATGATAGCGTTACAAAGCCTGATAAAGACAAATATGAAAAAGACAAATCAGAAAAGGAAGATAAAGGTAAAGATATCAGGGACAGTAAAAAATGAGCAAAGCGAAGGATTCCCTTTGTGACAAATTGTTTACAGCTTGAGAAAATAGAGTATTATTTCAAAAGGACTCCAAGTGGAGGTTTATGCCAAACAGACTGTTTTTGCACACACACACACAAACACACACACAAATATATCTATAAATATATATACAAATGTTATATATATACTTAAGGTCAGTGCCTATTAACAAGACAGTGACCCCCTCGTCAATCCCCATGCTGCTGTGTAAAACAGGATGGCAACTTTGACAGGAGGCTACTGTTTTTATTACCAGCTGACACTGCTGAAGAGGAAAGAAAAATGGCTACCCAGACTGTAGGGACCAGTACAAGAGGTGCAAACCTAGAATTTATGTGTGTTTAACATAAAACACTCAAGTACAATAACTGTATCCACTGTTTGCATTCCAACTGCCACCTTTTGCCATATTTTTACAAACAAACAAAAAATCAGTGTTGGTGAGGTTGTCATTTTTTTAATTCACAGGTTGTTTACTATTATATGTGACTATTTTTGTAAATGGGTTTTATGTTCAGGGGTGGGTGGGTTCAGGGTCAGGGGGACCATGAGGACCAGCTGTTCTGTCTGATTCTCGTGTACAGACAGAAGAAGTGATTTGCATGAAGGCATGCTGCACTTATAGACCATGCATGGAAACAAGTAAGACTTCTTTGCACAAGGGTTTTAAATACTTCCATGTTTCAGGATGGCTCCAGATTCTGAGGTGCTTAATAAAAGTATACATCTTTACGTCTCATCCTGACAATTCTTAAATGTGCCTGTAAGTCTCATAAACTCAACAGTTACTCGACAGAGGTATTTTCATCCCCTCTATGTACCGTTCCGTTGTCAAGTTGACACGCACGTAACTAAATTTATAGTTGGATGGGGAAACCGGGTGGGGTTTTTGTTTAAGTGTTCTTTAGGAAACAAAAATGTGTTTATCTGGAGCACTAAACTGGCCAAAAGAGGGGGGAGAAGAACCTGACATTTATAAGTTTGTTTTTGCTTTCTCCTGCAGTATTGTTTAGCCATCTTCTGCTCTCAGCAAGGTTGACACTGTATGTGTCAATGAGATAATGCTGTCTATGTAAATAGTTATTTTAACCCCGTGGTGCATGTTTGAGCAAAGGAATAATGACCTGTGCACAATATTTATTGCATCAAATATGTACCACAATAACTGTAGTTCGCAAGCCTTGAACAGGAAAATATGATGTATTCTGTACCATTATAAGTAGTTTGGAGGCTATCACTGATGCATGTTGTTTATCTTGCCTTCGCTGCTGTATTTTTCTTGGATTTGTTCAGAAATCTAATATGGGAAGCCATATGTCAGTGGTAAAAGTGAAACAAATTGTTTAACCAGATATCATTCCTCATTTCATCAAGCAATAGTTTTCAGCTATTCGGTAAAAAAGAAAAGAAAAGAAAAGAAAAGAAAAGCTTCTTGTTCTGCCCTTACTTTATTCTTCTCTTGAATTTTAAGTGAGTATTGTACAGTGTGTAGCCAGCTGTACACATCATGTTGCAAACTGCTTAAATCTGTTCAAATACATGGTTAGGATTTTCTAAGAAAAAATATAAATAGTGTACAGATGTCATTCAATTTTATTTTTCAGCATTTTGTACATAAATGGCAAAACAAAACTGATCTTCAGGTCGATGTCACAGGCAGTTCTTACTTTCTGTCCATAGCACTTTTTAATTGAAGAACTTCACAAAGTAGAAAAATAATGAAAGGCGAGAATGGGGGTAATGTTAGGTTTCTGGGTTACTTTTTTTTTAATTAGTACTGTATTTTTGCACACATCTTAATGTGAATTTTCAGATGGAGTCCAAAATGCACTTGCTTCCAAATAGCTATAACTTGTAATTGAAATGTGGTGGGAAAGATTTGTTTGAATTCCTAGCACTGCCTGCATAAGCAGTTAGTCTTATTATCCATAAAATCCTTGATCTTTTCCAGTGTTTGTTTACATAGACTATTCTTATTCTTGTTGATTCATGCTGCACTAGAAGTCTTCTAAATATTATATGCGGTTCTGCAATTATAATTTCTCCCCCTCCACAAGAACCAAGTAGCGAACTTGTATATCTGATCACACCAGGACATTTTCTTTTCCCGTATTCCATTCACAGGCAAAAATTAAATGTTAATTCCTCCTTTTACTGAAACTGTTGACTTTGTGTGTTGGTGAACTGCATGCAGGAAAATGCTATTACCATAAAGAACGGTAAGCCACATTACAGTTGAGCCAAAAGAATAAAGACTTCATTTTTTTTTTATTGTACTTGATGGTTCTGTCTTTGTTTTTTGTTTTCTTTTACTGCAATATATTTTCAGATGGCTGGAATTCTGACCTTAAAGAGATGTTCACAAATATAATAAAAATAAGAGGATTTTGATGTTTCAGTCTTAAACACAGTTACCGGAGCACATCACATTTGGCATGAGAATGTCACTGAAAATGGACTCCTTATGCTGATACACATCTGAGCCATAAAGCGCAGAATAGATGGACTCTTCCACTATAGTCCATCACTATATGACTCTCTGAATCTGTGCCCTTTGTGACAGATCATGTTCATTTTCATTATAAATGGCTAAACAGACTTTCACTTCACATTTCTTACCTCTTACAGGTTTGCATCAGGCATGCAGGTACTGTATGTTTGATGACTTGCAGCTTTATAAGTGAGCTGATTCCATGGGAATATTGTGCCTGAGATGGTATGAAAGTTCTGTCCATGGCATTTATTTATTTAAAAGGCTTTACCCCATTCTTTAGCTAGAACGACTCACAAAATATCTTACATATGATGAGTAACAGAGAATGGAGCCCTTCCCCATATGTTTACAATCAAGAAAACATCACACAAAAGGGCAAAAAGATGAGGGAAGAGGAAAACTTGCAAAGTCAGGACCTGGTTCTTACTATGCAAAATTCTTACAACGTGCATCTTAAATAGAATTAGTTTGGGATGAGCCAAATGGAGCTTATATTTCAGCAGAACTAATGGAGTGGGTCTTGTTTCCCCATCTTTTCCTCTCCTGCAGCAAGATGAAATAGTGGCTATTACATGTTATTTAGCCCATGAAACGCCAGTTTTGAAGGAAATGTTGACTTATTGTAGTCATCAAAATGAAATCATGCATGTGCAAAGGTGCCTTTAGATCACAGGTTGCCAATGCTTTTTGTCCTGTCAGCACATTTGCAAACTGGAGCAGCACTCATGGAACCACACACACACACACACACACAAAATATCACACATGCACCCACCCATCCAATAGTTAGGCTTGAATTGGGGGGGGGACACCAATTGGCTACAACAGAGTGGTTTCAAGCTTAAATTTTAACTGCAGACAGAGGGTGCCCAGGAACATGTTTGTGAGTACAAGTGCCCCATTCGGACACCCTCCTTAGATTACCAATATTTTATATATGCACCTTACAAATTTGCACTTTATACAGCCATTATTGTTATCTCTAAGAAATGGGATTTGGCTAAATTAAGCCTCTGTGCATATCCTTCTCATATCTATATAACACGTTGAGGTTGGGTTTTTTTCCTCCAGTTGGTTTTGCTTAATAATTGGTTACTATTTCCCCTGCCCTGCAAGATCAAAGCCTAGAATTAATGCAGCATTCTGATAAAGGATAGTGAGAGCATGGATGCCACCGCCCTGTAGCTTTGGGCAGCAGCTGTTTGCCAGTGACGGGGCTGCAGCTGCCTCCTGGTGACAAGAGTGATGACTATTCTGTAGACTTGTCATTCACAGCAGTGCCTAGAGTCAGACTGTGATCTCTGCACATCAAGACTGAAATGTGCTCACATCAGAATGAAGAGTGCTCTACTATGCATCCTTGTAAACAGAAAGATCCACAGGCCCCTTACAGGAAGAGATGTCACATGACAGACTTCTGGCCTGATTTCAAGGCTTACCTCAGCAACAAATATATTTCTGGGACAGGGCGGCTCGAGTGGCGGGGCTGAACACCACCCTGATTCAGTATGGTACAGTGTTAATACAGTGGTACCTCTGGTTACGAACTTAATTCGTTCCGGAGGCCCGTTCTTAACTTGAAACCGTTCTTAACCTGAGGTACCACTTTAGCTAATGGGGCCGGCTGTGCTGCCGCTCGATTTCTGCTCTCATCCTGAAGTAAAGTTCTTAATTCGAGGTACTACTTCCGGGTTAGCAGAGTCTGTAACCCGAAGTGTTTGTAACCCGAGGTGTTTGTAACCCAAGGTACCACTGTACTAGATTAGCAAAATTCATGGCGTGCAAGGGAGGGGTGGTGTTTCTTGTCACTATTTCCCACCTTTTTACAATTAGCCTTTCCACTCTGATCAAGTACAGCAATAATAACACCTAAGTTGCTTTGAAGATGACATATCACAAATAAAAATCAATGGCAAAAAAATACAGGGTGGGGGCAATCCACATTTTAGAGCAGCACAGCACTGGGACCCGATTGTTCCTACAATGCATCCAGCATTTTTATCCAAGGCCACCAGGGCCCATTCCAACTCCCTCTCTGTTTGTCTCTTTCCTTGATTGCCAACTCTTGAAATAAAAAAGCTGGCTCCTGGGTAGAACCTAGCAGCAGAACTGGGGCTACATGTTTTTGGTTGCCATACGTCCCAAATTTCCTGTACATAGCTGGTATTCAGCTTTCGTAAACAGCATCTAGGCTGAAATCCGGACGTATGGCAGCTCATGTTGGCAGTGTAGATTTCGGCAAACTTCATTGAAATTGGCTCTAAAACACTCAACTATGCCCCAAAAAGCTCAACAAGTTTTGTGTCTGGAGGACACACATGTATACGAGCAGTAATTATTGCATAAGCAAAGCAACATTAGAAATGCCTTTTTTTTAAATTGAAAGAATGATTTTCAAAATTACAATTGAATTGGGTGATAAAGGATGAATTGGATGCAGAGATGAGAAGCAACAACATGCAAGATTATGGACAGCAGGAAGGTTTGTCACCTGAAGGTAGATATGTGCATGTGTATATAATCTAATACAACATTTAAGGGGGGGATGACACACCCACCATATAAATAATATCAATATTGTCAGCTTGCCAGCTGCACACGTTGCTGCACTTAGCAGAAAAACACTCCCGGCAGCCAGCCATAAATTCCTTTCTTTATTTTCTTCAGACAAGATTACATGCCGAATAAACAAAGCGACCCGTCTCTCATGACGCGTTGCTCTAACTACTTTCTCTTTTCCCTCTCCCTCGAGACCAACAGAGCCAATGGCTCAGCCCCTTCCGTTTTCCCCTGTGACGTGGATCCCGTTCTCTCTGAAGCACCCCTTCCTCCCCAGACTCACTATCCTCTTCCCTGTCTTCTGAGGAGGACTCAGTGCTGATCAGTGGGGATCGTTCCCTGTATCCTCTAATTTTTTCCTCCCTCGCTGCCTGCAGTTCCCTGACAAATATTAAGTATACTGAAATAATGAACAAAAAATATACTACCCACTAATTAACAGATAACCAACTTCCCCCCTTCCCCTCCCCACCCCACCCAAAAGTCTTGGGTTTAATGTGTCAAAGGGTTTGTTTGTTTTTGTTCACTTGTTTGTTCAATTGGTTGTATGTTGCTTTGGGTTGCCCTGGGCAAGGTAAAGTGACTAACAAATCAAGTAAGTAAATAGTAAACTTAATTCAGCAAGATAAACAAAGTGACCAATAGGGAAAATGACAAAGAAAGACCATGTTGAAACTACTGAGTGCTGACAATGAACAAAAATAAACGTTGATAATCTGATTCCTCTCAATGAACTAAGGCCAGTGCTCACAAAATGGCTGCCAGAGGCAGAAATCTGAAAATTATTGCCTCTGTGGTCCAAACCAGCTTTCCTATGTGGGGATTTGCCACACACCCTGGGGTTCCCCCCCCCCCCATATCAGCAGAACCATTTCTATTATCAGTTTTAAGACATTTAAAGGTGTGGAGAAGAGCCTCCAAACATCTTGTCTTGCACAAAAGGAACACAAACAGGAGCAATTGAAAGATGCCCCCATTTGGCAGAAGTTTTCTGTGCAGCCACCCAAATCTTTTGGCCACTTTTTGATGTCGCTCCAAAACACTGATGCCACTTCTTACACTTTGAAGTGACTTCTACTGCTGTTAGGTTCGTCCTACTTGCATGTAGGACCCTGGTAGAGACACATGCCCGACTGGCATGTTATCTCCCTCCTAGTCAGTCATTCGGGAGCTTCAAAAGCTTTCTCCAGCCCAAATATCACAGCGACTGATACCAAGAAGCATCAGCACACTTAGGGATCCTGCAGAGTATTCGCAGTTCCCGTAACAGACTCAATAGCTCTGCATTTTGGCTAATCTACTTTATTTACATATAATACATTCAGAGCATTCTGACTTAGCTCCTTCCTCTTTCTCATCAGACAGCAAAGAAAAATAAACAAAGGACAATAGTCCCACATCACAGAACACAGTAATAAAAACAACCTATCGCTGTCACTTCCTACTATGCAGAATGAAAACATACACCGTCATGTGATAGAAAACAATTCCATGACTGCAAACACAGAGCAAGAATCCTAACAAATTACCCCCCCCCCCATTACTGAGGGAGAAAGTCCCCTCGTGAGATCATATGCCCTACCTTTCCACTTGTACATCTAGGCCAGGGGTGGGGAACCTCAGGCCCTCCATGCCTCTCTACCTTGGCCCTCAGCGTTCTCCCAAAGCAACGCACCCAGGCCACAACCACATGCTTCACTGCCCCACTTCACACCCTGGGTATTTTTGCTTGGTTTGAGCATGTCCTTGAACACGTGTTATCCAAAATAAATATGCATTCTGCACTTGGTTATAAAATGCTTCTGTCAGCTATCAGCACCCCCTGGCATGAACACAGACAGAAATGAATCTGGTTGTGGTGTCGTGAACAACTGGAAAACACTGGGGAAGAACAACTTCATGGCACTCTAAGGCAGTAATGTGAACCTACCCTCAGTTGTGTGAAGAAGCTAGCGTTCTGTACAAAGATAAAACCACATGCATTGCGCCATCTTCTTTTGCCTCTCTCTGGCCCTGCCCACCATCAGCATGGTGGTTGCACGGAAGAGAATTACGCATTCAGACTGAAAAAGCTTCCCTGCTGCTCCTCTACACTACTTTTATTGAGGATTTGCTCTTAGCAGATGCAATTAGCAACACTAATTCCTCACTGATTTCGAGTTGAACATTTTAGTGAGTGCATACCAGGGAGCCTTTGAGATCCCCCCTCAGCATAACTGCCCCTCAATGTTATTGGTTTTGCAGGAGTGAGCAAACCCAGTGTGTTCACTCAAATCTCAAATATCCCCTGGTTTTGCCAACCTGACAAATGTGACCGTATGCTCTCCCTGGTCATAATTGCTTCTTCAGCCTAATGGTTGTTAACCTTTGCTGGCAGCCATTTTGTTGAAGGCATGGCAGGCAAAGATTCCTCACAAGAAGCCCATCATTAAGCACAGACTCAGAGGAAAAAGAAGAAACAGAAGTCATTCATGGAGGAGTGGAGAAACCTCCCATGCCCTGGGTGCCTTAGTGTGGTCACATTAACACCGTTAATTTAAAGTACTATGATACTACTTTAAACGATCATGGCTTCCCCCAAAGGATTCTGGGAGCTGTTGTTAAGGGTGGTGAGAGTTCTTAAGAAACCCCTATTCTCTTCACAGGGCTAAAATTCCCACAGTAGTTTTTAACAATGAATCCCTCTTCCCAGGGAACTCTAGGAATTATAGCTTTGGGAGGGCCATAGAGGGTATCCTAACAGCTCTTAGCAGCTTTGCCAAATTACAATTCCCAGAATTCTCTGGAGGAAGCCATGATGGTTTAAAGTGGTATCATAGTGCTTTAAATGTGCAGTGTGAATGTGGTCTGCCAGTCTCCATTCTTGCCTCTGAAGACAGGAAGGGATATTTGAAGGTTTTACCCCTTCCCAGCAGTGTTAGAAAGTGAGATGTGAAAGCTGGGAGCTAAATGGCACCTTAAACCTAGGTTATGGGCTCAACAACGGAATGCCTAGGCGCACTTTTTTTATAAGAAGAATACAAAGCTGATAATGAATGAGCTGCAGCTAAAATATTATGTTCATTTTTCACATGGTCTAGTCCTTCCCCTGCCCACCCCCCTAATATTCTTAAGAGGGTCTCTTACCTAGTCTTCAGAGAGTAGCTGGAAGTGGGGAGGCAGAAAAAGGCCCTCTGTTCCTTCTACTCTGCAGTTTTAATCTGAAATCTTGGGCGCAATACTGGGCCCAGAGCTCAGAAACTGTTTGCACTAATGTTAGCTCACCAGAACTTCAGTGGGAAAGCTGGCTAAGCTTCTAAGCAGTGAGCTCTTAAACAAATCACTTCTGGCTCCCTCAAGAATGTATATTATCCACTTTAGACTTGTTGGCAGAGTAGCTTGGACTTGGTTTTGCCTCAGTATCTGCTGCTAAACTGCTAAACTAAGATAACCCTTTTTTTTAAACCACATTAGGTTATCATATGCCAAAAAAGGTTTTCTCCAGGCCTTATTAGTGATGTTATTTGATGTCTTTGCCCCAACATTGACAGTTATATTATTTTTCCATATAACAAAGCCATCATATTTCAATATTTTGAAAAGTAGTACATTTCTCAGGGGAAATTTACCATTTATAAATTTTCTGCCCACTCCGGAAGACACTGCTTTTGCCGACCAAAATAAGTCAAGCATTTCTGATATGAGAAATTTAGACAAGGAATGGTTTCCCAGCAAACACTCTCAGCAAAAACTGAGATACCATAACCGACTTTTTGCAATTTCTATGGCAACCAGAATTTATCTGCAAATGAAAAAGCAATGTGGGATCATTTTTTTGTTGCAACAAAATAATTGGCTGATCCAAGCACAAAAAAGGAGGAAGGACATCACAAGGTTTAAATATTAACCAGAAGTATTCAAACTGTAGAATCACAACATGTGTATAACTTTCCACACAAAGCATATGCCTTCCTTTTAATTCTATGGCCAGTTAGTACAAAGAGCTAGAAAATGGCAAACATATAAAGGTTTCATTTACTTCAAGGTGTCATGTACTTCAACTGCCAGCTATTCACAGCTATTTTTAGTTTTCCAGCAGAAGTCAAAATATAACATGCAGTTTTTAAGAACAGGAACTAGTTTCATTGACATTAATATGCCTAATATGAGGCCTAATCAGTCATTCAGAGCTTTGTACTGCTTCTAGTTGAGGAATAGCCTAAATGTGAGGTCTGAACTAAATTCTGGTCTGTTCAGACTTAACTTCTCCCAGAGTTTTGTAATTAGATTTTTTAAAATCTCTCATATTAGGGGTTGTCAGTCTTTTGGGTCCTACAGGCACATTTGCAAATCAGAGGAACTGTCATGGGCATTGTGCGCATGCTGCAACTGTCCCATCCCATGAAAAGCACACACCCCTCCCCACACCGTCATCAGGCTTTAAAAAAAAAAAGCTTTCTATTAGCTAAAGAAGGCTTCTTCCAAGCCTAACATCAATGTGGTAGGGGACAATGCAGCTGCCAGGAAAGACCTCTACAGTGGTACCTCGGGTTACAGATGCTTCAGGTTACAGACGCTTCAGGTTACAGACTCTTCAGGTTACAGACTCCGCTAACCCAGAAATAGTACCTCGGGTTAAGAACTTTACTTCGGGATGAGAACAGAAATCCTGCGGTGGCAGCAGCGGGAGGCCCCATTAGCTAAAGTGGTACCTCAGGTTAAGAACCATTTCAGGTTAAGAACAGAGCTCCAGAACGAATTAAGTTCTTAACCCGAGGTACCAACTGTACAGCAGAGCACTGTCATTTGACTAAGTCGAAACCAGGCTTCAGAGAAAGAACAATGCAAGCTAACAGAGAAGCATGGATATAAACTGCGAGCACACGTGCTGAACCCTGTCTGTGGAGCCTACCCCACCCCCCAAAGAATGAGACGAGAGACCAAAGTATGGGTTCAAATTGGCCACAACTTTATTGAACTTCAGAATGTGAGAAACTTGGCATAGGCCTTGGCATGTAACCCTCTCAGCCCGAATGGGTCTGAGGATGTGCAGGGCAATGGGGTGCAGTGGGAGGGGTCTGTAAAGCACAAACTTACACAGCGTGCCCTCCCACTTTACATCGGCCGGGAGTTTGACCTACATGCCGCCGCTCTAGGGACATGCAATCAACCCTTTAATGGGCCCTGCAAACGCCGACACATGGGGGGTACATGAAATGCTCCCCCCCCCAACTCGAAGATAGACTAAAGGATACCTTGCCAAGGCCTAAAAACTGCCAAAGTTGTGATGAAATACTATGGGGAAGGCGAAACCTGCCAATGCAGGGAAAATTCCTTCCCGGTTCTGAATACAGCAACCATCTTACGACCATGGCAGCGCCTGCTGACCTGGAACACAAAATATTAGGCTTCAAGAAAATATTATTAATTTGGAAGAAGAGGAGG
Source organism: Podarcis pityusensis (assembly GCF_964106645.2). Taxonomy (NCBI): domain Eukaryota; kingdom Metazoa; phylum Chordata; class Lepidosauria; order Squamata; family Lacertidae; genus Podarcis; species Podarcis pityusensis. The sequence goes on from NC_138028.1 coordinate 110,581,493, forward strand.
AAACAAAGTGAGGTTTGGCTGAAGGGGTCGGCCTCTTTTCCCTTGGCCCTCGCCCCACCTCCAGCCAGCCGTCCATTGTCCTCCCAGGCCGGGGGCGGGACGATGGCCACCCTAACGCAGGTGAGAGGCACCTGACCAGATAAGCCTGCTTGGTGTCGCAAACCCCGCCCACCTGTTGGGAAGGGAGGGCGGAAATTATCGTTATAATAGGCAAGGCATGCAACTTCCTTTTCCAGGATACTGTCATGGGAGCAAGAGGATGGCACTGGTGGTAGTCATATAGCTCACATTTGGAGGCGTTTATGAAAATTTTCTGAACAGTCAACAAAGGAATATTCCCTGCAACCACGTCCTCAAACATTCTAGTGAGGAAGAAATGTGGACTTCTTATCTGGGTGGATGTGATGGATTTAGCAAACCGTCCTTCTCTCTTTTGGCAAGCTTTCTGCCCAGCATTTTTGCCTTAGGTAGACCTCAGCCACAGCAACAGAGGTTATGACATGGTTCTTTATGGGCAGCAGATACTGACAGACACACAAACTGTACACAAGGATATGCAAAAAATAATAATAATGAAACCAATGCTTTCTTTTTGGTAACTGTGAAACCCATTCATGTGGCCTCTCCCAGTGATGCTGTCCTTTTGTAAAGAAACTGATGAAAATCAAGTTTGGTGACCATCGCACTAAATTTGTTTCTCAGGACTGTATGTCCTTGAAAATTAAGAATGGCAGCTGAAATATTTCAGGATTTCAGAATGGCAGCTTTAGTGTTGCAGCTTTTTTGGTTGTCCATTGTGGCTCTTTGGCATGCTTTTGAGAATTCTGTGCACTGGGACACCATGAATTTTTTTTGTACCTTGAAGGTGGTTTGTTTTTTTTTAAAATCCCCATATAAATTATTGCAGCTGTGATTCTCATTCTTGCAGTTTAGTTGTTATCACCAGTGTATGTATATTTTCCTCTAATCAGATGATGCCACAAAAAGTTTAATTAGTCTCGCCATATTGCTCCACCTCTGAAATAGCTTATGAAAAAGCCCCAAGGGTGAAAACAGTTGGGTTTTATGGACATATATTATGTATTAATCATTACTTTTAGAGTCTATAAAATTTAACAGAGAATAAAATATTCTCAATGAGTTTGGTTAACTGTCCTCCAATAATTTTGAAACAAGACCTTCATTTCATATTCATTATAAAAATAAATAAATATTTGAAAGTTTCAGTCATGTCTTCAATCGATCACTAGGTGTCACTCCATTATCATGCCCATGCTTCGTTTGGTTTGAAGTTTGAAAGGAGATTTAAAGGAAAGTATTTATCCACATTTGAGTGTCGTGGATTGAAGCTATATACAAAAGCTATTCACGGAAAATAGTTTGAGTAGCATATGTCATTCTTTGCCTTGACCATCTAGGAATACTCCCCCCCCCTCGTCTCTCTCTCTCTCTCTCTCTCTCTCTCTCTCTCTCTCTGTGTGTGTGTGTATTTTGACAAATAGGATTGCTAAAGCATTTAATCTTATCAACACTTAATGCAACTATACATGGGAAGTTCATAATTCATTTATTTCATAACTGAACAGATGACTTACACTTTTATAAGTAAGTACAAATGTGAAGTTAAGAGAAGCTTCGGCTTAACAAAAAATGACAGATGAAAAACAACACATCTCAACCATTGTTGCAATCTGTTGACAGGAGGCTGCCAATGTTAAGTGTATTTAGTACATATCATTTGCTTCACATATCAATTAACCGCATGTATAAATCTATCTCGTGGAAATCAATGGCTGTATTATGCAGTAAGCCCCACTGAATTTAGTAGGAATTATTTCTGAGTAAAGATGCACAGGACTGCTTTGTTTCAGAGCAATTCTTTGTGTATTTTCTCAGACGTAAGTCTCAAGAAGGACTTCAAATGGGCTTACTCCACAGTAACTGTGTTTAGGGTTGTATCCTTCATGTATCAGAATAACAAAGGATACACACAGACATTTTCTCACTATCTTGTTCAATTTTCCAGGTACAATTAGGACACAGATTCTGTTGCAGAAGTAATGGGCTAGGCTATGCTATACAGTGGTACCTCGGGTTATGAACTTAATTCGTTCCGGAGGTCCATTCTTAACCCAAAACCATTCTTAACCTGAGGCACGCTTTCGCTAATGGGGCCTCCCTGCTGCCACTGCATCACCACGATTTCAGTTCTCATCCTGGGGCAAAGTTCTCAACCCAAGGTACTACTTCCGGGTTAGCGGAGTTTGTAACCCAAAGCATTTGTAACCCGAGGTACCACTGTAATGAGATACAGAAAGTTATGCCAAATCTAGATAATCCTATCCATGGTGCTTTGGGAAGAAAACATGTCACACTGTTCAGGGACAGGTAACTTTTGCTAATCTACTTGGCACACCTGTCTTTAAATACAGGTCTAGCAGGACTTCCAGCTAGCCCTATAATGCCCTTGAAATAATCATGGGGTGCAGCGGGTCATATCGCATTAATGAAAACAGCATGCTTTGGAGACATGTTTTTTATCCATCAGTGTGATGGTCGTTGTTATCATCTCAGCTTTTCAATTTCCCTTCCCTAAATTTTTTTGGGTTATTCTGCATAGTGAGTTTAATGCATTATAACTACTGTACTCTGGTTCAAAAAAATGTTTGTTCTTTCCCTCTCTTTCATCCTGCAAACTCTTGTCTCCAGTCTTCAGGCTAGGTTTAAGAAATGGGTCAGCTTTGGGATGCATGTGCTAAAGGCTGCAAAAGAAAGCCAATTGCTACGTCCATGAATCTTGTAGATATTTGACATTTTCAGTTTATGCCCTTGGAGTCTGGTCTGACTTGCAGTGATTATGTGCCCATAGGCAGTTCACCTTGCATGTCCTTTTGTGTCATCTTCTGAACTTGTCGCTGTATGTCAGCATTAGATTGCAGCTATAGCTCAAGTCATATTCCTGGCTTCTCTTTGACTGTATTGATTCAGTCCGGTGATTTGAGAATAGCTGATGTTGCCTTTATTCAAGGCAGGGATTAGGGAGGGGACAACACAAATAATTACAGACCTGTTAAGGCGGATAAGGGTCTAGAACATGTATGAAAGTTGTGGGTGGGCAGGATATGTGGAAGAGGGGAGTTGTAAGGTGCCAGACTAAATCTGAAACTCTATTTTTGTTCAACAGACCAACGGAAAGTGGTGATTGACACTTCACGCTTACCTGGCTGCAAGGATGTCCCATTGAACTCAGCAGGACTGACTTCTGAGTAGTCATGTGTGCAGGAATGCGCTGTGAGCCAACTGGCATTTTTGAAGAACGTGGAACAATACCAGATTGGAACTTAACCATAGGCAAATTGTTTTGTATCCGTATGCGTTAATGAACTGGTGAAAGGGAAGAGGACAAATATTTTTATTTAAAGGCTGGGTATTTAGGGTAAGGGACAAAAAGTCAGTTAAGTTTCTCAGGGATCAGAATTAGGTCCTAATATATCTACTTACTTTTGGTGGCCTTAGAAGAGAAATAGGAGTGTGTTGACGTGACATTGCTAAAGCGTGTTCTCCATAATAGAAAGCACGTGTTGCGGTGGGGGCCAAAAAGGCCACCCCACTGTTGTTGGGCAAATTGGCCACATGCTGTGATTGGGCAAGGAGTGTTGCTGGGGAGAATGTTATGTTGCTAAAGTGTGGGAGGGGTCAGAGGTCTTAAATACAGGGCTCACAGCCTGGGGCCTTCTCTTGGGCTGCGTGCACCGGATCACCCGCCCACCCTCCCTGAAAGGGGGGGGGGTTTCGTTGTCCTCTGACCTTGCCTGTCATGGGGTCATCTGCCTTGGGGCAGGGGCCTGGTAGGAATTTTGTCCATTTGGCTGATTGGCTTTGCCATTTGGTTTTTGCCTACTGCGTAGCAAATCGTCACAACTTGTAAGGTTGGCGGTTAGGCATTGGTTAAAATTGGTTGGTGGAGGGGTAAGTGCCTACCCCTCCAATGGTGGTGCGTAAAGGGAATTCCATTAAAGGAATCCAGGGGCTTGCCATTCTTTTCGTCCTTGTCCCTGGCATCGGACTTGGGCCATGAAAGCCACCAGGAGCATGAGTGTGAGAAGTGAGGGACTGAGGCCCAGCTTCATTTTCTCCCCAAAAATTGTTTCCCTCACTGGCTTCCGCTGGAATCCGGAAGTCAGTTCTGTCCCTGGGGCAAGGGCTTCCGCTGGAATCCGGAAGTCAGTTCTGTCCCTGGGGCAAGGACAGATAGTCGTAACCAATGCCTAAGCAACCACTCACGTGTGTGTATTTAAATAAAGTTGTGGCCAAATTCATGCCAAAAACCTTAAACAAAATTGATGTGTGAAGTGTGAGTTATTGGGATGGCCTGGGGGACCTTGACGCGCAAGGCTTTTTTCACTCAAGCTGGTAAAGATGCTGGGCAGAGAGAGAGAGAAGGAAGCGCATGTGTGGCTGCACATAGATGAAGTGCGTGAGAAACGGGGGGCGGGGGAGAGAAAGATGCATGTGTGTCTGTGATCTGTATGTGTACATATGTGTATATGTTTGGTGGGGCCACCTGGCACCGGGGAATGCTGTCTCTTATTAGAAATCAACACCATCGTAGGTATGGGAGAGAGAGAGATGAGAGACTCAGAGAGAATCAATATTGTATTATTTCCTTAATCAGGACCAGCAGGGCATAAGCTGAGTTCCTACAGTAAACATGAAGTTGTCTGGGGCCAGGGAAGCAGCAATGTATGCATTCTAATTTTGTGTTTTGCCATGCTGCCCATGTCAGCCATCTTGTGCTATGCAGTACCCCCTGTGGCAGCCATTTTGTGCCTATCACCAACAACACTTTGTCAAAATTTGAAATATGCCCATTGGTCCAAAAAAGGTTGGCAGCCCCTAATCTAAACTTTCACTCAATAGCTGAAGCAAAGAGTAGGAACAATTCATATTCTCTTGTAAATCTAGCAATGCCAACCTATGTGGTTAACATTGCATTAACATGTGCATTTCTTAATTTGCAGAAAATTTATTACTTCATGGACTATTAAACAAATGGTTATATGAATGGTTATGAATGACCGTGATCAGATGTATGCTTACAAATGGCAGGGAGAAATAATGTAAGCAAACTGCATCAAAGTTGCAAAGTGCGCTGTCAAAGGAAATAAAAAAATAATGTTTGGTTATCACATAGTTTCTATTCCTTTTCATATAAAAACACGGTTGCATTGAGATATCTCTTTGCTGATGTTAGAGAATATGACATGCAACAATTGCATAAACTTAAAGCAACAATAAACACTTATGTAAACATTTCTGAATATGCTAACCAAGTGTTGAAGTGTATACACCAGAATTATGACAAGTATTACAGATATGGAATTATGTACAGTAACATGCATTGTTTAGATTGAGGACCATACATAAAAGGTATTGTATCAATACCATTTAGAATTTATAGGAAGCGGGGAGGTGGGAAGCAGGAAAATAAAAATGTGTACTTCATACACTCTAGACTGTGCTATGAACTATGGCTATTGTTCTACCATATGTCTCATTGTTTGTGTTAGCAATAATGTCACACATGACTGCATAAAAATTGTCGTGTTTCTTTTGGCCTCTTGCTGCTTTTAATTTTTCTGTCAGTTTTCTCCCAATAATGCTGTTCAGTAAATTGCATTATACCATTGATCCGTAGTTAATCATAGAATCGTAGAATTTTAGAGTTGGAAGGCAGTTGGAACCATAACAATAATTGTAATGATTTCCATGTCCAGGCAATAGTTCTTGCAGCAGTTATTTCCCACTGGTGTTTTATTGATTGATTGAAAATAAATATTGTGGGTGCAATCTGCAACATGTTCTTGACACCGTAATAGTGTGTTAGTGGTGGGTTTATTCTGCTTCAGTTTGTTCTGCGATGCTTCTCCAATGCCACATTATTGCTGTAAGGGCGGGCTATAGCACAACATAGGCAGAACAAAAATTAATAGGAACATTTGTGGTGTAAAGTGTTACAGGAATTTAAATTACTACATATGACTAGGTTGGGTCCATTAATGTCAGCTGGTCTACCCTGAGTAAAACTTATTTGAATGCCACTCATTACAATAATGTCTTTATGCAATATTTCTCATATATCATGCCATATCAATAGCCTGAATGGAATTATTGGATTCCCAGGCATTTGGTGCTTCAGTGTCTGGAGTTGCTGACTGCATTGCTGCTTTTTATATAAAAGTACCTAATGTTTCTAGTCAGGTTCATCAATCAAAATTTTCCATTGCAGCAGAGGGAGGGAGTAAAATGCACTGTTGAATGCTTTTATTCATTTCCTTTCTTTTCTTTTTAAAAAAGATAATACTGCATTTAGCTTGCTGATATAACAGGGATTTAAAACAGAACCTGCAACCAGTTTTTAAATTATCCATACGTTAGTGACATCAGGGCTGGATTCCCATTCATGGAATTTCAGCCACTCACTTTTGGGTAGCTTCATTAAAACAGTAAGGCTGCTGTGGGCACTGGTTTGCTGAAATTTACTGCGTGAAATCTGGTGACTGGTGTGATGGCTTCATGCAAATGATTAATTTATTGATTTGCATCCAAACACTTTGCCCATATTTCTAGTTCGCTTCCTGCTGCCTACCTACAAAGCGTTCCTTGGCTGACAGGATGATTTATTTTGGACATAGAAAACAATAATACTGTATCGGTTCCTTAGCAATAGCTAACTAGGGAAATGTTTGGTTTGGCCATTTTCTCAGTGCAGAAATCCCACCTCTTCCTATTTTTGGTTTCAGCACGTTTTGCCTTGGCTTTGCTTATCTTCCTTCTCCCCACCCCCTCCCCAGCGTGGTTTGCACAGAACTGGGTAGAAGGGAGGAGGCAGAGGAAGAGAGAGCATTCCAGAGGATGCCAGGATGTCTTGTCTCTGATTGGCTGACCACCGCTCAATGGCTGGTGGAAGAAGGAGTGAACCTTTCAGTCTGCCTTGACGGAGCTGAAATAACAGAATCCCGATCACAGGTAATTCAAGGGGGTGGGGGAAGGGAGAGAGGACCGAGCAGATGGTTTTGTTGTTCTTGTTGCACAAGTCCTTGAGCATTGTCTGCGTCGTATAAAATGCTTGCGTGCGCATTTGGTGTAGCCTGCGCAGTGCTAATGGCTTTCAGGCAGTTTAGCAATTTGCTAGTCTTTCCCGTGTGTACATCTCTTCCAGTAAGCAATCCATATACAGTAAAATCTGTAGCTCATCCAAATCTCTCTGGCAACTTTCTTAACGTGTGAGCTAAGCTGTCAGTCTTAAGTGAAGGGGGAGCAGTTAGGGCACACAGATAGCGTGGTGCACAGTACAAAGCTTTTGCTGCACTGTAGATATTATGATCACTGCAAAAAGACAAGTGCTGGGAAATCAAAGGAGTGTTTCTTTAGGCCTAGGAAAAAAGGCACTGAATTCGATGATGTAACATTTGATCAAGATTTGGGCTCTTTAGGCTGTTAATTGAGAAATGTGCCATTGGAAGAAGTGAGGAAACAACTTCTAGTGGTCAGTGGCTTTAACGGGTTTCATCGTGCTTTCAGTTTTTGAATGAATATCCCATTCCCTCATAATTCGTAAGGGAAATGAAAATACAATCCTTTTAGTTTCCCTATTCAAAATAAGCTATTTAACAGTTTAGTGTACCGCTTAGTGTGGATTACTATTGATTTGAAACACCACAGATTTTCTAGCACTGATATTTCAGTGGCTAAAACCAGCAGAAAAACACATCAGCTCGCCATGTTTGCTGTTCGGTGCTCTAATTTAAATCATGGCAATGAACAATATTGGTTCAGCGGTTAAAATTGGGTTATTGTGCAACTACATGTATGGGGACAACATACATAGTTTTCCTAGGAGCGCTGCCAACTCCTGGTATAATTTGGAGTGGGAGCTTATATCTAATGGTGCTGCTAACACCAAGGTTGCAGGTTTGATTCCCGTATGGGATAGCTGCATATTCTTGCATTGCAGGGGGTTGGACTAGATGATCTTCAAGGTACCTTTCAACTCTACAAGTCTGTTATTCTATGAATGTGCCTGTATAGTGTCAAAGAGCTGCCTATTAAAATGGGCAAAATATTGTACTGTATTGCATCAAAAGTGTGAATATTTTAGAGACCAAAATCATGCAGCAGGAAGCTGAAGATGTGAAGTAATATGCCCTCCCTTTATGTAATGGCATTTCTCGGTACTGAAACTGGTGCATTTCCCAGTTAATGTATCAAAATCAAAATGCTGATGGGAAACATTCTATATATGAATAATAAATTAAGGAAAAACAAATGCACAATAATGTACAATTCATATGAAGAGTGATTCTGGTGGGCATGCACAAAAAAACTGCAGTGAATCCCAGCTTTAAATGTGAAGGTGGTCCTCATTCTTTAATCTTCTTCTGTGTGCCATAACGTAGTAGATCTCATGCTTTGCATACAAATGGTCCCATGCCAAAGATCCCTTGTATCACCCACCTAATACAATCTGTTTCCAGAGGTAGGCAGGATCTTCACCCAAGAGAGCCTCTGCCCCTCAAAACAGACAGTAATGGCTAGATGGACTGACTACAGTGGTACCTCAGGTCCAACTTAATTCGTTCCGGAGGTCTGTTCTTAACCTGAAACTGTTCTTAACTAATGGGTCCTCCCGCTGCTGCCACGCGATTTCTGTTCTCATCCTGAAGCAAAGTTCTTAAACCGAGGTACTATTTCTGGGTTAGCGGAGTCTGTAACCTGAAGCGTCTGTAACCCGAGGTACCACTGTATAAGTAAATTCTTGCAAATGACAAAGGCCATATTATACATTATGCAGGCCAGAACACCAGCACTGCTTGTATAGTTCTCATTCAATTAGGCACTGCAATGTACAATGTTGCGCTGCACACCCATTGTTTTTAGCCCAGGATTATTCTGTGGGCAGGGTTCAACTAATGAGCTCTCTGGAAGTCAATGCAAAGACTTCTCTGGAAGTCAATGAAATGGCACAACATGGCTCTCCGACTTCTCCACCTACGCACCTCTGTATCCTCCCCTTCCCAATTGGTTTGAGGGATCAAGGGAACCCCCTGGAACAGAGTATGGGGGAAGAGAGGGCAGATCATTCCACCAGGCAAACAGAAATGCTTTCGCTCATGGCATGATGCGCTTCACTCTACTTTGAATGCCTCCCTTTGAGCCTGGGAAAGCTGCCTGCTATCCTCTGTACTGTGCATAGTCTTTGCTGCTACTTCTTTTTAATGTATATAGAATATTATGTCTAAAAGAATATTCACATTTGCAAAGTATAGCGCGCATGCACACACAGTATTTTGATAAATCTTTATCTTCTTTTGTTGCTGGTTCAATAGAAGGGAGCTCCTAGTGACTTACAGTATATGGTAATAATCCTTAGAGCAGCCTTGACCAACCTGGTGTTTTTCAGAGGTTTTTGACTACATGCCAGTCATCCCAGACCATTGTTGATGCTGCCTGGTAGCAAAGGAGTTTCAGGCTGGATCTAGACACGTTTAAAAAAACGTTATAGTGGTACCTCGGGTTAAGTAACCTGAAGCACCACTTAGCTAATGGGGCCTCCTGCTGCCGCCGCACCGCCGGAGCACGATTTCTGTTCTCATCCTGAAGCAAAGTTCTTAACCTGAGGTAATATTTCTGGGTTAGCAGAGTCTGTAACCTGAAGCGTATGTAACCAGAAGCGTATGTAACCCGAGGTACCACTGTACAGGAAAACACATTATAAAGCTCATAATGGAAAAAAAGATTGAGAGAAGTCTAAAAGAAAAAAATCCCACAAGGAGAAGAAAAAATCTGGGTATGAAAGTATTTAAAAGGACATTACCCCATCCCCCACCACATAAACACACATGTGGGAGAAGTGTGGGAGGGCAATTAAATATTAAAAATACATGGGGGAGAAACCCAGCTAAATATTAAATGTGATCATTATTTAGTATTCCTGTTCAACTTTGTCAAAAGCAGTGGTCCAATACTTCTTTCAAAATCCTGGCATTTCCCTTCCCCTTTCTGCCATCCCCCCCCCTTCATACGCCACCTTTTTTTCAATTTTTTCAATTTACAGATAATTTTAATGGATCCCCCTGTTACTTATAATGCTTACCTTTTTATATTTCAAATGCCTTTATTAGTATTCAGTTTAACATTTATCTGTTCAGAGTCAGGCTGCGTATACTACCCCATTTGTAGCACCAAAAAACCAACCAACCAAACAAACACCATTTTCCTCAGTCAGGAATAATTCATGCTCATCTGCAATTTGCTACTTTCCATCTAGATTGAGTCTAGATCCTGGCATCCTCAAGTGTGGGTGTGGTCACCTGATATGCATTTGAAAACCTTCCGCTTGATTAGCTTATCCACATCATTTCCTCCCTGCACCTGCCTCAGGTGAGAGAATAAGGAAGTGGTAATTCCACTCTTGGTATATTCTCACCCCCAATGCCATTGGACAGGTGTGGCTCCATTGCCAGGCCCACTGACATCTGCTTCCCCATTTTCAAGTGGACACATTGTAGTAAAGTAATGCAGAATCGAGCTTTTATTTTCAGAATGAAACCAGTCTCTCAAGAAGCACATTTTAGGGGCAACAAATATGCATTAGGTCCAGATTGTGTGCGGCGGGGGCGGGGGGGAAATGGTACTCGATTTCCATTGATTCTAGAATAAAATGACACGTGTACACAGTCTGTGAGCCTCTTCTCTGACTCCGCTTCTCTTCCCAGCAATTCCCAAACTCGGCTCTCCCACAAGCCCGAATTCAGTGACTAGGCGCCGTGTGGGAGCAGCTCCCGTAATCAAGAGAAATTGGTAGAAACAGATCTTAGTTCAACACATATTTCAATTATTCAGTTTCCTTGGAAACCTTCTACTGCAGATGGATTTGCCTTTCTATGGCTAAAAATATCCATCTAGCCCCTCTTACAATAACAAGGAACCGAGAAGATGCAGAACAGGGGCTACGCGCAGCATTGCCACGCTAATTTTCAAAGTTCTTTAATAATTGTGTGATTTCTTATCCTGTGCTACCTTTCTTATCCTGTGCTACCTTTCAGTGCTGCTGGCAAGCATTCATCCGCCTTGTAGAATGGAGATAAGCCCACCAGCCTTGGCTGCAGTTCCTACTTGGGAGGGTGGGGAGAAGGGAGTGCTTGTGTGGGAGGCTGGGAGATAAAAGGTTCCAGTAGCTGTGAAAGTGGGTGGTAAATGTAGAAAAAGGAACTATTGCAGCTCTCTGAAATCCCTGCATTGCTCCTCTCACACAAAAGATGCCCGCTTCCATTCATTTAAGCAGCAACAAAGTTAAGCTTTGTCTCAGAACCTTTAATATCTGTGTGTGTGTGTTTGTTTTGGCTAAATGGTGACAGTCTTCTTCCTGCACAATGCTGAAGGTTTACCGATTTACAGTGGTACCTCGGGTTAAGTACTTAATTCCTTCTGGAGGTCCGTTCTTACCCTGAAACTGTTCTTAACCTGAAGCACCACTTTAGCTAATGGGGCCTCCCGCTGCTGCCACACCGCCCCCGCCCAATTTCTGTTCTCATCCTGAAGCAAAGTTCTTAACATGAAGCACTATTTCTGGCTTAGTGGATTGTGTAACCTGAAGCGTATGTAACCTGAAGCATATGTAACCTGAGGTACCACTGTAATTCCTGTCTGGGGGCAGTTCTTGCATTTTCTGCATGTGGGTTTTAATAATATTTGGGTTTGATCCAAACTAAGGCCTGGGAGTAACAGTAGACACAGTTAGGATTGCATTGTTGGTCCCTGTTAGACCAGAGGCAAAATGACCAGTGGGAGAAGGGCAGAGAGAAAAACGCCATGGTACACCTATCAGCACAACTGGACACCTTAATCCATCTGCCCCAGCTGCAACAAAACATATCTCTTCTGTATCAGCCTCTACGGCCACAGCAGGCGCTGTAACTCTTTAATGGTTTGACTTCACCCCCAAAGGCACACTCTTCCATTGTATCTTGAGACAGATGGATACCAACCATACATTAGTCATATCTAGAGAAGACCCATTGCAAAGAAAGTTAGCCAGTCATCCCTTTGGTTTCAGTATTATTATTATTATTATTATTATTATTATTATTATTTACTGTTGATTATTAAATTTGTATACCAATGACCAGTAGAGCTTACGATGACTAAGTAGATGTGACTACGGTAAGTCTGGATCCAATAAAATAGGGACATTTAACTTCATTTATTTCAGAGGGGTTACACACACAATGTTATATTTCATTGATCCTGCTCTTTATTGATTTTTTAAGTACTTGTAAGGCTGAAATCCTATAGTAAGGAGGAGATGGGGGGGGGGAGAGAGAGAGAGTGAAGGCAGCTGCAGCACCTAGTTCAGCCCCCTGCTAGACTTCTGCCAGGAGGTGAATGCAAGGGTGGAACAGTGCTGTTGCTTTCCTCTGTCCTTTTCCTTCTCCCTACCCCACCCCACCCATTTCTCTCCCGCTGGAAACCATGAGTCACTGAAAGAAGTCTCTTCACATATTAGATGAGATACAGAATTTTCTCTGAAATGCATTCCTGAGTGGAATGCTGATCCTTTCAAATCAATGAGAGCATTGCTACCGACTTCAAAATGAGAAAGTATTGCAGCACCTTGGTCTTTTTTAAGCAAAAGGTTTTCTTCTTGGAAGAATTAAGGCTGCAGTCCTGTACCCTGTTACCTGGGAATAAGTCCCATTGGACTGCACAGGTATTTTAAAAGTGTGTCAAGGTAGAAATAATTCATCCTTGGGCGGGTTTTTATAGAGAGAATGGCCACTATTTTATTTCCTCCCTGTGAAGGACGGTGTGTGGATATATTTTATGATTTTCAACATGTCGCATGATTCACTAAACCCACTATTAATTATAATAGGAAAGTCATTTAATTAATTATTTTATGTTTCTACTGCAAGCAACACAGCAAATAATTATTTGTTCTATATCCCTGTCCAATGATATTGTAATATATCATTTTCTATTTGATTTAGGTAGACTAAAGCCACTCTGGAAATGTTTGTTTTTTATAATAAAGAGGCAGTTCATAAATGTATTAAACAAATGAATATAATGCTAAAATAATTGCGCGCATATATATATATATATATATATATATGTATATTGTTCCCCTAGAATTTTTTGCTAAAAGTCCCATTCCAATGAAGCTTGCAACTCCTCTGCAGCTCATTAGGATTACAAACAGGTGGTTTAGAAGATATATAAAATAAATAAAATACTGCTGTATTTACTCAAGTCTAATGTGCCATCGAATCTAATGTTCACCTTAATTTTCGCAATGTAATTTGGCCAAAAAAAGTACCTGTAACTGGATTATAAGGTTCAGATATCTAGTTTAGCTCTTTCTTTTAAAGCATTATAAACTAACAAGGCATCTCTCTCTTCAAAACAGCATCATGTGCTGCATAGCAACTGATGTAAAGCAAAGGCAGTTGAAACAAGGTATTTTTCAATGCAAACCAGTACAGTGGTACCTCTGGTTATGTACTTAATTTGTTCTGGAGGTCTGTTCTTAACCTGAATCTGTTCTTAACCTGAAGCACCACTTTAGCTAATGGGGCCTCCCGTTGCTGCCACACCGCCACCGTGCAATTTCTGTTCTCATCCTGAAGCAAAGTTCTTAACCCGAGGTACTATTCCTGGGTTAGTGGAGTCTGTAACTGAAGCGTATGTAACCTGAAGTGTATGTAACCCGAGGTACTAGTGTCTCTGGAAAGCTAAACTTCAACAAATGGAAACAAGTCAGTTTCATCAAAGCCTGATGATTACAGAAGCTTTCCAAAGTGATAACAGAAACAGCTTAATATACAAAATTAGGGATACGCCAACAATAAGTAACACTGGTTATATTACTAGCTTCCTATAGAACACATGGTAGCATGCTCCAGAGCAATGTTTTGTGCTATCCACTGTGCTATTCATAAAGTGACTTAGATGTTAGCAACAGGAACAAAAAAAATTTAAGGACCAGTTCAGTTGGGGACAAACAAGAGAAGAGGAAGAAAAAGGTGTTCAGAAGTGGCTTCCCAGTGGCTGAAGAGAGGGAAGTGAGAAAAGAATGGGTTGGTAAGGCATATTTATACAACTAACAATGAGGGATGGGGTTGGAGGAGAAAAGAAGAGTAGAGAGGAATGGGGAAAGCAGAGTTATTGTCTAGTAGCTACGATTTCACAATCCCCATGATGCAGTCAAGGAAAAGGAAAGGATGGCCTCTGGATAATTTGGCACCTACTAATCACAGGGATGGGAGGTTGCAGGGAATAGGATCAGATTTTAAAAAAATATTTCTAAAGTTTGTAATAAATTTACAATACAGGGACAGGATTTTTAAGATGCTACTTGTGCCCCAGGAGATAAAGCTGATCTATTTACAATCATGCTTCCTGGAGAAATTGTTGTCTTGTGGTCACCTTATTGTGACTGCAGCTGTACCTGAACACCTTTGGTGCTGCACCAACATGTACAAAACAACCCCTCTGCAGCACCACAAATCCAACTCAATGGTGTAACATTGGAAAATGTCAATCACTTCTCCTACCTAGGTAGTCATCTTTCCACAAAGGCCAACATTGATGCCGAAATCCAGTATCGCCTGAGCTCTGCGAGTGCGGCTTTCTCCCGATTGAAGTGCAGAATGTTTGAGGACCGGGTCATTCGCAGGGAAACCAAAATGCTTGTTTACAAAGCTATTGTACTACCAACCTTATTATATGCTTGTGAAACATGGACCACTTATAAATGCCATCTCCAACTCCTCGAAAGATTCCATCAATGGTGTCTCTGAAAAATTTTATACATCACTTGGGAAGACAGGTGAACTAATATCAGTGTACTGGAAGAAGCAAAGATCACCAGTGTTGAAGCAATGATTCTTCAACCTCAACTTCGTTAGATTGGTCATGTTGTGCAGATGCCTGATGATCGTCTTCCAAAGCAACTACTCTATCCAGAACTTTAAAATGGAAAGCATAATGCTGGTGGTCAACAAAAGAGGTTTAAAGACTGTCTCAAGGCAAATCTAAAAAATGTAGTATAAACACTGACAACTGGGAAACACTGGCCTGCAAGAGCTCCAGTTGGAGAACGGCCTTTACCAAAGGTGCCATGGGCTTTGAAGACACTCAAACTCAGGACGCAAGGGAGAAACGTGCTAAGAGGAAGGCACGCTTGGCAAATCCCCACCGTGACCAACTCCCACCCAGAAACCAATGCCCCCACTGTGGAAGGATGTGTGGATCCAGAATTGGCCTCCACAGTCACTTATGGACTCATTGTTAAAACCGTGCATATGGAAGACAATCTTACTCGGCTACGAGTGATCGCCAAAGAAGAAGAAGACCTGAACACCTACATTTGTATGAATGCAATGCTATTTGTATCGTAATACACATACTTGCTGTTTTTGTTGGCTATGTGTATGTAACAGGTTGTTAAGCCAAGACTCGCAAACTGTGGTTCTCAAGCCTCATTCCCCTGGTCTGTGGCATGTCTAGGTTTGTGGTTGAAGATGGGATATGGCATGTCCATCACACTGAATAGCCATATAGATTTGTAATTGCATTCTTATTGCTTCTTTTATTTCTCATATTGTAGTCTATTGTATTACTATTTGCATTCTGTTGAATTTCAGTTGCTACAACAGGCATGGGGTGTGTGTCATGAAGACCTCAGCAATTTTCAAGTGGTGGAAAAAGATTGGGAACCACTGCTCTGAGCTTTGCAGGTTGAAGTTATATAGAATGATGAAGCTATCCTATGTGTGGTCAAAAGCAAGGCATGGATTTGTCAGTGTTTTCTGTTCACCTAGAAATCATACAAAGCCAGTAGCATGGAAAAATATCAGACTCGATTTTCTAATGTGGAAAGGGAGCTAAACTCACCATAAGTATTTTCTTTTATAAACTATCCCAGTGTCTTGAACTGCAGGCATCAGAAATTAACTTTCACATCATTCCCTAGATACCAGTTTATGATATACAATTACTGGGCTGTGAACATGGATTTTGTGCGACTCAGTACTTCACAACAATGCTTTATATGTAACATCTGGTTCATGCATTCATCTGCTAATAATAATGTTAATTTAGAAAAGAGCTCATTTCTGTTCTGAAGCAAACATGTTCAGCTTCTAGATAACTTTACCTGGATTTTTTTTCTGTTCATTTGGTGCATTTGAGGCCAAACTGAGATGTCAAACTGTGACTCATTCCGTGTTTCAAAGATCTGGCTGTTAAGCCTTCTATCTCTTATTATAATTTTCTTCAGGAATAACACAGCCCTAAACAATGTTATGACTGGATCACAGAAAAAAAAAGGAGAGAATTATTTTTAAATAATTCACTAGTGAGTGTACCCATCTGTGTAGTAGTCATACAAAGATGCCATTTTCCTTAACTGAATCTCTAGCAAGGCTTATCTGTATTAGTATTTTTCATTCCAAGAAACGTTTAGCAAGGAGACAATAGCTGCACTTAGCTAATCCTTTAAAAAAATCAGTTGCAGAAGTTAGGCGATCAGTCATATTGGTTCAACTTCCAGTAGTTATCTTATACAACTGTATAAAACTAAAAAAATAAAATAAAAATGGAAATAGTGCAGAATTTACTCTGCAATCCTATGGATGTTTACCCCAGAAGAAGTGTTATTTTGTTCTTACACCCAAACATGCATGCCTAATATTGCATCCTTAGTTCATCCAGACACACAATTCCATTCCCCTCTTGGTTTTCCATTCCACCCCACCCCCCAAAAGGTCAGCATTCCATGCCCACTGAGCATGCTCAGTCATCTTTGTTTTTGTTTTTTAAGGTAGGGTTTCCTCTAAGATTTTTGTGCTTTGGCAAATTTTGTAGATTCCCCAAGCCTCTCTTTTGTGCATGCATCTTTCCATTTTGGGTACATAAAAACCCTTACTCAGAATAATTGAGATTGCTATTTGCATACAATATAGGACATTTTTCCACATCAGGTTTCGCAATGATTTAATGGCTATCTTTGATTCTATTAACTTTTAAGTGCATTTTACGTTGGGCAAACTGTGGAATGTGAGCGTTAGTTCAGGTAAAAATGAAGGAACAAAGCAGCCTTCTCACAAATCTAATGTTAGCTGTCTTCTGCCATAGCAAGTTGCGGCTTCCTCTGAGAATCTGTGTGTCAGATTCCTGGAAGACAACGTGCCATTTGCATCAGTGAGTAAATGTGCTTGGAGAGGTGTGCAAAATGCTTCAGTCTCTGCTTTTAATGTGCTTCAGCAACACTTTTTTATGTGTGCTGCACTGAGGAGATGACCTGTGTGTGATTGTGAGTCACACAGGCAGTCTTTGAGCACTTGGATGATGAGTAGCGTGAAGCACGCTTGAAAGCCGGGAACCTCCTCAGTATTGTCAGCTTGTATGAGTGAGGTAGAGCAGGGCGGCAGACTGTTTGAGGGCAAGTCCCATGTAGCAATCTGGGAGCTAGGACTTCAAAGCCTGATTTTGTTGAGAAAGAACCCATTGCTGGTTCCAGCATCAATCTATGTAACATACCCCTTTGCAGAAGGATTTAATGATGCCTGCAGGTAAGGTCGCACAGTCTAGGGCAGGGGTAGCCAATAAGGTGCCCTCTGGGTGTTGTGCACTCACATCAGCCCCAGTCAGCATGGCCAATGGTCAGGGGAGCTGTAGCTCACCAGAGGACACTTTGGTGCCTACTCCTAGTCTAGGTGGAAAACTATCCTTTTCAAACAAAGAGGGAAATCCTGGCTTTCCTCATCCAATGAGGAACTGGAACTCATCACTCTGGTTTTTCCAAAGGCTTTTGTTTTCAGATTTGAGTGGTACATAAAGCAGACACTCACAGATTGCAAAGCTCAGTGGTGAAGTGGAAACGCAAAGGCATGGCTAAGTGTAAGCTAAGACATTCGACTAACAAGCAACATGGCCTCTGCACCTTCCTTTTGTAGGGCTGGGTGGGACATCATTTATCACAGCGAACAGCTAGACCCTGAGACTGGGCAAATGGGCAGGCCCTCCTTCTAGCCATTGGTTAGGTGAGGTTTGTGTGCACTGACATCTCTGTGTCCAAGGTGACAAAGGTGGGGTGGGTGTCCCTTCTAGCTCCTGTTTTCCATTGATGGTTCGTTGAAAGGATTTTTCTGAAATCGTGTTCGTTTCACCACCCATGCTGTCAGTGCCTCACAGGCTAGAATACTCTTCTCTTTTTTTTAAAAAAATAAATTTTTATTAATTTTCCAAACACAAAATAAAAAAATAAACAATACACAATACACAGACATACAAACATATAAACATGTATAATTTCATAACCATTTTTTCATAAACCTTACTTTCCGGACTTCCCCATACCTCCCCTTTTCTGCATCCTTGTTTAGAATACTCTTCTCACTCCCAAGAACAAAACTCAGCCTTATGGGATGTGATGGCATTGCCCATGCCTTCAAACATCAGTTGTGTTCCACTGCTGCAAAGCAGCTGGAGAAGTGATTTGAAGCAGAAGAGTAGCAGGTGGGGGAAACACTTTGCTACTCACCGCTTTTGACCAGTCCCCAGTCAAACTAACATTTGGTTTGGGAGCATGGCAGGGAGGAGACTGTGGTGAGCAAAAGTGGCACCTGACAGAAAGGTTGAGCGCCTCCCTCCCATCTGCCACTTCTTCCCTTTACATAACCACCACCTTACTTACAGCTGTATGGCAGACCCACCTTCATAGTAAGATGCCATCACATCTGTTTACCGCCTACATTTTTGCCTCTCCCATGTCTAACAACTGAAAGCAAAGTTGGGAAGAAAGGTGAAGAGAAGTTAGGGAGAAGCATGTTGGTCTGAAACTATAGACTCAGGTGGAAACTCTACTGAGTTCAAAATCTTTCTGGTGTACTTGATCTTCAAAGCAGCTGTTCTTCATGTCAGCCCCCTCCATCTTTATTTATCAATGGAATGTCCTCTTCAGTTACCACCTCCTTGTTCTACAGTCCCATTTGCAAGCTCCTGAAATATTTCACCCACCTTTCCCTATTAGATGTTTCTCTTTTCCCATGATGTACCTGTTGCTGTGACACTATTTGGACGATTTCCTACTTCTCTGTTGTGTGATTATGAGTATGGCTATTGCCTGAAACATACGGTATATCATTTATCCTGACTCAGATTTCAATGGTGCTCAAATTAATGCAAAGTGCTGTAGAGATAGGTTGATATATTTTAACACAGGGTTGCATCCAAGTACATGTGCAATGGATGTGATTAATGTAAGTACGTACATCCATTTCAAAAGGGTGTATTTTTAGCAAGACTTAGTTTGTAAATAGGCAGTTTATTGGGGAAGTTAAGCCCTTCATTTCTTCTTTGAATATGCAGATTTCATGAATGTTAGTGTTAGATGTGCTTAATAAATAAATACCAGCTGGTGTGTCTGTGGTCAACAGAGATTATTAGACTCATGTAAATCGCTCTTCATTCCCTCACATAGGTGACTATAGATAATCATTTACCAAACATCTAATAAAACTGTAGCAAGCATACAGGTGAAATGGGGAGCTGGTTATCTGTGCATCCACCCATGCAAATAAGACAATTTGACCTACCACATCCTGACTTCTCCCAATTTTTAATTTGCCCTGGATCAGGAAAGGCTTGTCCTTTTTTGCTTTTACCATTACCTTTTCCTGCAGATATGTTTGGATCTTGCTGTTGTGTTGATTGATCTCATCCCAGAAAATAAAAATACATTTGCCAACCCTTCTTAACAAGATCCTTTAAGAAAAAGGTGAATGGGGAGGGGGAGAGATTTGTTTATTTTCTGCTTAAGAGTCCACCAGTTCTTCTTTTTTGTCCTGTGCTCCAGTCAAACCACAACCCTTCAGTTTTGATGTTGCAGCTTGTTGCCATGGAAATAATTGTGATTTCACAGGTTTAGTGTAGCATCCATTGCAGGAGACAATGAGGAACATTGGTTGTGTGGGAGACATGTTTAGAGAATGGGGAGGGCATGAAAATATTCTGAACATGCCTCATCTCAGGACCCTAGGGATCCCCTACCACGTCTTTCTCTGTCTCTCTGTCTCCTTCTCTCCTTTTGTTGTTGTTGTTTTTACTCCTTATAGTGACAGTAGCATCTCCTGCACAGCAGATACAAGAGCGACTTGATGTGTCTCACTGCTTCAGCTGCTCAGACAAAGTGATGTGGTTTCTCCCATCACTGCCTCCAGTATAAACATGCAGTTCTTTGTCTGCTGTCTCCATTAGCATTTTCTGCCTTGCATCCATGCCGCACAATTATTTTTCTTGGGGAATGTGATGCCAAGAGACGTCAGCTGGGTTATAATTAGCTATACGCTGGCAGCTCTCAAAAGCTACAGACAAGTGGCACTCGGGAAGGTGTAAAACCATTTATTCCTGTACATTTGAAAGTAGTGGAGAAATCATATTTTGTTTGCTGTGGATAACTGAGTTTGGTGCGTTATTGTTGTTCTTTCTGTTGACCTACATGAATATTGGGGTGGGGGACATTTAATTTTGACATAAGTCGTGGATTCTAAAGGCTAACAACTTCAATTTTGATTTCAGGTCATCCAGCTACTGTCACTGGGCACAACGGGCAATCATTAATTCCACGGTTGAAAAGTTGTGCTTTTAAATGAAGACATGGATTTCTTATTTCACAAACTTCATCAAGTTTTTCCTTCATTTTAAAATTTCATTTTTTTTTAAAAAAAGAAACATATTCCTTTCAGAATTGTTTGCATAAGGCAAAACACCCTGGCAAACTCAGAAATGGTGGCCAGTCTTTATGATATAATTGTGATAGGCATGTCCTCTGTTGTGTGTGCCAGATTAATTGGTTTGTGGATCCTATTCTAAATGAACAGCTGGCCTCCTTGGTATAACTGCTGTTTTGACTGTGGAGCTATGATAAACTTGCTCATAGTGTAACCTTCTCTCTCTGTCTCTCTGTCTCTCATCTATGCCGTCAGTATAAAAGTAGTTAATGGCAAAGGACACTCGGAGGCAAATGTTTATAAAATGATACATATTCAGATGTGGAGAAGAAACCAAGCTGCACAATTAAAGTTTATTTGAAGGTCTTGCACAACAAACCTGCTTTCTAAAAGAAATCGGAATGAATGTCTTTGTTTCAGTTCAGACAATACCGGATGTCACCACTTAGAAGGATATCGGTCTCTGCCATTCTCCATCAATGCAACAGAATGTCAAAGCACACGTGCCACTTATCAGTGGGGTAAAAAAAAAAAAAAGGCCTGAGGTAAAAAAACCCTCACAATTAACAATACAGTGGTACCTCGGGTTACATACGCTTCAGGTTACAGACGCTTCAGGTTACAGACTCCGCTAACCCAGAAATAGTACCTCAGGTTAAGAACTTTGCTTCAGGATGAGAACAGAAATTGCACGGTGGTGGTGCGGTGGCAGCAGGAGGCCCCATTAGCTAAAGTGGTGCTTCAGGTTAAGAACAGTTTCAGGTTAAGAACAGACCTCTGAAACGAATTAAGTACTTAACCTGAGGTACCACTGTAAAGTCAAGGGATGGGGAACCTGTTTCAACCAGAGGGCTGCATTTCTCTCACAGTTGACCTTTCAGAGGCATCCCATGGTAGGTGGGTCAATAGATGCAACTCTTATATTCTACAGTAAGGCTACATTTTAGCCACATAGAAGTCAGAAGTTGGTGTGAGGCAGAGCGATTCAAGAGTGGCTGTATAGTCCGGAAGGCTGCATAATTCCCCACTCTCATGTAGTCAGTGTGAACACATAACATGACAATTGCTTTAGAGCCCCCCCCCCCCCCGTTATTGTAAAATAACTTTCCTAGAAGAGAATTTCCTGCTTCCACTCTGGGCTCTCTCCCCAAAGATAAATGAGGCCTGGATTTCTGCTAGTACATGTGCAAAATAGAAATCAGGAAGCCACAAAACAAAGATAACCCCATTAGGCATTTGCACTCCAGGCTACTTGTAATCCCTCTCTTTTTCACTGTGGAATCTTGTGCATGTTTACTGTGTTCAGGAGACTTTATTCCCTAGAAAGGCAGTTGAGGACGGCATCCTTGGAAGATCATGCCATATAAACTGTCACTTGGGAATGTTGGGGGGTTTGGTGAGAGATTTGAATTATGTTAGCTTGCTATATAGTTGCTTAATATAACAGACTACAAGTCAAATTGGGACAAGTCAATTGGGACGTGGGTGGTGCTGTGGGTTAAACCACAGAGCCTAGGACTTGCCGATCAGAAGGTCGGCGGTTCGAATCCCCGTGACAGGGTGAGCTCCCATTGCTCGGTCCCTGCTCCTGCCAACCTAGCAGTTCGAAAGCACGTCAAAGTGCAAGTAGATACATCTGGCGGGAAGGTAAACAGTGTTTCCGTGCGCTGCTCTGGATTGCCAGAAGCGGCTTAGTCATGCTGGCCACATGACCTGGAAGCTGTATGCCAGCTCCCTCGGCCTATAGAGCGAGATGAGCGCCACAACCCCAGAGTCGGCCACGACTGGACCTAATGGTCAGGGGTCACCTTTACCTTTACAAGTGAAATATTCTAACAACATAGCGATCAAATGAAGGCTAGATGGCACAGTCCGTGCCAGATTTCTGCAGGGTTAAAAGAAAAACATTTTGATGGCTAGAGATGAGCTGTAGAACGCCTCCTGAGCGATCCCACCGGAGAAAAGTTGGGCTGAGCTGAGCTGCTGCCTGCCCGTGCAAGGGGAGCCCAACCAGCAGACACAGCCCTTGGCAGGCGGAGAGGAGCACCGTGCTGGGGTGCCTGATTTGCATCCCTCAAAAGTTGTAAGCCTGGGGCCATGGCTCCCCTCTGACCCTTCATGCTATGCCCCTGCATCCTACTACTTTTATCCATTTTTAAAGTTGGGGAGCAAATTGTGGTGCTTCCACTTGCAGCCTGAACTGGTACTGTCCCTTCTGTTACCTATGGATTCTTCCAGCTCATTGCTGCCTCTAAGGACCAGACTAGGTCTACAGGGGAATATTGCATTGGGGAGATGTGTAAGCTTTAAGTGTGTTTATGTTCACCAACCAAATAAAGTCCTCCAAGTCTGAGAAAGGTGGGAGAGCTATGTCCTTGAGCTGGGATGGCTCTGGGATTGCCCTACCATCCCATGTATTTCCTTCTAAGCCAACAAATAGTATTTTGCATAGTGGAGAGGAACATTTTTGGGGGAGGGGGTTACAGCTGGAAAGGGAAGAGTTAACATTGGCTATGGTATAAAGTTTTCAAGCCTAGTATCAGTGGGTGAGGAGAACCTGAGGGCACTATGACATAAAACAGCCTTTCCTGTGTAACCAAATACTACATATTAACGTTGGACCCATTCAGACATTTGGCCGCAATCATAAATATGTGGCTTATTAGGAAACAAATCCCATTGAATGCATGCAGTGGAAATTAACATCTGAATAAAAAAGCTGCATACTTATATAGGCAAACAGGTGAGCACGCCAGCCTCTTCAGTGTTGGAAAGACTGTTCATCATTCGTTGTTTTGCCTGCAATAGGATTGTGCAGTTACTTGGGTGGTAAGAACCATCAAATGGTAGAAGAGCAGGCACAGTTTTCTTCCATCCACTGTACAAATCACGTCCTGATGTGGGGTAGCCATTCCACAAGGATGCCAGATGAAATAGATGCCTGATCCATGCTATGCAATGCTTTCTCTTCCGAAAAAGAGCTGGAAGATTGCTCAAACTGGGCCTCTTTTCACAATTAGGTATTTGCATATTTTATGTTAGGGTTGCCATACTTCCAAAAGTAAAAACCAGCACACCCCAAAAGCTGTTGAGCTATATTATACGTAAGATTTCCTCCGTTGTGCAGGGGCACACCAGTCCACTGCTGACTATTGTAGTGCCTGAGCCAAGCTGTAGAACTGATTGTTCCTGCCCAATTATTTGAGGAAGTATGTGTCTGTAACAAAACACGTACATGTTTGGTTTTTTAATTCCAGTTTGACTGTTGGTAAAAGTACCAGTCTCCAGGCAGAAACAGAAGCCAAGTATGTTTGTAAAAAAAACAAAAAACCCTCCAGCAATGACTTTGGAGATCTTGATAGCATGGTCAGCGGTCAAATGTTTTCATGCTTCATTTCTCCTGTTCCTCTGACAGGTACATGTGACAATGCTGAAGCTATGAGTGGAATTTTAATGAGGAAGTTTGAAGAAGTTGGCGGCTCCTCAATCTTCTCTGTGTGGGAATCGGATGATGAAGTTTCTAGCGGCAAAAGCGCTGACGATGCTGATAGTGTCAATCTGTCCACTTCAAATCATTTTATTCGTAAGTACCAGATGCTACGGAAGGTGGATCCATGTTCTTTTTTAAACATTTTTTTGGGGCAATGTTTTCACTTTGGAATACACACACACACACATATATACACACACATATGTATGTATGTATGTATATGTGTGTGTGTGTATACACACACACACACACACACACATATATCTACTTAATTGTTTACATAATCCAGTATGATAGGACAGACAGCCCACCATAGACTTACAGTACAGATTTAAAAGTTATTAACAGAAACTTCCCAGGATTAAAAGTAAGGGGAAATGTCTGTGTGTCTTATGGTACCTCAGGTAACACACACACCAGCTAGTGGAAGTGTATCTCAGGATGCCTGTAACCCTAATTGTTTAACCCTATGCTTCAGAAACTTCACTTAGATGAAAGATTTATACTTTCCCCAAATAGGGTAAAATAAGTACTGCATAAGTACCGGTGCAACAGCATTCATGGTCAGGCTGTCCAAATGTTCCAAAAGAAAGTTCTGGAACCGGAATGGGGGGGGTGTCTATGGGCTTCCAGATGGTGTTGGGACTTCAGCTCCCATCAGCCTCAGCCTGCATGGCCAACTGTCAGAGTTAATGGGAGTTGTTGTCTACCAACATCTGGAGGGCCACAGCTTCTCTGCTTCTGGCATGGAAAGATGGAACTTGCAGATATCAAGACTCTTACACACACACACCGACATTTTCTAACACTGGAAATTAACATGTTGCAATGTGTTCCACACCGATTACCATGAAGTCAAGTATTCATTCTGTCATTGGCCCATCTGCTTATTCCTAGTCAACTTTCATTCTCATACAGTGGTACCTCGGGTTACAGACGCTTCAGATTACAGACGCTTCAGGTTACAGACTCCGCTAACCCAGAAATAGTACCTCAGGTTAAGAACTTTGCTTCAGGATGAGAACAGAAACTGCACGGTGGCGGCACGGTGGCAGCAGGAGGCCCCATTAGCTAAAGTGGTACCTCAGGTTAAGAACAGTTTCAGGTTAAGAACGGACCTCCAGAACGAATTAAGTTCTTAACCCGAGGTACCACTGTATTTGGATCGTTGTTGTTAATTCTGCAAATGACTTGGATAAATTTTAAAGCCTGCAATTCAAGGAACTGAGCCTTTGGTTAGGAGTATGGCATGCTATATATCCACAAAAGCTTGCTGTGGGATTGTAGAAAATGGGATTAATAAAACTGTAGTATTCCTGCATCCCATTTGGAGGAAGAAAAAATTAGGAACATGTTTTTTTGCTGCACTGCACACAGTCAAGCATGCTGATTGTAACAGCGACTGATATTTTGCGTTTAATACCACAATGCTTTTAGATCTCAGAAACGACTTGGCTTTCCACTTAAATTCACCCAAGCATTTCCAACACAAAACCCCAGGCTAGTGAGTGATTTCCCAGCAGATCTTCCCCATTATGCCATTGCTATGTCACGACTGGCTTTCCAGTTTTTGCAGTTTCCATGACAACCATGATCTTTGATCTGCAAAGAATAATAATGCATCACTAAGAGGTATAAAACATTTTTTGGAACATAAAATGTGGTTCCCTCAAAGGAATAGATTGCAGACAGCAGGGCACTTATCATTAATCAGTACTATAATTGCAAGAACGCTGTATAAATATGAATTCCTGTTGATGGCAGACAGCAAACCACATCCACTAATTTTCTAGGCTCCACAGAAAAAAAAAACATTAAAAAAAATGGGAAGCCTTGTTACAGCAGCAACATCATTAACTGGCATTCAGCTACCGCTGTTAGTTGCTGCTGCTACTACTACTACTAACAATAATGAAAGGATAGTAGGAATAAGGTGCAGGAATAAGGAGAGGCTGAGAAAGATTAAAGAGGCGACTGGGAAGTGTTGACAAGGTGTAGTGGTAGTAGATAAAACAGGTGAGTGTTTGCTGAGTATACGTTTTTGTGTATGTGTATTTATTCAAGTCCATTTATATACTGTTTAACATATACAATGTATGGCAAGTGAAAAACACAAATTTCACAAAAATACACAAGAAAACCATCAATGCGAATGACTAAGAACAGCAAGAAAAAGCACAGGAGTTCAATAAAGCCTAACAACATACAGAAGACGAGAGTTCAGCTTTAATGATGCCTCTCAGGAAGGCCTAGGCCTGCCACCCAATGAATTCTGAGAATTCTGAGATCACTGTGCTTCTCAGGAACCAGGTGAGATTCAGCAAGAGATGGGCAGGTAGAAACCGATTTATTCATAGATATCTTGGCACTACTTTTTTTACCAGAATCATCGGAACTAAATATGATTGTTGGCTCCCAAGCACCATCAAAAACATATTGAAAAATTAATCCATACACTTGAAAATGCATTGAATAATTTAGAATATTGAATAAATTGTAAGAGATTGTGATATTCACATAGATATTTTATGACCGTTTCATAGCCATTGCGAGAAGGAGAATGTCTTCACACAACTTTTAATTTCCCCCCCTTACAAATCTAAAGGAAATGTCACAGCGCGTTCCGAAACATTTAAACAAATTTGTAGTGCAGTCGCGTCACTGCGAGGCAGCTCCCTCAGACAGCTAACATAAGAACAAGATTGCTGTTGGATCAGACCATAGGCCCATTTAGGCCAGCCTCCTGTTCTAACTGGCCAACCAGCCAATTTTTGGTGTCATGAAAATAGTTGGTTATTTATTATATTTTTATTCACAGAGAAAATGACAGTGGGTTTTATTTTGCCTCTGGCGCCAGAATTAACTTGATCAGCCTTTGATGCTATGTATGGACCATTACTTGGGAGTGGCTTGCAATTTGCTGCTCTGCCCAAGCTAACAAAATTATATTGCATGTAAAGGACAACATTGCTTTATGTGTTTCACAAATTCCTACACGTCTGCCTATATATCCTTCATTGTTTTACCTTCTGCCATACATTGGGTTACTTTTTTATTATGGATTGCCATTCTTTGACATAGTTTTCAGTTATGTTCTTGTAATATCCTCATGACCACTGCTCCTTGTGCATTTTTCTAATCTATGGGTTGTGCTGAAGAAGATTCCAGCGAAACAGTCAGATTATCTGGGATCACTGTCCGTTGTTATTCACCTACTACTTCAGCACCATGAACGCCTAAAAAAAGTTTTACCGCTTAGCCCACAGGGTAGCATCTATTACTTTGTTTCAACCATAGACTTATTATACTTCTACGGACTTTCAAAGATTGGCAGACGTGTGTTCAATAGATTTCAAATATTTTAGAGAATTTACAAGTGCACACATTTTGTTTTTGTTGTACCAAATCATGTATATTATGCGATAAGAATTACAGTGCTATCTAGTATACTGGTCTGCGTGTTGCTTGTATTGTTTGTTATGTTAAGTTGGCAACACAGGGGTTTGTTGTTCTGTAGTAGTAATGTTCTTGTAAGTAGCAATGGTTCAATGCCAGGTAGGCTTTCGCACATTGTGAGGTGATAAGATATTTATATACTGATTTTCAGGCAAATATCATTACAGTGGTGCCCCGCAAGACGAATGCCTCGCAAGACGAAAAACTCGCTAGACGAAAGAGTTTTCCGTTTTTTGAGTCGTTCCGCAAGACGAATTTCCCTATGGGCTTGCTTCGCAAGACGAAACGTCTTGCGAGTTCTTGTGAGTTTGTTTCCTTTTTCTTAAAGCCGCTAAGCCGTTAATAGCCGCTAAGCCGCTAATAGCCGCTAAGCCGCTAATAGCCGTGCTTCGCAAGACGAAAAAACCGCAAGACGAAGAGACTCGCGGAATGGATTGATTTCGTCTTGCGAGGCACCACTGTATATTGGTTTACAAAGAAATTACAAATCAATAAGTATCAGTTAAAATTGTATAATATAGAAGAAAAGACAATTAGAAGGGTTGGGGGAAAAAAGAAACCTACATCTCCCGTCCCCTTGGGGCAGCATGCTCCCTGAGTAGCTTTGTGATGGTGGGCTATCACATTGGTGGCTGGGGAAAGGAAAGGGCCAACTCAGTTGGAACACCAGGAGCTAGAATGGCTGGCAGCCGTTTTCCAGGATATTGTGTCTTCGTTCTCTCCTCCCCTAAAGAGAAAGACAGACATTTTGATGTATGTCAGTGTGATGCAATAGGTTGCATCAGAACGTCCTCCTCAAGACATTGAGGGGGTTGCCTGAGCCAAGAGGGGAAAATGAACTCTGGAGGTTTTCATAGAGTAGGTTTGAAGACTGGGAGTTTAAAAACATTACACAACGATGGCTGAATGTGAAGTGGGACAATTTGACTTATTTATCACTGTGGATTTGAAGCCAGCAGAGTT
The DNA here is from genome assembly GCF_964106645.2 of Podarcis pityusensis. NCBI lineage: Eukaryota > Metazoa > Chordata > Lepidosauria > Squamata > Lacertidae > Podarcis > Podarcis pityusensis. The sequence continues at coordinate 110,610,200 of NC_138028.1, forward strand.
TCCTAAAAATACCTTTTAGGGTGACACCTTGGGTGGAAGTTAGAGGTGCAAAGGGAAAGTGCCATGCCAGAACTTACCTGCTTATACAACTGAACAGCTAACAACTGTGGCATAAATATCTATTGGTACTGTAAGTGTAATAGTGAAAAAAGTCAAATGTGAGATTGCACCAGAAAACTTTATTCTGCAGGGTCCCTTTGATAGATAAAACATGTGATGCAGATTTCTATAGATATAAAATTACTCTGCTTCAAGGGTGTTTCTTTTTTTAAAAAAATAGAAACAGTATATTGCTCGGCTGAAGTGCAGAAACATTGCTTTTAATTAAATAACAACTAAGGCTGCAATCTTAAGTACACTTACTAGGGAGAGGGAGGGGGTTATTGTTTTGATGTTGTTTGTATTTTGTTTTTGTATTTTGTGTTTTTATCTTGTATTTTTATGCTGTGAACGGCCCTGAGATCTACAGATGAAGAGTGGTATACAAATAATAATAATAATAATAATGGAATTAGTCTCATTCTTCTTAGAAAACTGAAGCTGAGCAAAAATGGCCTCTCAAAATTCTCCATTCTGTATAGTGGCAGTGATACAGGATGGGGAGTTAATTTCATTCATTATTCTCCAGCGGAGGACTGAAATTTGCCAGCAGTTCAGGCAGAGCTAAAATAATAACCCCCCCCCCCCCAAAAAAAAAGTTTGTTGGAAAATTATTTTCTGAGCAATTTCAGATAAACCCCAGAGTAAACATGATGAGGATTATGCTGTTGGTAGTTCTAAATTAATACTTGTTACCATTTTTTCTTACTATTAGGAAGTCAGTGTTCCTGCTCATTGTTTCTAACAGTTCTTAGCCAAGCGACTGCAGCTTTAACTACAAATGGCAGAGAAATTGATGGCCAAGTTTACTAAAAATTTAGTCGTGGTTAACTGAGCTGCACTGGTTACCAATGGGTTTCTTTTTCCTTTTTTATGGGTTGGGGCTTTAGGATTTTATTTCAGAGACCCGACATGGCTCGAATTTGCAGAGGGATTCCTTCTGTGGACTTTGGTCATGAAAATGTTTTGGAGTACATTCATTAATTATCTGCAGGATGGCTTTCTTAATTAAAGGTTTATGCAGAGTTTCTTTGGAATCATGCCTACAGTTGTGCAGAGGGTTTGGCAAAGGAGCTGTACTGCTTCCTTTCCCTGTCATTATTTGGGTGGTTTGCCCATTATAGAATAAGGGAACAATCCCCCTCAGAAGGGAACAACGGAGCATTATGCTGCTCACATTCTGTGAAGATATGACTGCTCACTGGTGTGTGATTTGTTACCATGACAGTTTAGCCATGTCAATTTTGTTTTTAGAATGGTTATCTCTTAGCAGCACCCTCCCATTATCATGCTAAGAGTGGACTAGTTAAGTAGCGCTGTTTTGTTTCCTATTAAAACTTGCGTACCTGACCTGTGAGTTTTAAATGTTTTTTTTTAAGTGTGTGTGTTTTGCCCAGGTCTTCTTAGTAGCAGCTTTGCTCTTCTGCCTGATTCCTATCCCTAGACCACCACTTCCAAGGCAGGAGGTGCTGAAGGGGAAAAAATAATTGATCTCTTAAGGCCGAAGCCTTTACAAACGATATTAAACAGTATTTTTGCATGCAGCCTTTGCCCTCCTTGTCAGAATTCAATAACTGCCAGTAAGCGATAGACAAATCTGTCAGTTTCATTTTTTTTTTTTCTATCTTAAATTCAGTTCTAAACATTTCTGCATTGGTCTGTGATTATTTTTTTAAATCCCCTTGAAAATTCACCAGCATTTTAATACACTTTTGCAAGCAATTTATCCCAGTATAATGTATTTTTTGCATGCCCTAGTATATGCATTTTATACTCACCTTTCCCTAATAGACATGCTTTTACTTGGTTGTAGAACTTTGTCACAAAATTAAGGGGGAAAAACATGATTCAGAGGATAGCTGAATTTAAGCTCACATATTTTATTGAAAACTGTGACTTAGATTGAATTGCTCCCCCATCCCTACTGTCAAGTATTTTGGTTATGAGGCAACTTTTCTTTTTCATCCTTAAGGATTATACACCTATACATGCACACTATGAGATGGCAAATTGTTTGACGCCATAGTATATGGCAATGCTTTAGACTATCACCTCCTGTGGATTGTCCTCCTTCAGAAATGTCAACACCAATCACTGCTGTAATGGTATGTTAATCAGTGAGTAAGGGTAATCAGAGGCATTCTTTGATGTCTGGGATGACTTTTGATTGAGTCAATCCCTCACACTGAAAGCTGTGGTCTTAGTTTTCTCCTCCTCCTCTTCCTCCTGGTATCACATGGAGGGGCTTAGAGGAAATCTTTGAAAGATGTATAGTTAATTATACAGGTGCAGTGTTGCTCCACATAAAAGGGAGTAATTGCTAGGTGATTATAATTTTACTTCTCATTTTCCCCTGGTCATACAGCAGAAGAGCTTTCCTCTAGTGAACCTTGCAAGCTTTAAAAGGAACAAAAAAACAACACACCAAGAAACAGTCTGTAATAAAAGCAGATGTTTCAAAGATAAATCATTAGTTTTGGGATGGGTGGGTGTAAGATGAAGTTCTAACTTGCAAGATAATGCTTTAAGCGCCTGTGACTACATGGCAAACATCAGATTCCTTATTTATTTATTTATTTATGCCTGAGTATCAACAATGAAAGATGTAGTAAAGCTGAGACTCAGCTGTTTTATACCACCATGTCATTAAATCCTGCTTCTGCGGTGAGGACAGCTGAACGGGAACCATCATAAGGTCCCTGACCCTGCAGCTGTGAAAATTGATACCAGCTCACCTTTTGAATGAAATGGGGCTGCAAGGGACACAAATTTATATATGTAAAGAGGCGGGATTATATAGGCATCGGTGCTGCAAAAGAGACATTTAAGTAAGCATGTTGTTTGGTGTCAACTTGCTACAGCAGAGGCATAACTTGTATGAAGAAACAAAACGCCTCAAGAACCAACAATATAACCCCACCCTTCAAAACCACCTGGTGGGTTCACTGAGCAGGAAAGCACCATAGGAAATACAGGTAAATAACCCCTCTCATTTTGTTTATCTCCATGGTTCTGCTTTATGGGGATGGAATTTAGCTTGGTTCTATAGCATCTGCCTTGCATGCAAATGGACCTTGGTTCAATCCAGGTAAGACTCAGAGAGACTCCCTGTCTGAAATCCTGGAGAGCCATTGCCACGCAGTGTAAACACTGCTGAGGTAGATGGACCCAAAAGCCTGAATCAGTATAAGGCAGGTTCTTGTGATCCCTTCTGGATTTATATTATACTTAAACACAACCCCAAGGCTCATGATCAAAGATTCATGATTTATTTATTCCCCCCCACCCAAATTGCAATAAAAAAATCAAATTAATGGTACCTTAATTTAGAAGGTTGAATAAATTGGCCTTTACCTATATGGATCCCTCATTATTCATGCAAATATCCATTTAGCGTATCACTTTGGGTAAAAGCAGGGTTTCTCAAATTTATTTATCGAAGGGCCTTCCTTTCCCTTCCCTTTTCTACCTTCTATACCACACACTCCCATTCTGCATGATGCCAGAATGACATGGGACTTGCCCATATGGAAATAGCTGCTTTGCTAAAATTGTAATGTGTGATGTCCCTGATTGCCTTGGTTTTACACTGAGCCTTGGGCTTCCCAATCGAAAGGTCGGTGGTTCAAATCCCTGCGACGGGGGGAGCTCCCGTTGCTCGGTCCCAGCTCCTGCCAACCTAGCAGTTCGAAAGCATGTCAAAGTGCAAGTAGATAAATAGGTACCGCTCCAGCGGGAAGGTAAACGGCGTTTCTGTGTGCTGCTCTGGTTTGCCAGAAGCGGCTTAATCATGCTGGCCACATGACCCGGAAGCCGTACGCTGGCTCCCTCGGCCAGTAAAGTGAGATGAGCACCACAACCCCAGAGTCGTTCACGACTGGACTTAACTGTGAGGGGTCCTTTACCTTTACCTTTTTACACTGTGTGGAAATGTCTGATGAAAGTCTGAATCTGCCCAAGACCCACACGCAATCCTGCATACTTAGTGCGGCCTGTGATCTTAGCCATTCTTCCACTGGTTTTAATGTGCATCTCAGGTATGTTCCATGTTCCGTTTACTCTGAGGGAATCCCATTGAAGTAAATGGGTCTGCTCTGGATGAAGAGCATTGTAGTCTCCATCTTTTTGTATTTTGTTTCTCTGTGCATGGAAAATGGAAGAGGAAAACGATAATCTCTTGGGCTGTCTGATGAAAATGTATAGTAACTCATATAATTTACAAATTATATGAAGAATGTCGGTTCCCAAAACTATGATTGGCTTAGTCTAGACTAAAAACTCCACAGGTAAACAAATTATCTCTCCATAAAATTTAAAATGATTACAGACAACCTAAGATACGAGACCATATAGACTGTACAGAGGTCGAAGGAAGTCAATTTTTTCTAGTTTTCTTCTGACTTTTTTCTAATCTTTATAATTCTTTTTCTTTTTTCTCTTTTGTTTTCTGCTATATGTATAATTTTCTTTGTATTTTTCTTCTTATCAATTATTTTTTGTGATATTTGGTAATCTGGTTTTTTTTTGGCATAACTGTATTTTTTTTGCATGTATATAGAAAATAAATAAAAGCAAACAAGCAAAACGATAGAAAATGCACAGTAACTCAGTGCTTTGGGGAAAAAGTATAGTTGCTCCTTAGCCGGACAAATTCCTGCTTCTTCTAATTCACTCTCAAGTGTATCAACAACTCTTTATTTAGGCTTCCGTACTCGGCCCTCTAATGAGGTCGGAAAGGTCGACCCCAGCTGGCAGGAAAGGTCAGAATAGGTTCTGCTTTCATTCTTTTCCTGGAGGTTGGTATTCAGTGTATGAAGAAGTGCATACAGAGGGTTGATAGGTGTCTGGGCAGCTGAGAGAAGGCTTGCATTGTGCAGCAGAATAACGGCAGGATTTGACAGGTAGCCTTCATTACCCTTTCCTGTAGAACAAAGAATAATTCCTACAGCATTATAGAGGATTACCTGAGGGAAAGGATGTGAACACTTTGAACAGTTTTAAAACTTTTCCAGCTCCCAGAATGCGTACAAAGTATTATCATGTTGTTCTTATAAAAAGTATTATTTGTGTTAAGGCAATTCACTGTCATAAATGCTTCCTGGTTTCCATCTTCATTATCTCAGTAGGGTAGGCAATGGTTCCTGAGCATAAGAGATGGGACGTTTGCTCTAAATTTTGTTGTCTGTACCTAAAAAAATTCCAGATGTCAGTGCCTACTTAGCATGGCAGCAAGAAGCCTGCAGTTTTTGTTTTTGTTTTACTATACATTGGCAAAGATAAAAAAACCCACTGAGCAAATGATAAGCACTTCAAGTTGTGCAGAGAGGGGGAACCTTCAGTTTCCCTGTAGCTGCAGCCCACTGTGCTTATTAAAAAGTCCCTCTGTGATTCCCCTGTCCCTCTAGAGTTCGTTTTCACAATAACGTCTGAGTCAGGAGAGGCTATGTATGCTTTGGATTATTCTTTGGGTGCTGTAGTGGACTGGACGAGGGCCAATATACTGAGTTTGAACCCTGGAAAAAATGGTGGCACTGTTGATGGATGTTCCCTTATCTGGGTGATAGGCCAAATTGCCTGTTCTGGATGGGGTTGGACTCCCTTTGAAAGAACAAGTTCATAGTTTAAGGTTGGTCCTGGATCATCTTTGTCACTGGAGGCTGAGATAGTTTCAGTGGCTAGGAGTGCCCTTTACCAACTATGGCTGGTACACCAACTGCAGCCATTCTTGGACAGGGGTAGCCTGGCCACAGTGATTCATGCATTCATAGAATCATAGAATTGGAAGGAACCTCAAGGGTTATCTAGTCCAATGCTCTGCAATGCAGGAATCTCAACTAAATCATCCATGACAGATGACCATCCAACCTGTGCTCAGAAACCTCCAGTGAAGAGAGCCCACCAACTCCTGAGGAAGCTTGTTCAACTGTCTTACTTTATTGGTAACTTCAAGTCTTGTTTACTGCAATGAGTTTGGTCTGGAAGCTGCAACTGCTGCAAAAGGCCAAGGATAAAGCATAAGTTACTTACAGATATAAAAGAAAGAGGCAGTTTTGCCCTCCCAGACCTCAAAATGCCGCGCTTAGAGGATTGGTGGAAACAGACTACCACCATAATATAACTCTGATGCTAGAAGACTTGTACTGGTTGCCTATATGATACCAGGACAAATTCAATATATTTTTTATTAATTTACCAGGCCCTTAGCAACTTGGGTCCAGGAAATCTTAGGGGACCACCTGATTCCGTACGTCCCTGCTAAATCACTGAGGTCTTGGGAGAAGTCTGTTAATGATCCCCCATGGCTTGGACACACAGCTCACACCCACAAGCAGTTGTATATTTAGTATTATGGGCCCAATTTTATAGAACTCCCTCCCAGCTAAGATTCAACATGTGCCTTCCTGGTGAACTTCTGGCACTTGGTGAAGACCTTTTTATTTCAGCTGCCATTTAAAGTTAGCGCTTTGGTTTTATTATTCATTTTAGCTGGTTTTATCTGTGTTGTTTCTTTTATAACCTCACTATGCACTGCATAGAGACTACGGGGTTAAGAGGTATATGCAATGTTGAAATAAATAATAAGTAAATAAAAAGAAGTGTGTGCAGACAGAACAAATAAGTGACTCCCACTCTGTGCACAAAAGTTCCTTTTGCTGTACCCTGAGCCAAGATCTTAGGCTGTACCAAAAGCTCTACCCTAAGCAAATAGGTAACTCTCCTATAAATAAAATATAAAGTATTAAGGATGCAACACATTTTAAAATTTATCTTTTGTTAGTATAGTTGCTTCCATCTCCCTTGTGCATTCTTCCTCTTTTTATTGGAAACATAAAATACATTTAAAACCATAAGGTATTTGTGACTGGCACATGATTGGAGCTGTTGTATAATGTACATACATTTTCTGCCAGATGCAATTTCCATTCTTGCTCAACAGCTTGGTTAAGGTCAATAGAAAAATCACTTTCGGCTTCATTCATAAAGGATCCCTTTCCAGAGGGATTTGACAAGGACAGGAGCAAGCTCTGCCATATTATCATTGCTGCAGAGCTCAGGCGTATCTCAGACTCACAATTTTACCGTTCTCATAAATATCAGTAGCACGAGGCGTTAGGGAAGCAGAAGTTTTGCTTAAAAGTTTAGTGCTGAACATGTGTGAGGGAAATGAGGGCTGTGTATACCCCTAATGGCTTGGTCCCACTGTCCCCCTTGCATTGGAGGGTGAAGGTGTACAGCAAGGAGCCTGATTTGGGTATATGGGCTCTACATGCCATTTAGAACCCAAGTCATGCAAAGCTCTAAATAGTGCGGGGAGCCTATCTAGGAACATAGGAAACTGGCTTACACTGAGTCAGGCCATTGGTCTTCTAGCTCTGCATTGTCTTCCAGACGTTGTTGGACTCAACTCCCATCAGCTCCAGGCAGGAAGACCAATGTTCAAGGGTGCCTGGGAATTGTAGTCCAACAACATCTGAATGGCCACATGTTCCCCAGCCCAGCTCTAAGCATCAGGAGAGCGGATTAGAGATCTCCTGTCTAGCATGGAGTTAGATCATGAGTGTGTTGAAAAATGGGCAGTGGGGACAAAGAGAAAGGAATAAATCAAAAGCGCATAGTCTCTTCTTGACTATCAGCAGGACCTAAGTATCGATCAGAAGTTGAAGGGGAACATTGTGTCCCCCCATGTTCCAGACTGCAACGTGAGAATTAGCTTGATGGGAAGGATGAATAAAGGAAGGATATTGCCACACTTCCCAAAGCAGTTCTTGTGATCAGTATATAAAATTTACCCATTTTGCAACTCTTAGGACAGGGGTCAGCAACCTTTTTCAGCCATGGGCTGGTCCACCGTCCCTCAGACCATGTGGGGGGCCAGACTATATTTTGAAAAAATAATAATGAGTGAATTCCTATGCCCCACAAATAACCCAGAGATGCATTTTAAATAAAAGCCCACATCCTGCTCATGTAAAAACACCAGGCACGCCCCACAAATAACCCAGAGATGCATTTTAAATAAATAATACATTCTACTCATGTAAAAACATGCTGATTCCCGGACCACCCGCGGGCTGGATTGAGAAGGCGATTGGGCCGCATCCGGCCCCTGGGCCTTAGTTTGCCTACCCCTGTCTTAGGAGTTATCAAATGGTCATGGTACCCAAGTCATCACCCACAACATTTTACAATCATTCATTTGTGATGAGGGCACACAAGCAATGTACTAAATAAGAGCATGTATAGATTGATGTGGGCAAATGAAACATGGATAATATTATTGAAGGAAAATGTAGTTCAGCTAAGCATCTGAGACGGTATTATGTACATTTGTGAGTTAAACACAGTACTTCTGAGAGCATAGTATGTTCTTTTCAGCTTTGAACAACAGCTTTATAGCTAGCTATGTGGGAGAAAAGCTGGCAGGCAGAGATGTAATGGTACTATTCATTTGTTTCTAGTATAATAGGATCTGAAACCACACCTAAAAGAGTAGATTTTAACTACAGTTGATGTAAAAAGGAAAAGGAAAAAGCCTGTGATTCAGTTTGCCCAGAACCAAGGATGGAAATCCCATGGCTCTCCATATGTTGCTGGACTCCAACTTCCATCAGCCCTGGCTGGCCTGGCCATCGGTCAAGGATGATGGGAGCTGTACTCCAACAACAATAACAACTAGGGAGCCACAGGTTCCCCACCTCAGCTTGTGACATATATCAATAGGTAACATGTTTCCTCACATTATCGAACACACACGTATACCCCCCTCCCCACAACCACTCAGTAAATATTTGGAATTCAGATTATAATTAAAAGTAAATTGTTGTTTCATTTTCATTATGGGTGTTATCTTTAGTAGCTCTAAAATCAATTCCTTGTCTGTGTAATAATCTCTCAACAGAAACCCAAACGAATATTTGAGATGTGCAGGAACCCACTGAAGAAATGTTCATGTTCTGAATCTTTTTCTTCTTTTTTTTGCTCCCCTTGAAACTCCTCAGATGTTTCACCTCAGGAAGAATCGCCACCTCCCCAAATTTGCTTTAGGCATACATCTGTTGTCAACTCTGATGCTGCTAAAAGAGCAGTTTTGTTGTGTATGTGTAGGAGGAACCCGTAGACATTTACAAATCTTACATAAGTTTCCCGTTTCCTATCACACTGCAAGTGTCCAAAAGAGAGAATGTGTTGATGAAATGTTGACAAAGGATATAATACAACTCCTGGTGCTAGGAATAATGGCACTGCTTAAGTCTCCTACTGGGTACAGGAGTCTGAGAATGTGTTGTTGGCCTAACTTGCTTTATCGAGTGAAACTGTGAATGGAATTGGTAACATCTTATTTTTATTACCTTGGCATTTCTCACTGTATGCTTCCTCCCTCACCCTCCCAGATAAGAGGCAAAGGAACTTTGATTTTCTTTCTTCAAGAAACCTTCCTTTTTGTGTCAAAGCGAGAAACAGAAAAGTGCTCTGAGTAAAATAATAATAAATAATTGTACTGCAAACCTCAAACCACTTAAGTCTTTCAATGGGGCAATTCCCGAATAAATGATCTGAAAATAGCAGCCTTAAAGACATTTATTGCGTTTGGTTTTTGTGTTGTGAATTGTCACTCTGAACTACCAATCTCTCACATGGATTGGAAAGCCCATTCATTGCGAAGCTCTATCTGTACTTCAGGGCACACATGGAGCTCTAGATCTAGGGGTATGTTTTTAATTTAAAAATTAGATAAATTGAAAGTGCTTAATATACTGAAATTCCCTTAATGGTAAATCAGTGTCAAGTTATAAGCAATGATACTATTTTAATTCTGTCACTGCACAAGTTTTTAGAAAGCATAGACTTCAGCACTCTAGTGTTCTTTAGCATGGCATCTGTGGTAAAGAATACAAAGAAGATCTAATGATACCTGGGATTTTCAGGTACAAATTCAACTGCACTCTTCTAGCAGGGTATTAATTTTGTTAAAGCTAATAGTACTTGGCTTACCTGAGTAGCTGTGTGTAAATTGCAGCAGGCAGGATTATCTTTTGACTGGGATCTAAGAGTTTCATCAAAGACAGCTTGGCCACAATGTGCCATACACATAACAGAGCCTAACAGTATGTTAAGTCCAGGTGGGGGGGAAATTGCTGGATCCTGAAGCTATCTCAAATGCAGGATATACAATTAGGAGGGAGCGCTAACTCTTGATGTATTTTTGGGGAAGTAAACATTTAGGCATCTCCATTGGGAAGGCCACTGAGTAGCAAAGAGCTGTTGAAAAACAAATGAGTTGCTTTGTCTCCAAGCCCAGTTGCTCAGCTGAATAAGCGGAAGTAGTATATCGTTGTCCACACTGAACCAATTGTAAGAGTAGGACAGGTTGGCACTCTGCCTTGTTCATAAAACACTGCTTGCCTAACAGTTGGTGAGGAGCTCGTTTCTTCCATAGAAACTTGCTACGTTTCCTTAGGAAGGACCATATTACACATTTAAGAAATAGGGTCATGGAGGAGGAGAGAGAGCCAATCCAGCAAACAGGAGCGCTGTGCTGCAGAGAAATATGTGGACATCTTGCTGAATTTGACAAACGACTTGCTTTCTTTGTTTTAATCCTGTAAACTGATACATGCTAGAACCTTTTGCCATTTTCCTTCTTATCAAAGAAATTGGCTCCTTCTGAGGCCCTGTTGAGGTTCCTTATCACTTGTGCATCGTGACAATGCACAAACGAGTCCCTTAACTGTTACCCTTTGCAGCGGCTTTGGTACAATAGAATAATGTAGCAAAGCTTCCGTAAAGGGCTGATGTGCCAAGATGAAATATGGTATGCAGCAGATGGGGGCATTATGCCCTAATTATTTTGTGCAGTAGTGACATAGCTAAAACAATGAATCCACTGTGACTCAATAAAAACAGTGCATAGAACTGCCTCTCCTGACAGGCAGCATTTACCACTATTTTCAATATAGTGTGTGTGTGTGTGTGTGTGTGTGTGTGTGCTCGCGTATGTGTGCAACTAGGCAAAGGCCTATAGTGCAGTGATGGAACATCTGCTTTGCATCTGGAAGATTCCAGGTTCAATCCCTGGCATTTACAAGTATGGTTTCCAAACCCTGGCAAACCACTGCCTGTAAGTGTAAATAGCACTGAGCTAGATGGACCAATGGGATGCAGATGGCGCTGTAGTTTAAACCACAGAGCCTAGGGCTTGCTGATCAGAAGGTTGGTGGTTCGAATCCCCGCGATGGGGTGAGCTCCCGTTGTTCGGTCCCAGCTCTTGCCAACCTAGCAGTTCGAAAGCACATCAAAGTGCAAGTAGATAAATAGGTACCGCTCTGGCGGGACAGAAAACGCCATTTCCATATGCTGCTCTGGTTTCGCCAGTCATGCTGGCCACATGACCCGGAAAAACTTTCTGCGGACAAACGCTGGCTCCCTCGGCCAGTAAAGCGAGATGAGCGCCACAACCCCAGAGTCGTTCGCGCCTGGACTGAACTGTCAGGGGTCCTTTACATTTAGATGGACCAATAGTCTGATTTGGCATTGGGCACCTTCGCATGGTCCTATGCTTTTCACATCCAATTAAATAAATGGTAAGTGGCAGGGACACTGTTTGAGAAAGTTGTGTAGGAAGGGACTTGCCAGTTTTTGACACAATAAATGTGTCTTTGTTTCGCATTTGTTGTGTGCGGTCTCCAAGTCATATTTTTATGGCAATAATATTACACTTCACAAGCATTCCCTCTGCAGTATTTTGTGCCTGAAAAAGAGGTGATATTCACATTCATGGTGACTGTGATTTACCAGTAGAAAGGGCTTACATGAATATTCTGAGATTTGCTTATTATATATTGCTTATGATGTAACCAGTGTCAGAACTCACTTTCTCTTCCCATTTGATGAATCTTTTGTCTTAGAAAGATGGTTCCCCTTTTGTAGAACTGGATACAGTTTTGCCAAGAGTGGTGGGGAAATAAATATCTGGGAGAAAAGTACTCTTGGAACTTGCTACTATAAAATGGCAAGGCATGTGTGAGGTCCCTCTTTAAGTTTGTTGTGTCCATGGCCACCTTAAGAAGAGAAGCTCTTCTAGATCACACAAAGTGATCCATTCAACCCAACATCCTGTTACGAACTGGCCAGCCAGATACCTCCAAGAATGCTTTTATGCCTAAGTAGGGCATAAAGGCAAGAAATATCTCCTGTTGTATGCCCTCCTGCTCCCAACCAGCTGATATTCAGAGGCAGCCTGCTTCTGAATGTTCCATTTAGCTGTCGTAACTAATAGCCATTGATACACCTACCCTCCATAAATGTGTCTAAAAGCATTTAGACCAATGGTCATCACATCTACTAGCAGTGAATGCCATAAATTAATTATTGACTATTAAGAAGCGTGTCTTTGTATTTGCCAGTCCTGAAAGATTCATCCATTTCATTGAGCAACCTCAAATCCCCGTATTATGGGGGAGAAAATAATATCTCTTTTCTCACTTTATCTACGCCACTCACAACTCTAACCTCTAGCTTGCCCCTTTGTCTTTTTTCTGAACAAATAAACCCCTCAAACTCTATAGCAGGGATTGGAACCTTTAGCCCTTTAGATCTTGCTAAACTACAGCTCCTATTATCTCTGGTCAGTGAGCCATGTTTGCTGGAGCTGATGGGAACTGGAGTTTGGTAACACCTGGAGGGCCAAAGATTCTATAGCTTTCCCTTATTCTATAGCTGCACACTGAGTTGTTGTCATTGGGCTATCCACCACAATCCCAGAATGACTTTCTTGAGAGTCAAAGCTAGGACTTTTTTTTTTCAGATTCAGCACCTCTCAAATGGGCACCATTGCCATTCTAAGAGAACAAGGGAGAAGTTCGTGGTGAGCTGCAGTACTTCTTTTTCTAGAAAAACAGCGCTGATCACAGCCATGCCATATATTATCAGTGCATATGCAAAATTGGGTTTGGTGCTTTGCACCAATGTGCATACGTTTACACTTACTTACACGGACGCTCATTCGTTTTGTTTCCCATTTGCCCAGTTTGGATAGATCCATTTGGAGATCATCCCAGGCTGCTGGAGCTATTTCTGCTTATGAATTACTTAGTTTTATCTGCAAACTTGGCTACTTTCTGCTCATCCCTGACTCCAGGTTGTTTATCGATGTTAAATAGTACCTGGCTGAAAACATACTTTTAAGGAACCACAATGCCTACCTGCCATCCCTTCCACTGTGAAGCAGCTCTTACTCTTAACTCTTAAAAACTCTTACTCTTAACATCTTGTTTTTAAAGCAATGATTTATCACATGACTGCTAGGTTCCCTCAGAGACCTTTGGTGAGAGACTAAAGTCCTTTTCAAGTATTCCCGCTCAAGCATTTCCCTTCTTGTTTATTTAAATAGTTTAAGCCCAAATTTCATTGGAAAGCAATCCCAGGGCGATACACTATGCACAGGGCAACCCTCCGTTGGGCACAACCATGGAGGACGAGGCTATCAAATGCTAATAGCCATGATGGCTACATTGTCTATCCACTGTTGGAGGTAGTATGCCTCTGTGTCGTGATTTCTGGGAATCACAAGTAGGTAAGAATGCTGTTGCATTCCCACTTGCAGACATCCCATGGGCATCCTGTTGGCCACTGAGAACAGGATGCTGCCTTAGATGGGCCTGATCCAGCAGGTCTCTTCTTATGCCTTGCGTGCATTGGGTGACGAATGCCTGTAGTGAGGAGCTGGCTCTATTTGTGGATGCCCCGTGTGTGATTTGGAACCCAGCACAATCAGGATTCTGAATCAGGAACGCAACGGAGGCTGAGGAGGCAGCAAGTAAACCATCACTCTCCTCCGTCCTTCCTTGCGCAACTGAAAATGATTGAGGAACATCTGAATAGGGCTTTGTCAAAACCATTTTGGGAAGTCCATAATGTATAATGGGTTACTCTGGTGTTCATGTTTGTTTATGCTTTTGTTGGCATGCTTAGAAAGTGTGTGAGTTACCAAATCTCATTATATACAAAAGGAGGTGCTTTCTCCTTTCCCAGTTAAATTTCTGAGACTATCTCCAGTTTAACTACTGGTATAAACTTTCTGCAATGAATCTGACGTTTTGGATGTAGCTGGAGAAAAACTAGATTTCAGAAATGAAAGCTAAAATTTTGCAAGCCAAGAATTGATTGTTTAATATAAGTTACTGTTTGCCTGTATAGGAGCAGACTTCATTACCATAGCTTGCTTAACCTTTCATATTTTAATATATATATTTAACATCCCCTAGCTTCCTGTCTATCCATCTTTCAGTCTGTCAATCAATCAATCAATCAATCATACCATTTATTTCTTCCTGCAGTGTGTAGTAATGGCACATTAACTTCTTATTCTCATTTATTTCATCTTCCACCATTTGCTAAGCATTTGGGGGTTTTTTTTCTGTTTCAGACTGCTACAGCAAAATGGCTACCATTTTTTGTTTATGTCTATCCTTAGTATCCTATGGCATCATAAATGGAAAAAAAGCCTTTCTGTTAAGTAAAAAACAAACAAAAAAACCACCTCTTAATGAATAAGGTGCCTAATTGATCTTCGTTTTTCCTTATTAACATATAAGGCTATCATCTTTGCCCCTACAGATTCTCACCATGAACCATCTGTTCAATCTGTGCATTATGATGTGTTTTCACTAAAATGGTGGAACTTAAATTAATTATTACCTGTGTTGTTATGTTTATAAAAGAAATGCTAATTAGAACTGAAATCTAGAGACAATTCAGTGACAGAATAACCTGCTTGTCTCATCTGAAAAGCTATGGAACACCTTAGATAATATTATCTTTCCCTTCATCAGATTACAGTTAGATGTTTCATACTGTATAATTATTAGAAAGCCTATTATAAAACATTTTCATCCACACACACACACACACACACACACACAAAGATGGAGAGGTGCTATGGACTTTAGAAAGGGACTTCTATCATGTGGTCTTTGTTAGAAGCCAATCCTGAATCCAGCAAGGTTAGTAACGTTGTTTTTACTGACTCCACTTGCAATGATTGGTCATACCCTTAATGAGCAACAAGCTGTCAATTACTTATGCTAATGAGTGAACCATTGAAAAGGATAACAAGTAGGTATTTTTTGCCATTTGAAGAATGTTAATGACATTGCCATTTGTCATTTATCTACGTTCAAATCCGAAATGTAATTTTAGCAATGACTATTTTATCATAAATGGATAAAATGAATAAATACAATTTTGCGGTAGCAGTGAAAACAATTCATTATTTAGGCAGAACTGGTTTTCACAGCAAAAGACAGATACATAGCTATTCAAATTAAAACAATGTGTGGGGATCTCAAATTTTCTAAAGTAAAATTAACTTTCCTTTCTTCCGGGAGATGACACATTTCCAGAGGTACTCAATTATTTGTGATTCTTTTGAGCAAGTTTTGCCAGTTATTGTCCTCCAAAGAAATGTCATTTTATCAAATACCAAGATAATGAATTAACAGAAGGGAATGGAAGATTTCTGCCATTTAGAAATCTTTAAATCTGAATTTACAGTCTTAAACTCTGAATATCTATATCTGCATCTTGTGTTAAATTATGTTGGATAGGTAATTTAATCCAAGGGTATTAAATTAGTTGATTTTTTCTCAGTTTCAGAGTATTAAAATAGTAAAAAAAAAAAAGAGGTGTGTGTGGAATTCTGCAACTGTAAGCTTTCAGAGCAAAACAAGGCTTTCTTTAATGTCTTTCTTCCTAATTATGTTTACTTGGAAGTAAGCCCCACTGATTACTTCTGAGTAAGGATCCTTAGAATTTCAATCATAGTTTTCATACAATATTAGCAACTTAAAAGTATTAATAGGTTTACTGGCAGGATGCCAGTTAGTAATATGATTCCTTTTCACAAATATCAATATGAATTTGACATTACATCCTGCATAGAGATAGTTTACTGTGATACTGTCATTAGCCCTCACAAAGCAAGTATTAATCATAATTTCAAATCTCTAATGAATCCATGTTTTGTAAAGAAGGTTGCGAAGGGATTTGTAATGGGCATGGAAAGAGGTTGTGAAGGGATTTCCATAATTTGTGTTCCGTTAATGACTTAAAGCAGCTTTATCATTTGTTGTTGTTTCTTCATAGTAGACCTTAAGCTGATAAAAATATCCATAGACAGTGAAATCAGTAGTATGCCCGGTTTTATCAGACAAAACTCCCATGTGATCACATAGGCAGCGTCAGAGAGACTCTGAAGCTGCTAAGCAAGCAGTAGGTAATGAGTCTTTGTGCAGAGTGTAGCTCTTGTCGCTGAACAATAAAGCATATGGTACAGGCAATAAAAGACAGGGCTGGGGAAATTTTAAGAAGATTCCGCTGGAACTAGGAAGGCAGATAACACATCACACACTTACAAAATGACAGCCTATGTTGGTGCATAATTATCAGGAAAAGTGTATGGACTGGAAAAAACCCCACCCATTTGAACAGGTCAGTTTTTTTGTTTTTTTGTTTGTCTGCTTCAGATTATTCTGAGATTTCAATGTTTTTGAATGCCATTCAGTAGTTTCGCTTATACCATTTTGGGTTGCTAATATATTTGGTTCATTTTTGAATTCAGTAAGGTGTGGCTTGTTTGATGCCCAGGAGTTGAATGCCTTGTTAAATAAACCATGTAAAGTAACTGTAGCTAATGTGGGGTTTTTTTATATTAAAACTCTGCAGCCGGAAACATTACAGATCCAGGAGTAATGGAACATTCACTCATTACAGTCAACCCCTAGCACTGATCAGTAGCCAGTTCTGAAATGCTGTGTTATTTCCGTATAGCAACGATCTATTATGCTGATGTCTTGTCAACCTCATTATTTTGAGAGGAACCATGTGGTTTCATGATGGCAATTTTCTTTTATGTTTTTAAATGATAAATGGCATACACTGGAATGTTAATTAGGATGCATATAATTTTCCCTCAATACTAGCTTTTTTGAAATATTTTAGGGGTGATGATGCAAAGGCAGAGGCACACATATAAGGAACCTGCATCTAACATATCCCACCAGCCTTTAAGAACAACATACATGACTATTCTCTTCTTTGTATTCCCCCCCCCTATTGTTTTATTGATTTTTATAGTAAGGGATGTGTAATCTTTGCTGTTTCATTTTTACAAAGTATGCTACCACACATTTTAAGTGACCATTTGTAGGTTACAAATTTAAGTGTTGCTGCTTCTTAATATTTTGATTTTGAGGAAATTAGCTTTGTATGAAATATAAAAGTTTCATAGTATCACAGAGGTGCATGCATCAAGCATTTTTTTTTTGGGGGGGGGGGAACAATGGAATATCTAAATGCTTTCCAATCTTGAAAGAAATGGAACTGTTAATCTTTAATATGCATTTCAGCAATACAAAACCAGTAACTTTGAACAGGGGTGAGGTATCCTGCAGGAAGCAAAATGGCAGGAAATAATAGAATAATAGAATAATAGAATAATAATAAAAGCAGGAAATAATAGAAGCCTGAGCCACCTTCTCTAAACCAATAAAAAAAAAATGTTCACTTCCTTATTGAACGTTTTAGAGAATTAATCTGAGAAACTCTTTCACTTCTTACTCTTTTGGCGCCATATTGAACACAGACTTATGTTTACAGAGCTTAGCAGTGTTATTTTGTATCAGACTGTTAAAACAGTTTCAATGGTGTGAAAACCGGAGCAACACTTATTTCCCTTCTTTATTTATGCGGTTTTAGTATCATGGGCACAAAGCTGTTGCAACATGAGGCTGTATGATGCAAATATATTGGAAATGAAAATATCAACAGACACATTGACAGACACCCTTATTTAATAAATGATGATAATAATAATAATAATAATGAGCAACATCAGGCTAGCTGCATTTCAGACAGCAAAGCTTTAGTGGCGGAGATTTTTACAACCACTTCCCTCCCCAGATTTAAATAGGATATTTGACTATATTGGTCACCTTGGAAACCAGCCGCTGGAGCCTGATTTTAGTGGGTTATCCTGCAGGATGGCAACAACGTTCAGTTTCCGTATTCTTCAGAATAAAAATGCTCTGCCTTCCATTAGTTGAAGTGAGAGCAGTGGCTTTCTAAAATGCCCCAGTCGCAGCAGTGCTTAGTGCAAACATAATACCTCCTCCCTTGCCTCCGCTTTCCTCCAGTGATTCAGGTATTCCAGCAGAACTGCAGTTCTACAATTTCTTACCCAGCCAGCATTCTCCTTTTAGCTGCTGACAGGCCCTTCGCAAGCCTTATGCAAATTAGACAAGCACAGTAGCTTTGACTGCAGAGGGAGCTGGGGGGGGGGGAGAGAGAGAGAGAGAGAGAGAGAAGAAATGAGTTCAAAGGTCAGAGAGCTGGTGGAAGGCTGTAACAGTTGACTGGGGAAGGGGGGGGAATACACAGACTACTGCAGTGAGCTTTTGCTGGCACGAAACGAGGAGGGAGAGGTTTTGTTTCCTGTGTTGAAAAGACCCTGCAGCTTATCTGAAACTATATCCCAATTCAGGTATTATCTAAAGCTTGTATCCTTGTGTGCTCCTCATTCCAGAAAGTGCGTTGGGCTCACTTGCGATTACCAAAGTCATCCTGTATCTAGACTAACCTTTCGGTGGCTGTGCATGTATGTCTTTGTATGCATTACTTGGTTTGGAACGTTGCCGTTCTGTCCCATTGAAAGATGAATGGGGATTTTAGTGTCCCATTTGATTTTTTAAATAATAATAATAATGTTTAGGCCTGTCAAAATGAAAATGTGGCAAGTTTAAAAATGTTTCTGAATGAAATTTTGAGCCCTGAATTTAATGTGGCTTCAATCCACACGGAATTTTAAGTATTGGTCGATGGGGCATGCGTGGTCTTGAGTTCCTACAGGTTGTTTCTCCCAGATACATGTCATATTGGGCTTCTCATCGGGTGGTCATTTCCAGATTATAGACAGGGCAGATTTGACAGTGCCAATCACATGTTGGGGGATGGAAGTTAAGAGATGTGAACTTGGGGCTGATCTAGTTGCTAGATGTAGAAGTTGATGATGTGCATCATAATGTGTGCATCAACACAAGCTGTTTGACTGTTTCTTATTATGATTTGGTTCTTGAGCGCTCCTTTCTGCAACAAAACTTCGAAAATGCACTGATCCATGTTGTATGCTGGCTATCCAGCTTAAATGCACAGCCAGCTTACTGCACGGATCAGAGCATTTTTGGAAGTGTCATTGTAGCAAGGTTGTATTTGAACCCAAATCATAATTAAAAAACGCAATATATCAAACAGCTTATGTAAAACTTCCATTTGGCATAAATGTCGCACTTCCCTAATAGTTTCAATAGCATTTATAATCTCTTAAGTGTTTTTATTAAGACTAACGGATTAATTTGCTCACTGCATAAAACAGGCATACCAGGGGTAAAATGTGGTTGTAAAATTCTTCTTTTTGTCACTGATGAATATTGTATTACTTCAAAATATTTAGTAGCACACAGAACATTTTATGTAAAAACAAAGACAATAAATTTTGAAAACAAATCAGATTGAACGTTCTTGAGGAAGTTAAACACTTTTAAATAATAAAAACTATTAGGGAGATATTTGATTGTGTACTTACAACTTCCATTGACATTAGTGTGATTTAACATTAGATGGACTGTGTTTGGATTTTGAACTCCAATCACGATGCAAGCTTAAATGTGTGCATTTTGTCCCTCAGAAGTTGGATTTTACTGCAAAGGTCTAGTTTTATGGCAGAAGACATGGTTAGTTTCTTTTGTTGCAGAGTATCCCATACCTTGCACCTTCACAACCAGAGATTTGTATCAGACAGCATCTGATTCATATTTATCTCCATGCATTATGGACCAATCCAGATACTCTTATTGCAGCTGATCAGTTATTTATTGACCTTATTTATAATCTGCCCTTCACTATATGGTCCTGGTAGAAATATGTCACATAAAAACAATGCAAAGACCAACAAACAAACAATGGATGCTATAAAATTTCACAACAACAGAGAACATCAGCAGAATATAAAAAGTAGGACTTAAATGGAGGCAATAAAAAATGTCTGATAGGTCCCAAGCAAAAGTCCAGATAATACGTTTAAAACTATTGATAGGATCTTCATCTGCAATGAATATTTTTGATAATGTTACAGTTTAGGACTGTTGGATCAAAGGTTGCGTATGCAGCATACATTTAAAGCATGTGGCTTCCTCAAATAACCCTGAAAACCATAGTTTACCCCTCACAGAGCTACAATTCTCAGCACCCTTAACAAACTGCAGTTCCTAAAATTCTTGGAAAGAAGCTGTGGACTTTAAATGTGCTTTAAGCTGCCCAGAGTGGCTGGGGAAACCCAGCCAAATGGACAGGGTATAAATAATAAAATTATTATTGTTATTATTACTATTACTGTTATTGTTAAATATATGGTATGTACGCAGCCAAAATGTCAAGAGTATGGAGCACTGTTGTTTCTGTGTGAGATGTCATGCTCTGCAGTAAGAGGAATCAGTTTTGTTCCTTAGGGTCAAACTGTTCTTGGTTAAGGGACAGAGGTATGTCTGTCTAGACGTTACTACAGTTCATGAATTGCTTTCACTGAAGTACAACTGGAGCGTCACTGAAGCCTCTGGAAGATTAACATGTAGTGTGTGAATGACAACTATAGTTTCACATAGTTTAATGACAGGTAGAGGTGAAAGGATCTGAGTATTTTAGTTTTCTCAGTTTCTAATTTTTTCAATCTTGAACTCCGTTCTCCCTCTTTCTGCCCCAGTTTGCTGTTATCATTATTTTTAATCTTCATTAAAACCACTCAGCATCCTAGTGCAAATTTCTTCTAATAGACATATTTTTGTATTTAGTTTTCACTAATTACTCATTTTTGTAATTAATTTCTCCTAATATAATGCATTTCTGTTTGTTATTTCCACTAATATATTGATTTTAGGTACATTTTCTCCTAATATACACATTTTTGTAACATGCTTTGGTTGGAGAACTGCATCACAAAATGCGAATTTTGAAGGATGGCTATGTTTTGGTTCTCATATTGTTTCGAAAAGTGCCATTTTGATAAATTTGGCTTTAGATGTGAACTGAATCAGATTTCTCTCCCATCCCTAATGACAGGTAATTTGGTCTTAATCAGTGACCACATTTGTACCCTGAACATTCTACCAACAAACCAAAGCAAGGCATCTACAAGGAAGGGTTGAAAATGCAAATGAACACATCATTAAAACCTTAATACTATTTACACTACATTTTCCAATTCAGGTGCTTAGGCAATAGTCTGCTTTGGTTTCATTGGGATTATTCTAGGCTAAGTCAATATCAAGGATTCTGGGCCTAGAAAAATATTCTGAACCAAGGACTCCCAAACTCAGGATAAGTGTGCAAGTACAAAGAATACAACGTTGCATAATACATTGTAATTCCAATATATGGATTACTTCAGAAATTGGAAGAAGAACTGAAAAGTTTAGGAGCACAATGGAGCTTAGACCAGGATAATGGAGATCAATGGATGACAGAGCCTAGAATTTTTCAGGTGGAATGGGCAGAGTAGAGAATCCTGATAAATTATGAGCACATGCCATCTTTCAAAGTATCCTCTTTGGGTTTTTATCCCTCAAGTGCCATTGTCCCCAATTTTTCCAGCTGTTATCTGTGATGTGAGGCTTAGAAACATCCATCCCCCACAACCCTCTCCCTCTAAATTTGAGCTCAAAAGAGGGACCAATTTTGTTGCCAAATTCCAGGGTCATTGTAATTGTAATTCCAGGGTACAAATGCAGTCTTGATTGGGATTATGTGCCTTTAGGATTTCCATTTGCAGCAGATCAAAACCTAACCAAAGGGGATGCAATGAACCTGACTTGCACTGCTTAGCTTGGCAGTACTGGCCTCCATTTTAAAAGAAGAAAACTCCATTTTGGGAGCCAGCAAAGCTAGTTGTATTGGGTAGTATATGCATTTCTTTGTCTATCACCCAGGCAACAAGATCTGGCTCTCTCCTCACCCCTTCATCTGGACTGGTTAATGTTTAGTCAATAAGCTATCTGAAATGTTAGGGAACTTTCCAATTCCTGCCTATTTCAAGTGGGGAAGTTATGCACATAAGAGTGTTCATTTAAAAATCAAGCTTCAAATGGCTTGATAATGTGGGCATCATCTTAGAAGAATAAGTTCTCATGTTAGGCTTCTCACAAGTTCTGCCTTTTGCAGCCTTGTAAAATATGGTTGCTCTCTACATCATAAGAAAGGATGGGTGGACACACTTGTCCAATCCTAAAAGTTTTAGATACAAAAAAGGAGACATGTTTGTTAGCTCTGGTTTGGTTGGCTCTCTTCCATCTTCTCTGTCTCCACACCTAGCAACAGCTTGAAGCAGGGCTTCTTTTCAGAGGGAACTCACAGGAACTCAGTTCCGGCACCTCTCCAGTGGGCACCTTTGCCATTCTAAGAGAATGAGGAAGGCATTCATGGTGAGCTCTGCTAGAAAAATAGCTCTGGCTTGAAGGAAGTGGCTCTGAGTTGAGGGTGGCCTCAAATCCAAGTGGTGATAGCCATCTTGGATAACTTTCAAATGACCTGAACACAGACATTTAGAAACTGGGTGACTAAAGCATGTATATGACTAGCCCCTTTAGAACATCATGGGACAAAGAAAGCTAGTTTTTGACTAGATACATTTTACTATTATATTTTGAAGTCCAAGTGGACCTGACTTTCTTATAAACCTTTTCTTATGTGATGTGCTAAATTGTTTCTGTTTATTTATTTATTTATTTTATGCATGCATGCATGCTAATTTGTTTCTGAATTTAAACCTTCGCGCCTATCTCCATGCTTAAATGCAATGTGTTACTGAGAAGCGGATATTTTGAGTTCCCCTGGGAAACCGATGTTACCCCTAATGCCTGAAGGCCGAAAATAGAAGTAAGGCAGACCCATTTAGGTTTGTTAGTAGCGGACGGTTACCATTTTGGGTGAATTAATTAAAAGTAAACTCCTCATAGAAGACCTAATTATGCAAGTTTAAGATATTGGCAAAAGAATCCCGCTTGATCCCACATTTTTTGCAGGGACATCGTCTAATCTCCAATATCTCCTTATGCTAGGCCAGGGTCAGCAACCTTTTCCAGCCATGGGCCAGTCCACCGTCTCTCAGACCGTATGGTGGGCCGGACTATATTTTGAAGGGGAAAAAATGAACTAATTCCTATGCCCCACAAATAACCCAGAAATGCATTTTAAATAAAAAGACACATTCTACTCATTTAAAAACACGCTGATTCCCGGACCGTCCGCGGGCCGGATTGAGAAGGCGATTGGGCCACATCCAGCTCCCGGGCCTTAGGTTGCCTATCCCTGTGCTAGGCGATGTATTCATCATCCATTTAAAGCTCATGGCTTGCCCCAGAGAATCCTGGGGACTGTAGTTTGTTAAGAGTGTTGAGAATTGAGGAGTAAACTGCAATTCCCAGATTCTTTGGGGGAGGCCAGGTGCTTTAAATGGCCTTTAAATGTGTGGTATGTATGCAGTCATGGTCTGTAAGGTAGTTCCATTCTCTCCGCTGGGACTGCAGAAGCCACCACAGTGCTACTGCTGCTGAACTTAGGAGAAGCAGCTCTGAAGTATAGCTATATTGTGAGGCAGGTTTCAAAATGAGGAACAGTCTGCAGAGGTAGTCAGGACCAGTGATGATCCCTTGCACCAAATTCTGAAGATGCTCTGAATTCATCTGACTTTGGCTTTTATCACGCGCACACCCTCCCCCAACCATCCTGTAGATCCCCATTTTTCTGAAACTGGCTCCAGGGGTCAAGCTATGGTTCTCTGAAACAGATGACAGAATTCTCACTAATGAAATGCTTTGACTTCTTTGAAAGTCCTCAAAACTTCTCTCTGGAACATTTGTTGGCATTGTGCATAGGAGCAGACACAGTTTTTAATTCAGTAAGAAGTCCACACACCATTTTAATCCTCCTGTGATGTAAGATTCAATAATTATTTGAGACTACTTTTTTTAAAACAAAAGGAATTGCATTTCTAAAATGTAAAATGCAAATACACAGATTAAAAATCAGGCAAATTGTTTTATATCAGTAAATTATTAAATGTATTAGTTTTGTTACTGTTGTTATTTGTTATTTATCAGGGGACTCCAGAGAGCCAGTGTGGTGTAGTGGTTAAGAGCGGTAGACTCGTAATCTGGTGAACTGGGTTCGCATCTCCACTCCTCCACATGCAGCTGCTGGGTGACCTTGGGCTTAGTCACACTTCTCTGAAGTCTCTCAGCCCCACTCACCTCACAGAGTGTTTGTTGTGGGGGAGGAAGGGAAAGGAGAATGTTAGCCGCTTTGAGACTCCTTCAGGCAGTGATAAAGCGGGATATCAAATCCAAACTCTTCTTCTTCTTCTTCTTCTCTATCCCTTGAGTTGAAACCCTCCCATGGCCACTGCAGCCAGCAGTCCAGGAACCCTCCTATGACAACGACGACAACAACAACAACAACTTATTTATACCCCGCCCAACTGGCTGGGTTGCCCCAGCCACTCTGGGCTGCTTCCAACACATATAAAAACATAATAAAACACCAAGCATTAATAGTAACAGCCTAATCCAATAGAAAAAGTCATCACAATAACTTTAAAATAAGCAACTTATATCAAACAAAGCAATTTGGCAGGAAGAACTTCAGAATCTGAAAATAGCTACACTACTGCACTACTGGTGCCCATGCAAGACTGAGCGAACAAGACATTTTCATCAAACGGGCTTGGTAGCCAAGTGGTGCCCCTGTGCTCACAGAGGGCTTTTCTCCCAGCAGATGCTTCTGTGAACAGAATTTAGTTGGGAGGAAATGGGTCGTTGAGTGTTTTGTTTTGTTTTCTTGCTAATTCTGTCTCCTCTTTGCAGCTCCCATGTCACCCTACACCCTATTTTGGAGGGTCCCTTAACTTGCTGCACCCAGTTGGGATGGGGCAGAGGAGGGGACAATCCCCTCCTTTCATCTGTTATTAGTGGAGATGTCCACTGGATCAACAGTTTTTGCGTGATTGCAGGGCACCAGTTTAATTCTACCCATGGAAGGATATGGGTGTGTGGGTTTGATGAATTTTGACTCTCCCAAGAACATCCAGCCAAGGGACTATTGAGAAACACATATCGCTATTTATTTCACCATTAAAGTTAATTGCACAACATTCAGAGAATCTGTTTCACAAAGCTGAAATAATTGGGAGGGGGGCTCAGTGTGGTCACTAACATGTTTGTGTAAAGCAAGCATTATAGATTTCGGTATGAAATATATATGAGCTTGTTAAATGCTTACAGTAAACACATACTTAAATGTAATGGCTCTTTTTCTATAACAAGGGGAGCATTACAATTTAACGGCATCCCTAATGTTATCACAAAACTAACAGTTCTCCTCTTTAAGGTTGCGAGACTAAAACAAAAGGGTTTGGCTACGATGGGGCGAAACTGAAGTACGCCTCAGCCATTTAATCACAAACAAAATGGACAGGGTCCAGAATATGTAGGAGCGTTAAAAGTGCGGTGATACCACTTTCCCTTCCCTTTTAATGTGTGCTTGATTTAAAAATCAATACTTCCCTGTAAGGTTGCTACCCGCCCAAAAGCACATCATCTGAACAAGAAGATGATTTCATCCTGAGGATAGGGATAAATGCATTTGCTGTTGATAACAATGCCCTCCTCTCAAAAGGTACTCATAATAAGCAGACCTTGAAGTTTAAGCACACATCCCAAGGAAGGGCCAGATGGCTGATTGTACTGAATGAGACAGGTGTAATCTGTTGTGAGATCAAGAAAGCTTTTCTGAAAGATGAATTGGTTTGCTGTTTGTCAGCTGTCAGTCTTTGTCTTTGCTCTGAACCAATTATAGAGTTGAGACATGGCATCATAAGCATCCTACTAGAAACTGGTAAGGCAATACTTGTGTATGTGTAAATGCCTACAATTTCAGTAGATGGGGTGTGTGTGTGTGTGTGTGTGTGGAATTCATGCAGCAGTTCTTGGCTCTAAAACGTGAGTGAATCTAAGCAGAACACAAAATAATGATGTTCTGGTAGTAATCATACATATGCAGCTCATATAATTTGCTAGATTAAATTTAATCTAGTAGAAATAAAGTGGCACTTGTTTTTGCTGACCCTCCTTTAAAATGGCTGCAGCATAATAATGGCCATTTTAATAATCTGACCTTGGTTTCTTTTTTAAATCTTTTAAAACCATGAATTTCTCCTTAAGAGTTTTTCAGAGCCATCCTATCCTGTGTCTCTTCCTCAAGCAAGCTTCTGTTGTTGTTTCTTTGATTCCCTGCACAGAGAGAGAGATTTTGAAAAAGAGCAGCGTACAGAATATTAAATGGGCAAATCTCCTTTCTCTTTCACCTTTACCCAAAGAAACTTCCTTTTTTTAAAAATGATATTTATTAAAATTTCAAAAGAAAAAGATCACATTAATAAGAAAATTAACAATAAAAAGGAAAAATACAAAATACAAAATACAAAAAAGAAAAAGCAGTTAAAAACAATTCCATCTTTTCATCACTTCTTTTACATTTACTTGTTTCCCGGACCTCCTCATACCTCCCTCTTTTGTATTCTAATTCAATTTGTTAGTCCAGCGATTCCTTTCCCTCCTTTTTAATCCTGATCTTTAATCTTGATATATTATAACATTAAATTTTTTAGATATTAAAAACCAGTTTTTCCATATTCTTTTATACCATTACCGCATGAAACCACTTAACTTCAATCCGTCATCATTCTAACATTCATTAATTTTACAATATTTCTGTAAGTAATCTTTAAATTTCTTCCAATCTTCTTCCACCGACTCTTCTCCCTGGTCTCGGATTCTGCCAGTCATTTCCGCCAATTCCATATAGTCCATCATTTTCATCTGCCATTCCTCCAGTGTGGGTAGATCTTGTGTCTTCCAATGTTTTGCAATAAGTATTCTTGCTGCTGTTGTAGCATACATAAAGAAAGTTCTGTCCTTCTTTAACACTGATTGGCCGACTATGCCCAGGAGAAAGGCCTCTGGTTTCTTCAAGAAGGTATATTTAAATACCTTTTTTAATTCATTATAAAACATCTCCCAGAAAACCTTAATCCTTGGGCACGTCCACCAAAGGTGAAAGAATGTACCTTCAGTTTCTTTACATTTCCAACATTTGTTATCGGGCAAATGGTAGATTTTTGCAAGCTTGACTGGGGTTATGTACCACCTGTATATCATTTTCATAATATTCTCTCTTAGGGCATTACATGCTGTAAACTTCATACCTGTGGTCCACAACTGTTCCCAGTCAACCATCATTATATTATGTCCAACGTCTTGTGCCCATTTAATCATAGCATACCCAAAGAAACTTCCAAGGTTTACAGAAGTATCAAAACGTCTGGTTTTTTAAAAATAATAATTTCTTGACTCTGTATAAACTGGTTTTATATCCAGGATCGAGAGAGATCACATGTTCAAATAGTCATGGTGGTGGTTTGAATTCAGACCAGGTTAACTGTACTTTGATCCCTTTGAAAGTAATCTGAAAGCTAGGTGTGACTAGGCATGGGCAAAGCAATCCATTCTCTAGTCCATGCCACTTCTTCATGGGTTCACTCATAAATGTAGTCTGCTCCATTTCTACATTAAAAATAAATAAATCACAAAAATCAGATTTAAATATAAATATGCATTTTAGACGCATTTTGTCTTAAAATATGTATTTTAATGCACTTTGATACTTTTTTATTATTAGAGACTGTATTGGAGTCTTTGGGATATTTCAAAACCAGTGAATAGCTTCTGATGTACTCTGGTGCCCTGAGCCCGGCCTTGGCTGGGGAGGGCAGGGTGAAAATTATTATTATTATTATTATTATTATTATTATTATGTGCACATTAGCACAAAAGGTAGAAATCAGGCCACTTCCTCTTGGAATTCACAAGATTCCCTAGTAATAACTCCCTTGCCCTATTGATTCCAGTGGGACTTTAGTGTGGCTAACTGGTCTGGATGTAGCCTAGGATCCACTAATTTAGACAATCCCTTCTGCCCATTCTCAAGGGGAGTAGGAAAGAAGTGCAGGAACCTATGGCCCATTTCTGATTTCATCATGTCTAGAAGCAAGGGGTGAAATGGTTTTTGAAGAGGCCCTAATTCAGCTTATATGTAGGTGCCTCAGTCTAATGATTAATGGGGTGAGTTGTCAACCTGTGCTTCTGACATCTGAGAGGGGGCGGAACTTTCCCTTTTACCTGATGAAACAAAATGAACACCAATTGTCAATGAATGAGATGAATGGCACACATATATCTAGTGGCCAGACAGGATAGTAGTATTCTAGGCTCTCTCCATCATATGAAATGACTGCTTTGGTGCCATTGCAGATATCCTCTGCTTCCTCTCCTGGTGGGGCCTTAAGATATGAGGGTTTACGCAGTTGTGGTAGAGCTTGCTGTAGCATTTCCACGGACAAAAGATGTGCCCAGAGACACTGTTTCCAGATTTTTCCTGTTGGGTCAAGGTGGCTGCAGATGCAAAAAAACTCAGTCAGTGGTTCCTTCCTAGGAGCTGGGCCTCTGAAACCATTCATTCACACAAAGAATGTGATTGGCCAGAAAGTTAATTCTGTATACCTACTCTATATAAGTATTATCTGTGATATTTACCAGAGATCATCACTTACAATAACTGCTTAAAAGCCCTGTTGGGCGTAAAAATGTAGAGGGGAGATTTTTGCTGAATGGGATACATCATGTATCTGTAACCAGGAAGGAAAGCAGACAATGAAAGAATATTGTAAAGGCTGAATTGTCCAGCACTAATTGATTCTTGCCAGAGGCACTGCTAATTTATACCTTTACCCTTGGCTTGACTTTTAGCCTTCTTTTGTCTTCCTTCCTCTGAATCCCCTCCTCTCTTCGGCCTCCTCCCTCATTCCCACCAGTGTTCTCCCCGCTCCAAGCTTTGAAGTACTGTAGCAAGTTTTGAAAGGTGATTTAAATCAAGTTTGTAAAAGGTTGCACTACTTTCTAGGCCTTTAGCTCGCAATGTTCAGCCTTAACTTGTCAGAACTAAATCTTCTTTTTTTAAAAAAAAATATTTTTTTATCTTGGGTTATGTTTGAATTTCGTGGTTGGTCAGATAGCAGTTAATTTCCCCCCAATTATGGGCTTGGTAATAAGTTGCTTACACATTACATATTAAATTATAAGTCTTTACTCCCTTTTTGGAGATGTTAGGGAGGGGTCAGCAAACTTTTTCAGCAGGGGGCTGGTCCACTGTCCCTCAGACCTTGTGGGGGGCCGGACTATATTTTGGAACGAATTCCTATGCCCCACAAATAACCCAGAGATGCATTTTAAATAAAAGGACACATTCTACTTATGTAAAAACATGCTGATTCCCGGACCATCCAAGGGCCGGATTTAGAAGGTGATTGGGCCAGATCCGGCCCCCGGGCCTTAGTTTGCCTACCCATGTGTTAGGGAATTAAGCTAAAAGACATTGAACGTATGCGATCTTACGTATAAAAGCTCTTCTTTTTGTTTTTGTTAAGGTATAAATGTAATTTATCAATCAGTAATTCTGAAACTGAGGGACACGGGTGGCGCCTTGGGTTAAACCACAGAGCCTAGGACTTGCCGATCAGAAGGTCAGCGGTTCGAATCCCCGCGACGGGGTGAGCTCCCGTTACTCGGTCCCTGCTCCTGCCAACCTAGCAGTTGGAAAGCACATCAAAGTGCAAGTAGATAAATAGGTACCGCTGCAGCGGGAAGGTAAACAGCATTTCCGTGCGCTGCTCTGGTTCGCCAGAAACAGCTTAGTCATGCTGGCCACATGACCCAGAAGCTGTACGCTGGCTCCATTGGCCAATAAAGCGAGATGAGTGCCGCAACCCCAGAGTCAGTCACGACTGGACCTAATGGTCAGGGGTCCCTTTACCTTTACCTTTAATTCTGAAACTATATGATTCATTAGGCTTTGTTTTGTAGAACCTCTTCTGTCAATCAGCGTTGTTGTGCTGTTAAAAGATTTTACTTGATATCTCCTTCTTTTTTTGGCAGTGCTTCTAGTCTCCCTAGGTAGGCTGCATGGGTCATGAATTGGAACCCAGGAACTGTGCCTCTGCAGAGGCATTGTACTTCCCCACCGTGGAAAGCTTTCCCCAGGGAGGAAAGCCTTGTGCCATTGGTACCACCTTTTTGGTGCCAGGCCAACACATATTCCTTTTTACCTGGCCATTTGATTCTTAGTTGGAATCATGTGGTATGATGGTGTGACCCTGCCTGTTTTGGTGTTCATCTTTTAGTAGGTTGAGGGGGTAGGATAGCCACTTTTCCTAATGCTATTTTATTTCTTTTGTTGTTTGTTTTAAATTCATGTATGTGCACATTTTGGTTTGGTTTGGGGGTTTTTTAAATTGTAAGCTGCTTTGAGACATTTATGTAGTAAGCAATTAAGAAATAGAATCATAATATGATAGCATTTCTGAATACTGGAGACAGGCAACAGAGGAGGGATGTTGGCCACTGCCTTTGTGTGCCATGTTGGGACTTACTGAAGACATTTGGTTGGCAACAGAATCCTGGAATAGATGGATCCTTGAAGTAATCATCCAGCAGTGATTTTATGTTAAATGTAAGTGTTTAAGCCACCTCCATTCTAGTCCATGAAAAAGACTAAAAACTAGTTATAGATGGTACTGACAGACACCCATTCACATACTATTACAGCAAGTCCATTGTTTATGTCAGAAGAAGAGAAATAGTAGTTCTTAGATGTTTGGTTTTCTTCACAGTATATAGTCTTAATAAACTTATGTAAATATAAGAAGACCTGAATAGTAATATTTCAGAGTCACATATTTAAACCCATTGGGTTTTGACTTCCATAGATGGTAGGGACAATTACAGGGATGAGTAGGCGTTTGGGCTATTATCTTTTAAAATGTGGAATGGATTTTTAAAATGCCAGAGCTCATATGCATGTTCTATATGGAACATCATTATCAGCTTATAATGTGCTATAATTGTTCTGCAAAATATTAGAAGGAAAAGATGCCGCATTTAGCGAAGGGACATTACACTCCCCCCCCCCCCCCCCCGCAAAATTGCAGCAGCTAGTAATGAACAGCATACAATAATATAATAAATCAATAAAGAAATCCAAACTGACAGTACCAGTAATCTCAAATCCAAACATAAAATAAAACAGCTAATATGAAGATATACAGTCACAAAAGACTCACCTCTCCCCTTTTCATCATTTACCATATGCTGTGTAGTGTTTCAGGAGCCAAATTGCCATTGCTTAGCTGGATGTTTAAAAGATTAGATGTATTCCAGTCTCACAGTATACTGAATTATCCAAAAATGATTCTAAAGGACAGAAATTACTGCTTGTGGTCAAAATGCATTACTCTAGGGATTTAGGTTTGTTATTGTAGGCCTGTTGTGAGGCAACCCTTTATGATAAGAATACAGAAAGAGCTTGTGGTTTCTGGAGGGAGCTAAACCATGAGCCCAGATTTGGACAACATGCTTGGCCCAAACCATGGTTTAGCTCAGCGTGGTGTAGCAGCGAAGTGGCCAGGAGGAGCAAAGCAGACGTGATCTCATCCCTGGGAGCCTGCATGCAGTTCACACTTTCCAAACACAATGCACTCACTGGAAATCATTCCTTAGGCGAAGGTTCGCATAACGAGCCTATAATTTCCATTCTTTTTTATGGGAACATTTCTAATCCATGGTTTGTCTCATTTCCCTCCCTTCTCCCTCCATGGTTTCTGCAGCCAACCAGAAAAGGAGAGACAAAGGAAAAACTGACTTGTCTGATTTCTCCTGCACCCTGATTTGTCTGACCCTCCCCTCCCTCCCTCCCTCCCTCCCTCCCTCCCTCCCTCCCCGGTTTCTGCCTGAAAATGGCTGTTGCCAACCAGCAAAGCACAAACAAGTAAGGAAATGGACAAACTCTGGCTGCTTGCATATCTGAATCTGTGGTGTGTACAGTGAGATTTGTGTACTAATTCCTCGTGGATGGATAAGTGAATTTTCACATAGCATGCGTTTGGAAAGTGGGACCTGAGTGTACATTACTTGCTCATTCATATGAAGCCATTGTTTGGTCTAGGGTGACATATGAACCAGCCCAGACTATAGGTTCACAGTGTTGATCAGTCCACACAGCTTACATATGCTGTGGCCATATTTTCCTCAAGCACAAGGTAATAAGCACTAACGCCAAGGCGAAGCTGAGCAGCAGGTCTAACCTCATTGTGTTGCTTACAGCAAGTTTCTGGGATTCCAGAAGGATAAGTTTATCAGTGTCACGCCATCCCCTGCCTTTCATAGAGCTTTCGATGGTACAATTTTTGTTCATTTGATAGCATATTCATGACAACAGAAGTGCCAACATTGAAAGGATTTCTACCTGCATTTACACTCTTGTCAGCTGAGTCCAGGGTTCTCTGCTTATAAGCTGATCACATCCATTGTTAATTATACCTGCAAATGGCAAGGAAAAGGTGAACTGGGGGGTGGGGCATTATGATTATTCTGCAGTTTCGCCTTGCCACCTCTCCCACCTGGCTGTCTTACTTCTGTAGCAAATGATAGACAAGTTTCCCCACTTTTGATGACATTGTTTCTGGAGGAAGCTGATCAGGCATTGCCAAGACTCTTGACCAGAACTAGTCCTCACCCCCTTTGAACACATGACTCACATTTTTATCACACTGCACTTATTGCCAGTTCATTTCTGAGTATAATTCACAGTGCTGGCCATGACCGTTAACGTCTCAATTGGTCCTATCTTCAAAATAAAACAATAACACCCCAGTTGTCTTTTAGGCAGTCTGCTGCCTGCGGAGTCTTGCTACCTGTGTCACACCTCATTGGCTCTGGATTATGAGGGTTAATCTTTAGGTGGTCAATGTGCAGTGTTTTCTGCCTTTGTACAGAAGTGACCTGATGATCCCTCATTTTCACAAACTCCCAATTCTGTGATCCTCAGTAATGATTTTCAAGTTTACAAAATGAAAGCAAGATTTGGGAATTACATTCTGTGTTGAGTAAGTTAAGGAAGCATTTTCATTTTATTGAACTAAAGCTACTTGTTCAAAGCAGCAATCATTCAAGCCACACAGCTTTCTTTTCAGGCAAAGGTTTTCAGAGAGCTGTAAAATAAAATGTATTATGTATGGAAATGTATTCAGATAATGTATACATACCATCGCATGCTTATTCAAGGTTGAGACCAAAGCCATTCATAGACAAAGTCAAACTGCAATTGAATTAGTGTGACCCCAGTGACTAGACAACTCAGATTTAAGTTTTCGAGGAATAGTATTCTGTCTTCAAGAAATATGATATGATGTTTTGGTTCCCCTTCCCTCACATTCATTTGACTGGTGCTCAGTTCTTGCTAGGTAGAGATAATGAAGCCTATGAAAATGCACCATCATATTTATAAGCAATATAGTGGGAAATAGGCCAGTTTGAGGATGTAAAAGGTTCTACTTGAGAATGCATATTGCTTACCTAGTTATAGCTTGTGCCCACCATGTTGTGAGGTCATAATGTTGCCCAATGTGGGCGGGGCTAACTTTTCACTTAGAATTTTCAACCAGAAGGTTTGTCCATATATGGTGCACTGTGAACACAGAACAACATTGGCAAGGCTGCACATTGACTTGTTAGGTAAGTGGATCAAGTCAGAGATTCCCAGGCAATTTGCTGGGAGGAATAGATGGTACTGCATAGTAACTGGTTTATGTGATGATAATAACAACTTATAAAATGGGATTGTATCAGAATTGCCAAGTGTTGAATTAAGCACATCCTTTCACTGAAGATATTAATTTAACCCTACCCTATATTTCCTCTCTCTTTTATTTCTAAGCGTATCTTCTAACTCATCACCCAAAGCCTTTTCAAAAGACTATTTGAGCATTTGCATTTCTAGGGGTAGAGAAATATTTTTGCAAGCCATATATATTCCTTAGCAATTTCTGCATTCGTCTTCTGGTCCTGTCATTGATTTGATTTGTAGTTGCAATACCTCTGTGAGATTTTAAATGCCCCCACAGCATGGAAAGATGAACTTCATTGGGTAAGATTTAAGTAATGAGTCCTGTCAGCAGAAGCCCTGAGCAAGGACTTCTGCTTGTGCAACAGAATTTCCCTTCCCCTGCTCTGTAGAATCTGGGAAGTTGGGAGAATCCCCCAGAACAATGTAGAAAGAGGAGGGAGGGCAAAAACCTTGCCCTGGCAGAATGATTTTGAAATTCTCCCCTTGTTTTTCATGGAACTGTATGATATGACAAATTAATGGATATTTGCAAAGTGCTTTACAAATGAGCACTGAGGACACATTCCCATGAACAGATAGTACAGCCTGTGTTTGTTGGTTCTCCTGCTGCCCATCAGTGCCCACAACTCATAAGGCAGCTAGAGACTGAGCAGACTGCAGTGTTGTGGGCAGAGATGTGGGGTGGAAAAACATTCCAGGATGGAAATGTTTTCGGGACATACACACACCCCATTTCTAAAAATTGATTGTTTCATAAAATTGTTTTAAGTGCATAATGAATGGCTACAATATCAATCACAATTGCCTAGAGTTGCAAATATATTTTTCTAGGTGACAACCTTTAGGATATTGGTGTGGGAACGTAGGCCTGGGGACCTCCATGTCTCTCCGTCTGGCCCTTGGGATACCCTTCCCTCAGAGTACACACCCCACCAGCCCCGTTCCACCCCCTCAATCACTTTTCCTGGCTGGAATGAGTCTGAATTGTGATTGTACCTCTTGCTTGCTTGGATAGAGGACCATCTACATGGGTTGAAACCTCTGGCTTTTATGTGACTGGAATGTCGCCTATCAAAGTCACATCTGTTATTCTATCCATTTTTGCAGGTTTAACAGTTTTCAAGGTCTTCATGATTATTATTTTTAACAATATGAAAGAAGTGTATTCTGTTGAGTTATCAGATCTTAAAAGCATTTATGAGTACTCCAGTAAAATTTTTATATCCTGGGTTAAGGAAGGTATGCACGGGAAGGTGATAGACCCTGGGTCAGAGGCAGGGAAGGGAAGTTCTCCCAGGGTGGGAGGCCGGGAGAAGAAAGGGAAGCTCCCAGGTGAGAGCTGGAACGATCCACACCCTTTTGTGTGAAACAAGGGTTAAGATCTACCTCTGATAGAGGGCTTTGTATTTTTTTTCTCTTTCTTTTTTCCTTTTATGATATTCTTTTTTATTTAGATTTATTTGTTTTCATTGTATTTTATGCTGAAAAGTTGCAATAAAAATGAATTTTCAAAAATTAAAAATATTCAGAAATGAATTTGTTTGAAAGTAACATTTCTTGAATGCCCCTCTCCCCCCAGTCAACACTTTCACTTCAACTTCTTATTGTCACTGGAAAATGTAGAATACAACACACACACACACACACACACACACAATGTAAAACATAAACATGGAGGGTTTTGTTTACCAAATAAAAGTCAAGCATACTAAATCAGATCCCAATCTTTTATGCAGCAGCAGATAATTTCCCAGAAGTTCTCCAGGTTAAAAAAAAATCTGGAAAACTCACATCACTGGACTTGGAGTGTAGGTTGCAAAAGTGGTCTTATGAGGAGGTAGAGAGACTTCTGTCTGAGGTGGAAAATTGAGGGATGGAGTCACTGGAAGTGGTTCCAAGTTTGGAGCCCTGGCTAAAATCTGCCACCCATTGAAGAACCTGCTGCCTCCTAGTTCTTACTGATTTGCTCTCTCAGCAAAGTGTTGCCAGTGGGAGTAGTGACATCTGCAAAATGACAACGTGCAGCATTTTCCTCCCTGGGCCAGTTCTCTTCTGTTAATGGAGCTGCCTGGGAGAAAGTTTTTTGAGAAACAGACAGAGAGCTAGGCTATGGGAGGAGCTTGCTCCCATTTGTCGGCATCCTTCGGGGGTCGAGATGCCAGCTGGCTAGCCCCCAGCTGGATCATGCCCTTCCAGCCGTGACGATCCCCAGATCTCTGGTGTGACGTAAATCAGCGACTCAGACTTCAAAAGCCTGAGCACGCTATATTAGCAGAGCATACTATGCAAACAGAACAGGCGTGAGGCTTGTGAAAACATACTAACAGCTAAAGATTTATTAAGCATAAATCAGGACAAAGAAAACATGTTGTCTCCCTTTC
Organism: Podarcis pityusensis; assembly: GCF_964106645.2. Classification (NCBI taxonomy): domain Eukaryota; kingdom Metazoa; phylum Chordata; class Lepidosauria; order Squamata; family Lacertidae; genus Podarcis; species Podarcis pityusensis. Next base: position 110,646,571 of record NC_138028.1, read on the forward strand.
TTCTCAGAGAGACAGATCAAAGCAAAAGCTATACAAACAGATGGAAGTTCCCAGTAGACTGTGCTGGAATGTAAACAGACATGTGACACTTAACAATCCCATGTCTGCTCCTTAAGAAATTCTCAACATCCTCCCCCTTTCCATGTAACCTGTGGCACAGTATTTCAACTCAACTGCAACTGCTGTACATATAACTGAAGTTGTTCTCTGTTAACAACTTTAGACAACAGATCTGCAGGAATCTCGTTTCCTGGCATGTAGGACACCTGAATGAGTCCTTTCCAAAGACACTCCCTTGCACGATGTAACTTTATCTGCAAGTACTTGGTTCTTTTCTTTCAACTCTCTGACGCTAGCAAAGCCAAACAGGACCTGTTGTCTTGATACAACTGTGTAGGACATTTCATGTTAACCCTGACATCCTTAAACAGTTGCAACAACCATTCACAATCCATAAGTGAATATGACAGGGCATTGAGTTCAGCTTCACAAGAAGTCAGGCTCACTGTTGCCTGCTTCTTGCACAGCCAGTCAAACAGACTCTGGTTGTACATGTAGCACACCCCATAAGTGCTTGTGCCAACTGTGGTGTCACTCCTAAAACTTGCATCTGCAAATATCTCAAGACCTCCAGATCCCTGACTAGTGAATCTGAGTCTGTAGTGCATAGTACCTTTTAGATAGTGTGCTATGCGCTTCAGAGCTTTCCAATCCTGAACAGTAGGATTGTTGGTGTGTCTGCTAAGCAGATTAGTGCTCACAGCTATATCAGGTCTTGAACATCTGGCAATGAAATTCAGTTTGCCTAGAATGCATCTGTACAATGTAGTGTCAGAAAATGCTTCACCAGTATCACCTAACTGGAAATCTGTTACCGTTGGTGTATCCACAGGATTTGCATCAACCAAATTCAGCCTGGTCAATACATCAGCAATTTTCTGAGATTGGTGTACGAAAAAAATCACCTGCCTGGTTTTTCTCTACTTCCAGAGAAAGATAGTTGGATACCTCACCAAGATCCTTCATGTCAAAGTGCTCTCGCAGCTGAGCTAGGGTGCTTTGGTACAAAGCCTGATGCTTCCAAAAGAAAAGAAGATCATCAACAAAGCATACACAATACAGTTTGTTTTGCCCCTCCTCTTTGACAAACACACATGGATCAGCTTTGCCTTGGTGAAAACCTAGAGAAAACAATGTCTCTGTTAGTTTTGTGTTCCAACACCTGGCACTCTGTTTGAGACCATATAGGGATTTCCGTAGTTTACAGACCATTCCCTTCTGTACCTGCACTTCATCAAGTGGAAGCATATAAATCTCCTCCCCCAGCACCCCGTACAAAAAAGCTGTGTTCACATTGTGATGTGAAACGTGAAGCTCTTCTTCTGCAGCAATCTTGAGCATAAGCCTAATGCTCTCATACTTGATGGTGGGTGAGTAGGTCTCTTGGTAGTCCTGTCCTGGTACCTGTGAAAAACCTGGTGACCAATCTGGCTTTGTGTCTTATTACCTTGCCATTCCTTGCCTTAAAGACCCACTTGCTGTCAACCAGCTTCATCCCTGTGACTATTGGAACCAGCTCCCAGGTCTTGTTCCTTTCTAAGGAATCAAGTTCAGCCTTCATGGCTTTAAGCCATGGTTCAACATCCTTTGAGGTTAACTCCTGGACCTCTTGGAAGCTTGAAGGTTCCCACACCTTCTCTGAGCTACTAACAACAGCTGTTGCTGTTTTAGCAAACTCATCAGCATACCTCTTTGGAGGTTTGCCCTTTGTGGCCCTTTCAGATGTGCGTACTAGATGCAAGTCTTCACTCATCTCCTCTTTCTTAGGAGAATGGTGGCCAATGGAAAACAGTGGTTCTTCCAGTTCAGTGTCAGACCTGTCAGATGGTCTGAGTGAGGCCTTCACGCTCCTGTAGTCTGCTGTGTCACTGTCAGCAGCACTAGCACCTCCCACTGAACTGGAATCCGAACCCTGATCATCATCCTCAGCTTCCTCTGCTTCTTCAGCTTCAGGGTGACTCTGGAAAATCCGCACATAGTCCCCCCCACTTTGCATTGTACTGAACACTCCTGGTAAACCATACCGTATTTGTGTCAGTCATCAGCACTCTGTATGCACCTTTTTCGTACCCCACAAATATGCCATGTACACCATGCTTTCTGAACTTGCTGCTCTGTGGAGTATGGACCCACATGTCAGAATCAAAGATTCTCATGTGCTTGACATATGGTTTCTTACCAAACATCTTCTCATAGGGAGTACAGCCTATTGGTGCAGAATACCTGCGTTTATAAGAATAAACAAAACAATTTAGAGATTCAGCCCAATACTCTTCAGGAAGATTGGCATCATGCAACAAGGTTTTTAGGCCTTGTAGCAAAATCTGGTTTGCCCTTTCGCAAAGTCCATTCTGCTATGGAGATCTTGGACTTGTGATGTCATGCTGAATCCCCTTCTCACGCATGTAGCAGGAGGAGTGTTGTTTAGTGCATGCCAAACACTGCCTCAGCAACATACCTGCCTTTTGAAACAGCACTTCCTGTGTTCAGTGGTGTGCGGTCAGTGGACTAGGGGCCTAGGCTGGTCCCCTAAATGTTCCTGGTAAATTGGAGTATTAAAGCCTGGTGCCTCCTTCCCGAAGCCTGGGAAGCTTCTGCCGAGCTTAGGGAGGGAGATGTGATGCTCACACTTGTGACATGGCCCCCCTCCAATCACCCTTGCAAGCTGCTGTCTCTGTCCCTAACTGTCCCTGTATGGAAAATTTCACCGCACACCTTGTTTTGTGTCACCATACCCAGCCGGGAAGAGGAGACTCCCCCCCCCCACCGCCGCCGCCGCCTTCTACATCCTTTCGTACAAGATTTATTGAAACCTGAAATGTGAGACAAAAAGGGAAACTGTAGGACTTTCTCCCATCAGATCAGTTTTGTATGAGGTCTAGTTTTGGAACATTCAGCGGCAACTTTATTAGCATTACCAATTAGTTGGATACATGGATTTAAATTTTCAGTTTTTCTATGAAAAGCAGTGTTACTTGTTACAGTGATTATTTAGATGTTAGGGTTTTCTTAAACTCCTTAGTAAGACAAAGGAGGGAACCTAGGAAATTCTCTTGCCTCAAATGTTGACACTTCTGTCTGTTCTTCTCCCTGCCCCCCTCCCTCACTGGAACTTATTCATGAGAAGCTTGAGCATCTCTAGTATGAGAAAACCCATCTCAGAATGACTTTAAAGACCTTGATTGCCTGGTCTGCAGTCAAATGTTTCCTTGCTTCATTGCACCTGTTCCTCTTGCAGGTACATGTGACAGCGCTGCAGCTATGAGTGGAATTTTAAAGAGGAAGTTTGAAGAAGTTGATGGCTCTTCACCCTGCTCTTCGGTGCGGGAATCGGATGACGACGTTTCTAGCAGTGAAAGCGCTGACAGTGGTGATAGTGTCAACCCATCCACTTCAAATCATTTCACCCGTAAGTAATAAACCTGGAGAGTGAAGCTCTGTAGATTAAAATGTTCAAATGATGTTCTATGCTTTTGTCCCCTTTGTTTACTATACTTACTGAGTAATGCCTGCATTCTTCAGTGGGCAATAGACTGGTTTGGCCCCATGGTAATATGCACTTATGCAGCACCACACATTTTAGGTCTTTTGCATGGTGCTGGGTGTGTTGAAACTGGCCCTGATCAGGTGAATGACTTTGCTGTGGAACCATATGGCTGAACTAGACCTAAATTGGCCAGGATCTTGAGAAACTTACAGGATACTTGAAGAACTGTCTTTGGTCATATGAACCAGCCTGGACATTAAGATCTGGTCTGTATCCAATTGTCTTCAGATACATAGCAGTCAACAATGAGGAATAGGACCTTAGCTTATGGAATGCCCTCCCGGGAGAGATCCACCTGACTCCATCATTGCTTGACTTTCTCAGGGCAAATGACCTATTTATTTCAAAATGCATCCAGCTGAAATACAGCACCCAACTGGTGGCTTTAAAGACAGCTTGATCTGGATGTGCTTCTTATTTTTAATGCTTTATGTAATGATCAATCATTTACATTGTTTTTGTTTAATATTGTCTTGTTGTAGTCTGTAGGCTTCTTTGAATATTCTGTATAGAAAAGCAGACTACAAATTTATCAAAATATAAATAAGAGAACAAACAGGACATGTATAAAATAGTGTAACCCATTGTTGCACAAGCTAGTAATCATCACATTTATAAGAGAATAGGGTGGGTGTGCTTTGGGTTTATCATACAGTTTCTGCTGTTGCCCCATTATAGTAAAGATAGCAGTTGTGTTAATGTAGTTGGCTCTGAATAATCTAAGAATACCAATGTAGGTCAATCATTATAATCCTACTCTTCTGCTGCCTATTCTGAAATCTTAGATTCCTTCTCTCTGCTTATTAGAATACTTGAACAGCAGGAATAATTGGGCAGAGAGAAAGACATTTCAGTGTGAAGCTAAAAAAGATTCAGCATTGATTCTAATGGTTCCCCAAATGGTGGCATAAGAAAGGGAAGAAATATCCCCACAAAGGGGGTGTGGATAACTCACAGATGGAGCACATGATTTGGTCCAAGGTTTAAACCCCAAGGTTTAATCCTAGGTGGGGCTGGGAAAGGCTGGTCTGAAATCCCAGAAAGTCACTGACAGATGTACTAGATGAACAATAGTACTAGATGAACCAATGGTCTGATTTGGTATAAAGCAATTCTTATGTTCCAGAGAGATTGAGTGTATCCATGAGTTTGTGATCAGAGTTCTCTGGTGAGCAGTGGGAACCCACAAGGGGGAATTTTAGGGGAGAAAGGAAGGGAAAAGTTTCCAAAAAGCACATGGGTTTAGCTTGGTTATGGAATATGAAGGGCCTCCCAAGGAGAGGAAAGGAGGTTTCTTGTTATGGCTGTAAGGGTGTGAGTAGGGCTGTGTACACACATAGCCACTGAAATGCACAGGGGTCATTTTTTCCACTGTGTGTTCTTGTACATAGGGCGCTGTGGTCTAAACCACTGAGCCTCTTGGGCTTGCCGATCAGAAGGTCGGTGGTTCGAATCCCCACGATGGGATGAGCTCCTGTTGCTCTGTCCCAGATCTTGCCAACCTAGCAGTTTGAAAGCATGCCAGTGCAAGTAAATAAATAGGTACTGCTGTGGTGGGAAGGTAAACGGCATTCCCGTGTGCTCTGGTTTCCGTCATGGTGTCCTGTTGCACCAGAATCAGTTTAGTCATGCTGGCCACATGACCTGGAATGCTGTCTGTGGATGAACGCTGGCTCCCTCAGTGTAAATGCGAGATGAGTGCCGCTACCCCATAGTCGCCTTTGACTGGACTTAACTGTCCAGGGGTCCTATAATGTCAGTAGGCTTGCCCTAATAGGAAGTGACCTGAGGATGCATTTTCTGCATAGACATATATTCAGCAAGTGCTTGAGAAGGGCATTCTCCACACAAAATGGGTTAAAACTGTTCTAGCACAATGACAAAATAGTGTGGGACAAGGACTACATGGGGATGATGCTGTGTGTTTAGCACATCCAAAAGGCGCTTGCATCCAATGCTGACTGCACATTATTATTCAATGTGTACACTCCCTTAGAGAGACATTGAGATGTGGAAAAATCTTTGACTGGGCATCTGAGTAAGGTGATTTTTTTTTTTTAACCTGGTAGATTTTTATGTGAGATTTTACTGAGTTTTTAAAGTGGGATATAAAGTGGGATTTTAAATGTGGGATATAAACTGCTAAATAAAATACTGCTAATCATCTTTGTATTTTGACAGTGCATTGCACATGGCAGGGCTGGCGACTATATGTGCAGCCAGCATTGCTTAAGTATCTGGTATGGGCATTCTAGGTCAGCTTGAAGATTCATAGATTCTTTATAAATACTAAGCACTGGCTATTAGTGCAGTGGCAGATAACATGAACAAATCATTAGACAATTTCTGTATGCTAGTAGAATTCAGAACAATGCAATGGAAGGCAATATTGTGGTCTATGTCTTCAATAACGTCGCTTTTCACGGCAGCTGTGTTTTCAGGTTGCTTTGCGAAACAAAGTACTATATTCACTTTTTTTAAAAAGAGTGCTCTGTGAAACAAATTACTCTTTCCTTATAGCTGAAGATGGAAACTAAATGTTGCAAACAGTTTAGTTTGTGATATTGACAGCTGCTGGGTACAGAAATAGCATGCCTACTTTAGGCAAGAGTTTGCTTATGATTATGCTGATATTTTGTAAAGATGAGGATTTGCCTGGGAGTAGCAAAGAAAAAGGCTCACTTTAAATTGGTTGGTTTTGATGGTTGGAGAGTAAAATTGATGTTTTATAGCACACACATTTGAGGGGGCGGGAGGAAGAATATTCTTAAGCTTGGGACCCACAGTCAAGCACAGGTTTCGTTGCAATGACTGCAAATAATCTAGAGTCAGTTCATATCTTCCGCAACCTGTTTAGTCAATGATTTGGGCTGATCGGGGTTGTAGTCTAACAACATTTGGGCACCCAAGTTGAAGAGCATTGATCTAGAGTAGTGTTTCTCAAAGTGGCTTTGGGCCACTTTTAGATGGGCCTCATTGGTATAGCCTTCCCCAGTGCCTCTTCACTTGCTTGGCTACAGAAAGGAAGGGGATAAGAGATGTAAGCTGTTAGAACAGGAGGAAATTAATGTAAAAGGACCAGGGTGCAGGGGTAGGTGCGGTTGGGGAGGGAGGGATGAAAGAAACAGCCAGTTTGAGAGGTGGTGGGATAAGGTAGAAGATGAATGTGAAAGGAGAATGGTAAAAATGACAGGAGATGGCTAAAAATACTTTGAGGGGCACGTGAGGGTGGGAAGGGGGAAACAGAAAAGAAAAGGCCTTCTCCAGTTAGAACCTCTGGGTCAAATTCTGCCTAAAAGGTAGAGGCTGAGTCACAATACCTCCTGAGCAAATGTCATTGCTTAGGAAACGATTGCTGCACAGCCAGAAAGTGCTTTCCTAAATGTAATCAAATTTTGGTGTAAATTAACCAGGAAGCACAAGAAATCATAATTTTTCAACTAGAAGACAACCCTGTCTTCAACAACTTGTATCATTTGCGAAGATAAACTAGCATAGTTCCCCCCAGCCCATTTATTTGGTTATTTATTTATAGAATCTTTTGCCCATCCTTCACCATAAGGTCCCGGCAATAAAATATGTGTGTGTGTGTGTGTGTGTGTGTGTGTGTGTGTGTAGCAAGCCCATCATAGTTATAAAAACACAGACAAGTATTCCACATGGAACAGAACAGTATAAATTTCAGACTGCTCAGAGCAGAGACATTTGGAATAAAGGGACATGCTTTTGTCCTATGCCTCTTTCTTCCAGAATTGGGGAGTGTCTTAAAAACAAGGAGATGCTAAGTCGAATTGGTTTGGGTTAGTTTCTGAATGGCTACTGTCACCAGAATTCACAAAACGCTGTAATAGTAGCTAAGAACACTGTCAGCTATAGGCAAAACAAATTAAGAAATGAAATTACCAGTTTTCATTACTACACATGTCTCTTTCTGTTGAATAAGCTATAAGGGTGCACAGCTTGGTGTTTTGTCCTTTAGTCTGCTATAGTATATGATTTGCATCAGACAACATGTTCCAGGTTTCAAAGTTGGTGTACAGAAAAAAAGCAATGATAATAATAATGAAAACAATAAATCCGCTCTTCCTAATGTAGTCCATGGATTGTGGCTCTGTCAGGAAATAACCTTGGTGATGAGGTTGAGAAAGGGAGTTGGCGCAGAGCCAGCAGCCTGCCTAGCATTGAAGCAAAGCTGTTGCTGCTTCAGAAAGAGCCTTGAATAGGAGTCTCATCTGGTTATTAAACCAGACAGTGGAGAGATATTTTCCCTCCTGGGAAGCAGTTACAAACCTCAGGCGCTGAAGCGATGTGAGTGCATGTGACGATTGCATTTCAAAGCATCCTGCGCCCTGAACTTGGGAGAGTGAAATGCAACTTGCATAAGTGAACAGGAACGCTTGGACTCCCTGACCTAGTCCCTTATTTTTTAAACACGACTCCAACCAATGCCGGTGACTTCTTTTAAAAAACAAAAACAAAAAAACATGTACAGCTGTGGCATCAAAGCCCTCAAATTAATGAATGGTAGACTTACCAACAAAAGCAAACCGCAGCCTATATAAACAGCAAAGTAAATCCTTCTATAACAAGGCACACTGAAATGTATTTTTGACTTCTGACCTCGTCCATCTGCCTAATGGAATAATAGGCTATTCTCCCGGGGCCTCTGTGTAATGTCTTTGTCATTCTGGGGTGGGGGGCGGGGAATAAAATAAAATGGCCTGATCACACTTCAGTCAGCCAGTTGTGCTGTCTGTCATACTGAAGTTGGCTAGGGCAGCTTTTCTGAGATCTTGTGAAGGTGTCAGGGGCATATCTGGAATGCTTCAGTTAGGTTTGTCGAGAGTGGAAATTATTATGGGTGCCCATCCTTTATGGGGGTAAGGAATATAGGCCAGTGAAAGATGTAACATCATGAAACAGATGTTGGGACTAGAGCCTGATTCTCACATAGGTGTTCATTGTTCTGGGGCTACAGTATCTAGTGATGACTTGTGACAACACTGTGGAAAGGACAGGTGAACGAGTCTGTTTCCGTCCCATGTCATTTTTGCATGCATTCACCCATAATTCCATTTTGTTCTGCATTAATCATGCGGTCCTTTTTTGGGGGGGTGGAAATCCACATTTAAATACATATTAAAGTATGTGCTCTGTATCCAACAAGGTCAAACTCAGGGTATGCTTATTGAAATCAAATCATTTAAATTAGTTATGCCCATTGATTTCAGTGGGTTCTCCTCTGAGGTTGCCCTGTATTTTAAATGCATTTTCTCTGAAAGTATGCATTTCTGAATATATTTGCTCTCGGAGCACACATTTTAAAAAGCTATTTTGTGACCTTTTTTGGAGCTAAGAACTGCATCAGTATATTTGGGAAGTGCGAAAGCTGGTAGGTAGCCTAACAGCCCAATCCTAACCTTACTTACTCAGAAGTAAATCCTATTCAAGTCAGGCAGGTGGAGTTAGGATTGCAGCCTAAGTTCCGAGAGCTGTATGTTAGACTGGGAGTTGCAGATCAGATCAGTTCGTGTCAGAATTTGCAAATACTGCTTTTCTCAAGCATCCCTAGGCTATGGGATATAGGATTGTCATATCCCTTAAATCACATGCAATCCTTTTCAGTGGAGTCAGTTGACACATTTAGCTCTGCCGGTCAATAAAAAGATACTCATCAACTGCAGAAAAATCAAACAATGTGGCACGTTATGTGTGAACTGGTCCACACATTGCGAGAAGTTTGGTCATACTTTTGAAGGTTTACAATCTTGTTCCCTTCACACCTGTTCCACAGCAAACCAGGACTTGACACTAGAAACAGAATGCTCTGTCTAGAGCTTTCAGTATATTGATTGGGACCCCAGGACCTTATATGCATATGCAAAATACTTCCACATGTGCACATTGCCTCATGGGGCGTCACTCTGGAGAATCTCCAGAAGGGGAGGACTACCTGTGGAACGCTGAGCATTCCATCACACCTGGGCTTTTACTGTGTGGACAGAGCACAAATATTTTTCTGCATTGCCCACAAGTCCCAATATTTGGTCCTGTTGCCCTTGCCTTTAGTTTGAAGAAGCTGTCACTATGGCTATTGTTCAGAGTTGTAGAAAGAGTTGGCGGGAGTGCCTTTTGGTTTCAGACATCATGAGGGCCTAAGGTGCATGGGAATTTAGATGTGCTGTGTAAACCATCTCAGAAACCACCACATATTTAGGAGGGGGAGACAAAAAAAATGTAGAACAGACTGAAGAAAATGAAGGAGGGAATGGAAATAAAAGAGGATAATGAGAAAAATGGAGAGGTGCAATTGCGAGTGAAGGATATCCTGAAGGATTGATACTGGTGAGCGAAGGCCGATCAGGTGGTGTTTCCTCGCAGAGTGCTCTAAGAAGACACTGTTGGCTTAAATACAAAATATAAAACATAAACTATAAAAAAGCAGACTGCTTTGGAGAATGGATTCAGGGTTTGAGGCCAAGGTGAGCTGTGCTACAACTGTATTTAAATAGCTACTAAGAGTAGCTTTGAACATAGTCCAAGTGCGACTTGAAAATCTTACTGAATGCACTGCTAGGTTTATTTATTCAGCATCCCTTTAGGGTAATGATTAGAGACACTGGTAAGAAAATCTGCAGGCTTCCACACACAAAGCTGGACAAAAAGGAAAATGTTACACAGAAAGCAAATTACTTAGACGAGTCCTATTCACTGTGACTCAGAAGTCCCGTTGAGTTCAATTAAACTTACCGTGAAGTAAATGGGTATAGGACTACAGCTTAAATTGTTGTTTTTTAAAAAATATTTATAAAATTGATGAATGCCTAATTATTTATGTAAATAGATTATAGACCCCTTTTATATTAAACAATATTCAGAAGCTTACAAACAGTAAAAACTAGTCTGCAGAACAAGCATCAGCAAGAACAATCAATCCCTCAAATATATCAAAATTTAAGCAGAGAAGAACAGTAAAATGCCAATAAAATCAAATAGTGTGGTCCCTGGAAGGGTATACCAGGGGCCATAGGATAGAGTGGATATGGCCAGAGGGAAGAGAAGGAGGTCCACCCTCACCAAACCCCACAAGTTGCAGGCCTAGAAACTTCAGCCTATCTTGTTCCTCCACCATCAGCGTTCAATGGTGGCAATGGCAAAAATGCTTTGTGTATTTTGCTTAGTCACATTACAACTTGAGCTCTGCCCAGGGCTCAAAGCAGCATTCAGCAGACTCAACTCAGAAAACCTCCCAACTTATGTATAAATTGGAATTAAAGCTATGACAGAAATGTTGTGGCTGTGAGGTTGACTAAGATTTAGACTAGAAAGCTCTTAACACAATAAATGTTAGTTGAAGTGTAGGATTAAAAACTTCCCTTTTGGGCTACATATCTTAGTGTTCTGTGTGCATAGTATTGTAACCTGATTTGGACTAAGTCTCACTGAAGTCAATGGGACTAGCTTCTGGTTCTGGTTCCAGTATTTACAATTGTGTTGACAGGAGCCAAGCCATGGTTTGGTTTAGCATTACATCTCAACCCAGGTTCATCTCCAAACAAACCATGAGCTATAACCAAGGTTTGTTTTGGGCTTATTGGTCAGTGGTTTGTATGGGGAAAACAAATCACACCCCTGGGTTTGGATGTAACACTAAGCCAAATAAGGTCATCTGTGCTTATGTTCCATTCAACTAGACTAGACAGTGGTGCAGCAGATATTCCTTCCTGGTATCCTATGGTTAGTTAAGAGGCCAGTGCTCATGTAAGACAAGGGTGTCTCCTTTCCTGAATAGGCTGTGGTTGCAGTTTGGTCCATGTTTAGTTTTGCAAGGATCCAAATTAAAGGCTTGATGTATTGGATCCACATATATCTCAGCAGCAGTGCACATGACTTGCACATACAAAATCCTAAATTCAGTCCCTTGCAATCTCAAGTTAATGGAGCTTGGAAAGCAGGACTGGGAGAGAACCTTCTGCCTGCAATCTTGGAGAGCAGTGGCCAGTCAGAACAGACCAAAACTGGGCTAGATGGACTAGTCCTGTGACTCAACAGAAGGCATCTCTTTGTCTGCAAGAAAGAACAAAGCTATTTTTGGAGTGCACATTAAGGCGGCATCTGTTTTGTTTCTTTAGATTTCATTTTGTTTAGTGCATGACGTTAAAGTCCATTAGCGTCCGTGAGCCTTTCGTCTGGCTTTGCTTTCTAGGATGGCTGTTAAAAGTGGGCCTTTTGGAAAAGTGATGTTTTGACCTGGATTACCGCGATGATGAATTACACTTGACAGTCCTATCTTGTTAAGACTTGATGAATACTATGTGGGAAATCCAGGGCGTGGGTGTAGAATGGGGTTAATCCTTTTTATTAGAATGTTCCAGCACAGCACTGAGAATACATCAAAAAGCAGGAAAATGGGTTAGTGGCTTTAAGAATAGCCTTGTCGTCCGCCACGTTGCTTTAAAAAACAAAAGGAAAAAGAAATGGGCTGCTCTGTGCTACATTCTCTTGCCTTGAGACTTCCCCTCTCCCTAAAATATTTCTCTGATGGCAGTAAACGAATTGCATTGCCCTGCTGGTTGTAAACCTGCGGGTACTCTGCTGCGGAGCCATATGGCTCACATTTATTTTAATGTGCCTTTGACAGGAGGAGAATAGCTGAGACTGCTGAGGAAAGTGCTTACACTTTGGATTCCAGCCAGCGAAAGCTCAATTTATTTATGTTTAGTAACTGAGTAACTTCTTTTTACAGTAGAAATGGTGCTTGAAAAAGATTAAAAGACTTGACATGTCATTTATGCTACTTTTTCTCGCCCCCACCCCATTTTCTTTTTTGCAAACAAGGCAAACATGCTTTCCATTCACAGCATCGGTTTATTTTTAACTGAGCCGAGACCCCCCCCCCACCTCCACCCGCCGGTGGAATTCCGTGATCTATTTTTGGAAAGCTTGGTAGAATTTGCTTAAGCAAGATTATGCGTAAGGAGTTTCCTCACATGAAGACCAACTAAAGGTCACATTGGATCTCTAAGTCTCAGAGAGGCATCTCACTCAGAATTGACACAGGATAGAGCCTAGTTGATGGGCTGGAAACACCAGATGTTGTCGCCTTACTGGAGCTAATCGTGTGTGAAACCACTCAGCAGTCTGGACAGGAGACCACTGAGAACCTTGTGCAAGAGCAGGATATAAAATCAGGGGATGATCTAGGAGATGCTTTATTTGGAGATAAAACCTGGAGCTTCATACTTAACAAGGAACACATTCTGTGCCAATTTCAGCTCTTATCCAAACAAATGGCCAGATTCTGGTAAGACAGTTTTGTCCCTGGTCACTCGCCTGTGGCAAACAGGCTTTCCATGCAATCAGGCAGGAAGCTTTCGTGACTTGGAAGAGGGTTGATCCTGTTTTTCTCCTAGGCTGTTGATTTGCCACATGTAGCAATAAGGATGCACCTCAGCTGTGCCTTCAGATGATGCCTGCTTCCTCACTTGGCTGTCCCTTGCTGAATGGGAGCAAATGTGTATTAATAATGTTCCAGGTCGCAATTAAAAAATAAAAGCAATGAAATAATGGCTGTAAAGTAATATAGGCCCTCTGTGATAGTGTACTCAGTTATTTATGAAGCTAATAAAACAGGCCACCTGGAGGTATAAATGAAACAGATCTATAATTGCTTCCTATAGGAAAAAGATTGTGTTTTTGGTAGAAAGGTATTCTGTTTCCGTTTCCAGAAGTCCTAGGCTTTAGCAGTGCTAGAGGTCTAAAAGGTAATAAAGAAAGCGGCCAGTGTTTTTCTGCACTAATCGTATCTAGAGATAATATTCCATCTCATGTTGTCATTGTGTTGGGCAGTTTCATGTTCACAAGAGAAAGTTACATTGATTATTTCATACCTGGCTCACTTTTGTTACCAGGTTTGGGCTAGGTAGTGTGATGGCCTTGGTATGGATGGGGTCACTGAAGAGCCACAAATGAAGGGACTCGTGGTGTGGAACAGGAAGCACCAAAGATGAATGGAAGCATCTGTTGAGAGCATGATGGAAGGGAACCTCTTCCATGCTGACTTGTCTCTCATGGAACCTTAAAGCCGGTAGCAAGGAATCTGTAGCCATTTATCTTGCTGCTGTTGAGCTCCAGCTCCCATTAGCCCCAGCCAGCATGACCAATAGTCAGGGATAATGGGAACTGTAGTCCAGCAAACTACAGGCACCAGGCCCATTGGCAGACCAACAAAGATGTCTGCAAGCAAGTCTTGAAGGCTGGCAACATTAAACTTGCCATGTGGGAATCCCTTGCAGATGACTGCAGCGCCTGGAGACAATCAGGTTGTATATCCACAGCAGTGACCAGAGGAGGAATGACCACCGGGAGGAGCTCAGAGAGAAGAATTGCCAGGGCATACCTGCATCAGCACAACCTGATGCCTTCTTCTGCCCCAGCTGCAGCAAAACATGTGTCTCCCATGTCGGTCTTTACGGCCACAGCAGGCGCTGTAACTCTCCCAATAGTTTAAATTCACCCCCAAGGGTGCACTCTTCCATTGTCTCCCAGGACAGGTGGATGGTGACAAATATCAGCAACATCATAATCCCCAACCCCAGCTTTAAGCCTTGCAGAGAATTCTGCAGCATGTTCAGAGGTGCACACACTAACTGCACTGGAAACTGGCTAAGACCGTTGGGCCTCACAACTTCAGGGACACAAATCCATCATTACTGACCCTTTCACTCAGGTGTCCCTGATGATCTTTTAAAGAACCACAGAGTTCCTTCCCTGAACACAGTTTGAGAAAAATATTGTGATTTTCCTTTTTCTTTTACTCACTGACTGGTCACAGGTCCCACCTCACCCCTGCCCCAATAACATGATGGGTTGAAACCCATCTATCGCCTAAGATTAAAAAAACCTGGTATTGCTCCCTGTGGATGTGTGGCAGCAAGAAGGGCCTGAAGGCCAAATGGCTCTAATTGCCTGAGACAGAAGAGTTTTTAACCAGCTCACACGTCCTGTTGTGCCTTATTGCTGTTAAATATATGGCCTCATGTTACAAAGGCTGTCAGCATCTTTTATGACCATCTCAGTTCCTCCCTTCTGACCATTACTGTTCTCCCATCATACCTGTGCAACTGTTGCACCTAAATTGCACAGCCATAACTCATCATCTAGTTTCCCCCCCAGTCTCCTACTGCCGTCTCCCAGTAAATCAGGCAGGCTCCTGTCATATCTTCAGGAGTCAAGCAGCTAATGCGTGTGCGCGGTTAATATTCTACACTGCAGGCTAACAACGGCCTGCTTCTTTGTGGGGAAACAAAAGCATTCAGAATTCCAGCATGAGGTATCTCTGTCTGGACCAGCTGCACAGCAGGGATAACGCATTTAAGGAGCTGTTTTGTTTTATTTAAGGCGCTCTTTTCAAAATCAGTATGCATTGCCTAGAAAGTATGTTCGAATGCATGAGAAAGGGATAAACACCAGACCTTTAAAACACATTCAAAGCACACATCCAAGAATCCTGGGAACTGTAATTTGTCCTCCACAAACCTGCAACTCTTCACACCCTTAACAAACTGCAGTTCCCAGAATTCTTGGGGTCTGGGTATGTGCTTTGAATGCCTTTTAAAAGGTCTGGTGTTTACACAGCCTGTGTGATGAATGTAGGAAAACTATGCTCCTGACAGGTTGATTTATTTCTGATGTAACAACTGCATGACGACAAGTCTACCTTTTTGTGCAGCACATGGGAGAGATGAAGGAATGAATGAAACAAGACAAACACACATCGTGCATTCGTGCTACTTAAATAGCATCACTGTGTGGCAGGCCTCTGGCATTAATTTCTCATGCACAAGATATGCCATGAGAGAGTAATCGGTTTGTGAAAACATGGGGCAAGATACTCACTAGGCAGGTAATAATGTTTCCATTGCTTAAACCTTAATTAGCCAATCCAAGTTACTTGAGGTTTAAGAAAGCCCTGTGTTTGTTTGTTTTATGTTGGTTAGCTAAATAAAGATAGGGACGCTGTGGGTTAAACCACAGAGCCTAGGACTTGCCGATCAGAAGGTTGGTGGTTCAAATCCCTGCGACGAAGTGAGCTCCCTTGTTCGGTCCCTGCTCCTGCCAACCTAGCAGTTCGAAAGCATGTCAAAGTGCAAGTAGATAAATAGGTACCGCTCCGGCAAGAAGGTAAACGGCGTTTCCATGCACTGCTCTGGTTTGCCAGAAGCGGCTTAGTCATGCTGGTCAGATGACCCGGAAGCTGTACACCGGCTCCCTCAGCCAATAAAGTGAGATGAGCGCTGCAACCCCAGAGTTGGCCACGACTGGACCTAATTGTCAGGGGTCCCTTTACCTTTATAAAGAGGGAGGCCTTGTGGGTTGGAGGTTTCCATGTCCAGGAGATAGATTAGCTGCCTGTTCTGGATGGGATGGCACTCTCTTTGAAGGAGGAGCAGGTGTTCATTTTTGGGGTATTCCTTGATCCATCTTTGTCACTAGAGTCCCAGTTGACCTCTGTGCTCTGGAGTGACTTTTACCAGGTTCAGGTGGTTTGCCAGCTGCAACCTTTCCTGAACGGTGACAGCCTGACCACAGTGGCCCATGCATTGGCACTGCCTGAAGGCTTGATAGCTGTGCTTTATGTGGGGATTACCCTTTTATCTGGTCCACAGTTGTGCAGACTGCTCACAGGACCAGATTACTGGCAATATGTTACCCCACCACTAAGAGAGCTGCCATGTTCAAGGGACTTCTGTTAATTCATAATGTCTTAAACAACTTGGGGTCAAAGTCCCTTAAGGACTGTCTAGCTTCTTATGTTTTATGGATATCTTTGTTGATTTTGCTTTTATCTGTTGTATTCTGTCTTGTTATATTTTTAATGGAAATGCAACTTACAGATGTGTAAAAATAAGTAAGTCCACTTGCCCTAATGGGTGCGGCAGGTTGGCAATGCCTCCTTTCACTGGCACCTGATGGAAACCAGGACTGACAGGGTTTTCACTTCCGGTGGGCAAGTGTTGGCTCCCTTCGCCAGCTTGGAAATCTGGCTCCTGTTAAATTGGTCAATGGCAGACAGGCTTGGAGAGCAGGTGCCCCCAGGAGGAAATAGGCTTTCCTAAGGTCCACTCCCAGGGTATTTAAGTCTTCCTGTCCTAACTCCCGGCACCTGGTTCCTAGAGACAGTATGGGAAGAAGAACCTCCGTGTTGTTGTTACCTCTGAGATGGCTGGCTATATGGTTAGGGGTTCTAGGCCTCTATTCTGCTTTATATAAAAATAAGCAGTTAGGTTTGTCTCGTAAGAGAAGCAGTGCCTGCTTTTACTGGAACACCTTTGAATGTCTTTCGCAACACCTTTGTTGTCTTCGCATTGTTCCACAGTTAAGATCGGAAATTGAGATTGGAAACAAATTAAAGTTGCTCTGGAAAGTGCAATGAACATTGAAGGAACTGCACTGCAGCAAAACTTTTAACAGCAACATTGACTACCACCTGATTAATTGACCAAGGAGTCCTAAGAGTTTAAGCTGAGTAATCCATTAACCCTGCCTAAATAGGCACATGAGAAAGCAGTTCAAAAACAAACCAAAACCAACCAACCCCCGATACTCTTTTGTTGTGATGTGTGAATTCAACATGTCACATCAGGTATTGTCTTTGAACAGGCAGTTCCTGTTTTCACACGGAATGAAAGCCTTTTTGAAAATGTCAGTTTTGTATTAAGGATTGCTAAAAATAACTTAAGACGGCTATAAATCTACTTCCCCGTTGATTGGGGGGAAGGGGTAGTTTGTTAGCCTTTCAGAATGTTTTTGATCCGTTAACAAAACTAATGAATTGACTAAATGTGGCAGTAGCACTATATGCTAATAACAATAATGAAAATGAATGAAAATAAGTTGAATGCCAAATTAAGCATGTATGCTGATATGGAAGGGAGAGAGAAGGAAACTGGCAACAGGCCAGCTTCTCCACCCAATTAACTGCACAGAGCGAGGAAGGCCGAGAATGGGAATAACTCCCTCTCCCCACATGGGAAATCGGTTGTGTGTGTGGAGGCACACACAACTTGCACTCATGCCTTCTCCTCCCACCAGCACTCCTTCCTCATCCCTGATTCCCCCAGGCAGAGGTGCTCAGCACCAGCTGGCCTGGGGAACCCCACTGCTGAGAATTTGTGAAATGGTGAGAACGGTTTTCATTCTAAGCTGGTCACCTTCTTTCTTTGCAGCATCATCGATTCTGAAAAGAGAGAAGCGGAAGAGGACGAAGAATGTTCATTTTAACTGCGTTACCGTGTACTACTTCACAAGGAGGCAAGGGTTCACAAGCGTCCCCAGCCAAGGAGGAAGCACCCTGGGCATGTCCACACGTCACAACAGTGTGCGCCAGTACACACTGGGGGAATTTGCGATGGAGCAAGAGAGGCTTCACCGAGAGATGTTGAGAGAGCATCTCAGGGAGGAGAAACTGAATTCTTTAAAGCTCAAGGTAAGGACAAGGCTAGCGAACTGCTTTGCCTCTCTACCGTGTGGGCAAGAAGCAGGAAACAGAGGAATTGCCGCACTTACATCCTTGGCAAGATTGCGTCTCCGCTTCTAACATGGCTGCACGTCAATTGCCCCAAGGAAGCTGGCATCTTCCCGGTTTCCCACATTAACTCATCAGATTTGTAATAGGCTTCCACCTGAGCTCTTTAAGGCGACAGCTTCCTTCCTGCTATGCAGATACGATGGCAATTCATTTCCCCCCATCAAAGTTCTCGCTTTGATCAAAATTTAAATATGGTTAGCCAAGTTGCTTAGTGCCGATTGTTCTGCACAAGAGATTTTGGCTGGTTATTTTAAGGAAGCGCTGCTTTGTGTTAGGAATCTGGGTAATGTGGGATGAGGCTGCCGGATAAAATATTGGAACCCATTTTATATGTGTTCTGTATGGTATCTACCTGCAGGTGACTCTGACTGAAGCATGTCCTGCACCAATCTGTTTATGTGTTCCTTCTCATGCCCAGTCAGAGCTTACAGGTACTGGACACACCTGGCGTTCAGAGAGATGATGCTACTGACTGTCTCTGCAAAATTTTGTGTCTCATATTGTTTGTCTGGGACTTGAGCAATCTCTTATTTTTTTATGGTCCCAGGCTACTGGCAAATACACACACATGAAGACAAGTCACCATACATGGCCAGTGGGCCATATTGGACTCGCATTGTCTGCTTAAGCGCCACAGAGGCACTCCAGATTGAGCAGGTGGTTGCAGCAGTATTTAAAGCACTCAGTTCGGCTGATTTGAAAGCAGATCACATCCAGATCAGAGTCAAAACTGACTGCAAACTCACCCCCTCAACTCTGTCCTTGTGAAGGGGAGTGGGCAAAGCAGACCACATCCCACATGTCTTGGGATCGCGCTGGCAGTGTTAGGAGCAAAGCAGGCGAGAAATGGGTTATTACAAGATGATGGTCGCAGTGGTGATATGTACATGGCTTCCCATCAGTGCTCTAGGCAGCTTAAAAAGCAAAACAAAACAAAAACCGACACTATACAAAATTAATACAAAAGGAAATAATTAGCATAGATGAAAATAACAACTCAAAAACCTTCCTTCTAGTGAAGATGGATAAAAACAGGTTTTATGCAGCTCTGCTTAAAACAAACAAATGAGTAAGAGTACAAAATGTATTTTGGTGGAGAACCTGGAGCCCTCCAAATGTCATTGGGCTCCAAGCAGCATCAGTCCCAGCCAGAATGGTGAACTGCTAAGGGTGATGGAAGTTGGGAGTCCAGCAACATTTGCCCACCCCACTCATGATTTAAAACCACATTTGAAACAGAAAAAAGGCCTATTGTTGATTTTTAAAGCACATAGTGCACAGTCCCTAGTCAGCTGCAGGTTGTTTGAGAGCGCCACCTGCTGGCCACTTGGTTGGAAAGAGAGCAGAACATTGGTTCACCTTTGTGTCAAAAATATTTTTACACGTTTCAAAGAAGTACATGGTGCTGTCTGTGAGACAAGGGTCTCAGAGCGAGCTGTACAGTGGAAGTAGATGCTGTTGCCCAGCTTAGTTGTTCCGTTTAGTCTGTGGCTCTGCAGAATCAAAGAAGCTATGGCAGAGCATGCAGTTACATGTGGGGCCTCCAATAAACGTTTGCAGTATGAAGTGCTCCTGTTATGGACATTCCACCTCCACCTCCCATCAACAGTCAGTCAGCATTCCATGCCCACTGAGCATGCTCTGCCTTCATTGGGTTCTTTTTCGGGGTTCCCTTCCTACTTAGTGGTTTTCTTTTTCTAAAGATTAGTAGAATTTCTGCAAACCTTGGGGTTCTCAAGAGTACTCCTGTGTACAGATGGTGTTGTTTTGCCTACTATCTCTGAGGTCTCAGGCTATGTAAGGCTGAATACAAATATGTAGCAGAAGGTGTATTAATATGCAGTCTTTAATATTTTTTGGGGGGGGGGTTCCTATGCAGATTAGTTTAAATTTGCATAGGAAAATTTTCTGCTGCTGTAGAGCAGCTGTAGGGAGCCTCCAGTCACAGGCAAAATTATGCCTGTCAATTTGGTCTTCAAGGTTGTTGTCACATACAATGGCAGGTGTGGGGCAGTTGCGAACGTGGCCTCAAAGGGACAATCGGCAGCCTAAACATTTTTTTAGGGGGGAGCACTGCTTTCAAGGAGTCCTGGATGGAAGTGGGCGGGCTTTGTTCCAGTGCTTCTTACTGTTTTTGAACTTACCAACTTATGGCACTGCCCTATATAGTGGTGAGACCATTTATCCTTCTATCCCAGTATTATCTATCTGAACCGGCAGCAGCTTTTAGCATTCCTAACTCCTAGTACCAGCCACTTTTCCCTAGGTGAGGCTACAGACAATCCGTGATGGAAAGCATCGAATTGTCACGCAAAGGAACAATCTAAGTGGCAGGGCACTTTACTTTCAGAAACCTTCCATTCTAATGGAATTGATCCTCAACCTAATGTTAATCTCCAGCTTTGTTACTGCAGTAGTAGCCATCTTGTTTTGCCTTATCTATGACATACTGCAAAGGTCCTCTGAGACCTGAATTGTGCCACGAATG